>NC_041387.1:455769181-455811495 GCF_002162155.2 Triticum dicoccoides | reverse complement strand
TGCTCTCTGGACTGGCATGTCCAGGTGTGCAGCGCCTAAGGTCAAGGCGCCACACTACACAATGCAGCGCCTTGCCCTTAGGTGCTGCACACATGGACATGCCAGTCCAGAGAGCATCAGGACCATTTCAGTAGGTTTTGCACCCCCAAAAACTGCTAAGTCCATGTGCAGCGCCTAAGGTCAGGGCGCCACACTACACAGTGCAGCGCCTTGGCCTTAGGCGCTGCACTGTTAGGTGCAGCGCCTAGCCTTTGGGCGCTGCACACTGACTTAGCAGTTTTCGGGGTGGTAAAGCTACTGGAACGCTCCTGGTGCTCTCTGGACTGGCATGTCCAGGTGTGCAGCGCCTAAGGGCAAGGCGCTGCACTGTGTAGTGTGGCGCCTTTCCCTTGGGCGCTGCACATCTGGACATTTATTAGGCTGCACCAACTCCCTCCCACCCATCCTCACCCCACACACCCCCACCCTCAACACAAACCCGAAGCTCAGTGCCTCCCCTCTGCCCTCCTCTCTCCCCCTCTCAAATCCTTCTCAGATCCGGAGTATTTGACCGTGGATTTCGAAGCCAATCCCCTCCCTTAAGGTAATCTCCTCCGATCCCCTCGTTTTCATCCATAGGAATTGTCACATTTGCTCATATCTTGCTAGTGTGGGGGAAACCCTAGTTTTTGATAGGATTTGGAAATTTTTGTTTCTTTGCTAATTTGGTATGGTTAGGCTTTCATAGTATGCTAGGGTTAGGGTTATGTGTGTTTGATGTTGGTGTTAGGGTTATGTTGGTCTTAGGGTTGTGTTCATTGTTAAGTGGGGGTTAGGGTTGACCAATAATTTTCTGTTTTGTAGGCATGGCTTCATCCGGTTCCATGACGAGGCCACCGTGTGCTAACCAAGAAGACATGCCGAACAAGTGGGAGGACGCATCTTTGGACAAGGTGAAGGAGAAAGATGTCAACATCCTGCAATGTTGGTGTGCAGATGTTTGCAAGGTGAAGGTGTCCACCGACCGAAAGAAAGCATGGACGGAAGGGCGGAGATATTTTGTATGCCCGAACTATGCTTATGATCGTGCACTTCCAACTAACGCCTATGACCAACCACCGGTAAGCTCGAGAAGTAAAATGTTACTCTAAAATGTGTGTCAACACTAACAACAAATTTTTATGCAGTCACCGCCTCCTCTATGCAAGTACTTCACGTGGATAGATCTTGAAGTGCCAGAAGATGTGAAAGAGGACCAATACGCAGATTGTCTTAGGCGGCAACGGAGGTTCGAAGAATCGTTTCGAAGGGGCTTGGAGGAAGAGCGTCGTCAGAAGGAGAGGATGGAGCGGAAGAAACGAGAGGAGGAGAGGGCACGCCAAGCGAAACTTGCTTGTGAGGAGGAGAGGGCAAGAAAGCTTGCAAAGGCTCGCGAGGCGCAAGAGGAGGACTCGACACGTGACAAGAAGGGGAAATGGCCTCGCTCTACTCAGTAGGGACTTCGCTTCGGTGCACTCCTCGTCAACTATCTTCTAATGAATGTGTTGTGAAGTTGTGAGGGCATGTGAGATGTTGGTGAACTATCTTCTAGGGCAAGCTGCCATTTGTCATTTGTAATGAATGTGTCGTGAACCATGTCGTACTAATGTTTGAATTATCTTAAGTTATGAACATCGTCGGCATAAAATTTGTGTTTGTTCATATTGCTGTGATGCTGCAGTCATTGTAAGTATTATGGATGTAGTGGGAGTAGCCATGGGAGTAACTGTTGGCTTTCTGGATAGCCATGGCAGTAGTGCAGCGCCTAAGGGTAGGGCGCTGCACTGTACAGTGCAGCGCCTAACTGTTGGGCGCCACACAGTACAGTGCAGCGCCTAAATGTTGGGCGCTGCAGTGTTGCTATAAGCAAAACTGCAGAAACAGATGCCATTTTGGGTGGGGTGCAGCAGCACTCAAATAACTAAAACATCAATAAAAGTACTATAAACTGGACATGCTAAGCAAAGAGAACTAATAACTTGAACATCACATCATTTAAGACAATTCAAGTTTGCTTCAAGTTTGCAAACACAAATACCATAACATAACCTCACAAGTTAATCAACCTCACAAGTTCACAAGTTCATCATATAACATAACCTCACAAGTTCATCAACCTAACACAAAGCACTAATGCCTTCCACGCGTGTTCCTGGTGCCACGCCTGCAGGTAATCTTCTTCTTTTTAGGAGCACGAGGCTCCTCTTCGTGCACTTCCTCCTCCGCCTGCGGCTCCGCCTCCGCCTCCTCCTCCGCCTCATCACCCAATCTAGCCATCCGCGAGGTCCCTACGACCACCTTTGGGTTGCCTCTGTTGTCATAGTCGTTGGGCGTGTACCGGCGTCTGGGCTGCCTAGGCTTGAACACATATGCGGACCGAGCTTGAGCGTCCGCCAAAGTCATGTCATCATCAAGCTCATCACCCTATCACACAACGAAACAATATGGTGAAGGCTGATGTCGTAATCAAGTGAGAATCACATCTAAATGATTAGTCATACCTCTTGGGTGATCCCACCCTCATCATCCACATAAGCATATGAGGAACTCACATCGTCCCCCTCATGGTGAGGTGCGGGGTCTGATGGTGTACCAGACCTAGAGGCAGATGGTTCATCATATTCAGGATCACGGCAACCGAGAAGGTTCGATAACCGCCTTAACTTCTTGGCCTAACGCTGTAACATGAACAAGTGTGTAAGAGATCAAACTTCGCAACATAGACAGGCTCTCATAGTGAATGCGATATGTACCTTGAGGAATGCTCGTAGTGAATGCCAGTTCCAACCGGTGTCTTCTCCAGAATAGACTGGCTCTCATCAGCCGCTTTCTTGATCTCGGTGCGCTGCGGATGAGAAAAAATGAATGCGTTAGCCATTCAAACATGTGTAATACGGTCAACAGGAAAGTAAAGAGGGGAACACTTTACCACATAGTTAATCACCGGAACAGCAGGCACTCCTTGCCCTAGCCTGACATCTCTGTTGTACTTCCCCTTTGCTAGATCCTCAAAGTTTACGGGTTCTTCAAGAATATCCTCATTATATGCCGGCGGGCATATCTCAACTCGAGTAGTTCCAATAAACCATCGTACGTAGTTATCAAAAGCAAGTGAGTTGTGCTCACGAAGCGGGGCGCGTGCAGTGCTACGAGCTTGCTCCACACAAAGCTGGAAGCGGGTAACATACGCAGAATGATGCTTGGCCCAGTCCTTTATCTTCCGTTGCCTTCTCCTGTCCAACCTGCGTGGTATAAAACCAAACATTAGCACAATCAAAAGGAGTCCCGATGATTAGACAATACGCACACATGCTCTCTTACCTATGAAGTGCTTTATCCGTGTCCACCCAATCCGGCGGGTGAGGCTGGAAAAGACCAAACTGACGATACACGCGATGCGGCAAATGAAACTCAACCGCCCAGTTGCATATCAATGGGCACCGCATAAGCCAGAGATCCTTATCCCGCAAGCACATCGGGTTGAGGCGGAAGTCCGCGGTGTACCCCAAGCTCTCACCCGCGCCATATGGCTGCCATTCCACCTATGAAACAGGGCAACAATGCAAATTTGATAACCATTTTTCAAGCAAGCATGAGAAAGGACTAAAGTAATGACCCCCTTACCTGCTCAGGCGTAATCGTGTCCAACTCGGCAATGTACTTTTGGTACATGAGATTGACATCGTTCGTCATCTCGGAAATGATATCCCACTTGTAAGCCCACGTGGGGCACCGTAATTCGTCATGTTCATCTGCATACCAAGGATCAAACCTGACGCTCTTCGGGCGTCCAACAGGCAGACGCTCCCAGCTCCATACAGAAAGTAGAAGCAGATTACCACCAATGCGTGCACTAGGTGTGATCCTGCAACACGCATCATCCAGCTACATATGAAAGAAAAACAATGTTAACTTGACAGCAAGCTTGCATTGCTAATGAATAAATGAGTTGATCACAAAACAGACCAACTACCTGTCGGTACAAGTAGGCAAGAGTCGCTGAACCCCAGCTCCATTTGCTATCGAAGATGGTCAACGCCTTCAGCCACATCCATGGAGCGTTCTTGCCAGTGGAGTCAGGAAACAAAGTCCTCGACACAATGTACCACATATACACACGAGCATGTGTCTGGATCACATCATCAGTTGCATCCGGAGGGCACGTCGCAAAGTTATTTTGAATCCACGTGAAAGCAGCTCCAGCTGCCTTCCTTTCCCTCTTCTTCTTCTCTTCTCCCTCCTCTACATCATCCTCAGTCTCGGTAGGAGCCATACCGATAAGAGCAATCATCTGCTCGCGCCACCCATCAGAATCGGTGCTCATACATAGAGGCCTCCCGTCGATAGCAAGACCGGTGATCAACGAGACATCCTCGAGCGTCACGGTCATCTCCCCGGTCCGAAGATGGAAACTGTGGGTCTCTGGCCTCCACCGATCAACAAGAGCGGACACCAGTGGAGCGTTCAGATTCGGCGTGGACCGGCTGACCAACAGAATCCACGGGAGTAGTCCTGCCTGCTTGATGTACGGTGTGTACCGCTCATCGTAAGGCATGGCAGGACCAGAGACCCCGTGATACCGAATCTTCAAAGGTTCAAGCTTCTGCAAAAAACAAGTAATGACAAATCTTAGGGCATGTAAATTTCAACTAAAGGCAAATTTGCAAAAGATTTAGAGTACTCATTATTACCTTATCCTTCTCGCGCATCATGTAGGACCGGTGTTGCACGTCGTAGACATCGTCCAGAAGCCAAACCATCCTTACAATTTCAAACAATAAACATACATGAGTTCATCTCAAATATCGGAAAACACTCAACATCTAATATATATCTAAAAAAACTCAACATCTCACATATAGCTACAAAACTCAACATCTCATATATATCTACAAAACTAGGCATCTCATATATATCTAAAAAAAAACAATCTAGGTTTAACTAACAAGAATCATATACTACCGGATATGACTACACATCCTCCATCACAACACCGAAAGAGTTTCCACCTAACGAATGAACACCGGATATGAACACCGGATATGACTACACATCCTCCATCACAACAAGAATCATATACTACCGGATATGACTACCAATTCTTTTGGTTGCAATGAATGTGTGCTCATTCTGAAACACCGAAAGCCTGCCTTGACCACATTTGAACAATAGCATTGCTGCCTTGTCGGCTCTCTGCATACTTGTAAAACTAAATAAAATTTTGATAGTTGTTTTCAAAGTACTTGCCATTGATGAGAAAAGGATTCCACATTTGAAGGTCAGACCAGGAAATGGCTCCTGAGATGGATGACTTATCATCTCCAATTGCAATATTACATCAAAAAACTTAATCTGGAACACCGAACGATTTTACGGAGGAAAAGAAAGGGAACGGAGGAGTTTACGTACTAGGAAGGATTGGAGATCGAATCCAGGCCTCAAAACTTCAAATCTGAGAGGGGGTGTGGGGGGATCTGAAGGGGGCGCCGCCGCCGCCGCTCTCTGTGACAATAGAGCAACTGGAAGAACTGCCTGGGAGGGTCTGGCCCGATGCGGGCTAAGTCAACGTGCAGCGCCTAAGACACGGGCGCTACAATATACACAGTGCGGCGCCTAAGTCTTAGGCGCTGCAGTGCTGTCTGTGGGGCCGCAACTGGACCAGGGCTGCCACGCTGGCAGGATGTGCAACGCCTAAGTGATGGGCGCTGCACAGTAGGGTGCGGCGCCCAGCTATCGGGCGCCACACGAAAGGGTCAGCAGAGTAAATTTTTTTTGAAAGCAGGTTAGTTTGTGAATTGATTTAGGCCTCAGGTCAAATATGTGAAATTTCTCGATGTTCTCGAACATCAGGAGCCAGAACGAACTTGATCGTTTCACTTTTGAACAGTTGGTTCACTCGGAGTAAGCCTCAAGAATCATGATGCGAAGTATGCGGACTAGAATCTGCCGTGCCTAGCTATGGTCTGATGTTCAGTTCCTCTGGAAGGTCGACGCAGCCTTGACAGCTAGCATTTGTTATGATCTCCTTATCATCTCGTCAGTTCGGTAGCGACCTTAAGGACAATGTGGAGATGAGTGGTTCGCTCGGCGGTTGATTCATTCAAGAGTTTCATCACTGTGCATGGAGTGACTGATGAAACTGGGATTAGAACACTTCAACTTATAGGGTTCTGTTCTTCATGGGGTCCAACTAAAAGATTGCACAGCAGCATAGCTGCACATAGGGACCTAAAACAAGATAAGGTGCAAGTTTGGTTTAAGTTCCTAAGTTCCTCCATTGCACGTACCCCAATGACAGTTAAGATTCGTGGCTGAATGACCTGCACATCCTGTCGAGCATCAACCGCATTGGTCGGACGTCGGCTAACCGCATTAACTGGGTTACTTGTACCCCAGTTTATGTAGTTGGAACGTCAGACACGCTTTGCAACAGGCGGCAGCGACTACACCGGCCACACTGCACTTCACCGCCCTAGCTTCAGTAAAATAATAGTATATCACGTCAAAAATGGATTTGATGCAATATAACCACAACTTCCAACACACACGTGCTTCAACCGGACTTTCTAATAAAATATAAAAAACGTATTACCTTTTAGTATTACCTTGTACATTTATCTTCCACACGGGTGCGTAAAATCGACCAGTATCTTCCTGACAATGCCATTCTCTCTGTAATTCCACCATTGCAGCCTGTGATAGTGTGGCTTAATTATAGCCATGCATGTCTTTTGGAATTTTGTACGCTCTTGTTCTTGTCTGAACATGCCTGGCCCGGGCATCTTTACCCTGTCTTCGACATCAAGGAAAACGCTTTGAGTAAAACTATGATCTCGCACAGTGCAACCGGATGGTTTCTGGTGGGTGACAAGCGACGGGACGAACGCGCACCTCATCTTGATTGGGTTTTAGGTTGCTTCCGGGACAGTGACGCGGCATCCTACTTGGACTCGAGCTGCACACGCGGGGCGTATGTGTCCACGATCCTCTCGTCTCGAATCGGCTCTGGAGTATGCTTGACAGCTTTAAACTCTTTTGTAGGGTGTCATGAGCAAGGTACACATATTTGTTTTGGTAGTTCCAGAAAAGAAAGAAGCTGAGTTAAGACGATACTCTTAAGCCTCTCAAGATCGAGGAAATGGTGTTCCATCTATCTAACAATGTCTTTGCGATCGCCGCTGGGCGTGGGCTGTCACGTAAGGAGCCATGCCCTCTTTGAGATCAGCTGCAGGAAACAATTGACCACCTCTTAGTAGCCTGTGTCTTCTCCAGATCGGTTTGGCACATGGTGCTGACTGCTTGGAGTAATGCTGAGTGGACACCGGGTCCGAATGATCAGCTGTTGCCTTGGTGCACTTCTCATAGGCCAGTGGTTCGCCATAGGAAGGAACTCCTTTCGATTACGTGCTCGGTGCTCTGGGAGATTTGAAAACACCGGATTGCTATCGTCTTCGACAATTCTACCCCTTAGATGAGTGTGGTGCTGAGAAAGAAACCCGGAGGAAGGTAAAGCTTGGCATTTGGCGAGCCTTGTTGCAGACTTAGGCAATTTCGTGATTAATTTCAGAATATAAATCATGATTAAAACTATTATTAGCATGCAACGGTTTAGCATACTAGATGAGACAGGAAAACATATACAGTAGCATTGCACATGTAACAACAACCATAATTAGAGACAAGAACGGATCACCACGCACATACTATTTGTTTGCCGCAGGAGCAATGTGAAGCAGATGACGCTGGAGATGCCTGTACACGTGTCCGACTTAGATGGAAGACGACCCATGGTGAGAAAGTAGAACAGTTGCACGAAGTGCTTCCCGAAAATCTAATTCGTCCTCTTCCAGTGCAGGATCACAAGGACGAAAGGTTTCGAAGACCTGCTCTTCCGCTCGAAGGTGCAACCCGCGAGGCGTCGTGTCGCGATCATGATCTCAAATCAACTTGATTTTCAAGTCACGAACTTAACAATCAAGAAAACAATCAACTTGTCTGCCAAGGAACAAAAAAAAAAAGATGGCAAAAGGAAGCCGCTGTCACATCCTAGGTTTTCCCAAATTTGGTATGTTTAAAATTTCACAGGGAATTAATTATTTCGTAGAATAACCTTTGCTTGCTCTTTGGTTAGCTAACCTTGCATAGGATGTGCTTGTTGATTGACTATGTTTGCCTTGTTTGATCACCCAGAGGGTCAAAGACCCTATGGCCACATTTAGAACCGTAGTTGAAATTTGGGAAAAAGAGAATGAACCCTAAAAATTTATAGGGAATAATTTTGGATCCCAAAATATGGTGACAAATTGAATTATTTATTTGGCATAAAGGTATTCCTAATAAGCCCCAAATGAAATTCAGACCCTTGATAAATTTTCTGAAAATAATTGAAATGGATTGATGGTGGAATCAATTCAAAAATCAAAAGAGAAATTATTTAAAAGGGCCTTCCATTTATTTTGGCAGGAAATGATTACCATAAGTCCAAATAAAAATTTAACTTACTGTTAATATTCCAAATTGGATTTAGAGCATATTTGATTTAAACCAAATTGAATTTCAAAGGGAATTGATAACAGAAAAATAAAATATAGGGTGGGAGAAGCTATTTGCCCAAAAGGGGCAAATAAAATGTTCACCATGTCAGGAATATTCCATTTGGAAGTTAGATCAAGTTGGTTTTTGAAAGAAAATTCAAATTGTAAATCAATTAGAATTTAGAATAAAATAGGAAAAGAAAAAACAAAGAAAAAAGGGGGCCAACTAGCGATGCTAACCACGACCCAGCTAGCCAGCCCATCGCGCATGGACGGCCCAGCACACCCCCGTGCCCTCTCTGTCCCCCTCTGAGTCACTGACTAGCGGGCCCCATGCTACTTGTAAGCTGCATTGAGATTTTCTTCGAAGAGGAAGGGTGAAGCAATATAGTAGCTGATAGTATTTCCCTCAGTAGGGAACCAAGGTTGCCGAACCAATAGGAGATCCACGCAAACAACCGTCAACAGTACCTACACACACGAGAGCAAATACTTGCACCCAACACAGGCAAGAGGGCTGTCAGTCCCCTTGTACTCGTTAATTGTAAGGATTAAATCTGATTGTAGGAGATAGATAAATTGCAATGTAAAATAAAAGTAAATAAATTGGAGCAAGGTATTTAGGATTCTAGTAATATGATGAAAATAGACCTGGTGGCCATAGTTTTCACTAGAGGCATCTCTCTCTAGAACATAGCATACTCTGGGTAGACAAATTACTGTTGGAGACTTGATAGAAAAGCGCATAGTTATGACGTTATTCATGGCAATGATCAATATATAGACATTACGTCTGTGAAAAGTAGACTGACTACTGCCTGCATCTACTACTATCACTCCACTTCCTGTGCGCTATAGATTTTGTTTCATTAGTCATGCTCACTTCTGAAGATTCAGTAATCTCGTCAAGCTATATTTTCCTCCCACTTCTTTATCGAGAAACTCCTTCTCGAGAAAGTGTTCATTCTTTGCAACAAACACGTTGACTTCAAAATTTTGGTAGAAGGATACCCAATTGTTTCTTTGGGATAACCTACAAAGTAGCACTTGTCTGCTTTGGGATCGAGCTTATTTGGTTGCAAATGTTTTACATAAGTTTCACAACCCCAAATCTTGAGATGCGATAAATTGGGATTCTTCCCTTTCCATAACTCATATGGTGTCATCTTACCATACTTAGACGGTGCTCTGTTTAGTGTATATGTTGTTGTTTCAAGTGCATATCCTTAAAATGATAAAGGTAGATCAGTAAATGACATCATTGACCTTACCATGTCTAACAAGGTTCAGTTGCGCCTTTTAGACACTCTGTTCCTCTACGGAGTTCCGTGAGGAGTAAGTTGTGAGACAATTCCACAATCATTTAGATGTTTGCTAAACTCGTGACTTAGATATTCTCCTCCATGATCTGATCATAGAAACTTTATCTTTTTCCATGATGATTCTCAACTATGTTTTGAAATTCTTTGAAACTTTTCAAATGTTCCATACTTATGTTCCATCAAGTAGATATAACCATATCTACTCAAATCTTCAATGAAGATTACAGAGTATAAGTATCCACCATGCACCGGAATACTCATTGGACCACATACATCACTATGTATTATATCCAATAATTTAAGTGCCCGTTCAGGATGACCAGTGAACGGTGTTTTAGTCATTTTACCCATTAGACAAGCTTTGCATGTGCCAAATGATTCAAAATCAAATGATATTAATAGTTCATCTTTATGAAGTTTTTGCATACGTTGTTTCCGATGTGACCAAGACAGTTGTGCCACATGTAAGTGGTATTATCAGTCTTCTTAAGACGTTTAGCATTAATGTATAGATATATTTTTCACGTTCAGGATCCAATATGAATAATCCACCAACCATGGGTGCAAACCCATAAAGCATATTCTCATAATATATTGAACAACCATTGTTCATTGATTTATAAGAACAACTGTCACTTATGAAACATGATTCAGAGATAATGTTCTTACGTAACTTTGAAACGAAATAACAATTATTTAGTTCTAAGATAAATCTTGAATGTAAACATAAAGTCATCACCGACGGCTTGAACAACAATTCCATCACCATTCCCGACAGGCATCATGACTTCATTTCTTCTTAGCTTGTGAATCTTCTGCAGTCCCTGCATCATGTTGCAGATGTGAGCTACAGATTTGGTATCAAATACCCATGATTTGGAGTTTCTAGTAAGTAGAATACCAATAGCATTAACTTGTATAACTTTTATACCTTTACCAGAAGAGTTCTTCTTATCTGCCAGACATTTCAAGCAATTTCTCTTCTACTGTCCTTTCTCTCTACAGTAGAAACATATAGTCTCGCAAGAAGCTCCACCCTTGTTCCTCTTGGTGTTGTGTTTCTTTTTGAAACTTTCTGTTCTTTTCACTAGAAACTTTGCTAGTTCTGCATCCCGATTTTGTTGGTTTTGAGCATCGCTTCATGAAGCAAAGTAATACTATCATAATAGTCTGCAAGCCTGACACCTTGCTCACCAACTTCATCTATTTTGGATTCATCCATTGCTTCAGTTATCTCTGTCGGCGTTATGGATACGGAGGTACCCAGACTTGCCTACCAGCGGCCCGTGGTGTGGCTCCATCGGCGTCCTAGTACGACCTAGTTTCGACATCAACAACTCAAGACCCTCGCGAGGGGCCAATCCTCGCGAGTCGGACAACACCAAGACCTCCAAGGGGATCAGCCACCTCAGATCGGCTCCTGAGGAGCGGAGATTTCTATGCAAGGCTCACCTCGCGAGGTTCGGATGACATGAGCCATGACGACCAAGGCCAGACGGGTGCCAGCGGGTGCAGTGTGCCAGTTTCCTCTTTGGTGCAAAGGAGGCAAGCAACAGGCGTAGAGTCCCGAGAAAGCATCCAAAGGTTTCCATTCCCGTGCAACAAGACCAAGACCGCCAGGACGGAGGTCATCGCCGAGCCCACCGCAGCGTCACGACCAGATGCTTTTGCAGACAAAGACCACTTTAGTTAGGATAAGATGTACTTGTTGTCTCCCTTCAAATTTGGCTGTTGTGGGATCCCTTCCCGCCTCCATTTGGGAAGAGGACCAATGCCACTATAAACAGGGCCTAGCCACTACCAAGGAGGGGGATCGGATCCATTCCACTCTCACTAGCTCAGTAGCTCACTTGAGCCCAAGAACATGCCTCCTGAGGTTGTTCTCCATTGTACTAGTTCTTCCTTAGCCCCTCGAGGCAAATCCACCACAAAGCAGGAGTAGGGTTTTACACCGCAAGGTGGCCCGAACCTGGGTAAACTGCTGTGTCCCCGTTTCCTTCGAGCTCGACGCGTTAGGCTGTGAGATTAGCGAGTCGGTAGACTGGGGGGAGAGAGATCTTCGCACGCACCCTAGAGTTCAAACCTCTCAAGGGTCTGCGGAACCCGTAATCCGACATTTGGCGCGCCAGGTAGGGGTGCGTCGGAGCTTCTCTTCCGTCCATCGATTCACCACCGCTTCACTGCCTCCATGGCTGACGCTCCAAGAGATCTCATTGATCACTGGGTTGTTTGGCCAGCCCAGGCAGCAACAACTGACCAGGAAGATCTCCACTCCGCGCTGCTCACGGCCTGCGCGCCACCAGGCGCCGTTGGCCGTGGATGGAGTGGGCCGCCATCATCCTCCCTCGCGCCGCGCCGCAACCACGTTGCTGTGTGATCTTCGAGCTATGCCACGGCGTCAGCGCCACACACTCGCCGGGAGCAGGCGAACATGCGAGCCGCGCTCATCGTAGCCCGGGAGCTGCTAAGATGCAGGCTGGCGGAAGGCGGCCGCGACACCCTGCTGGAACAGGTCACCGAGCTGCTGGACGCCGCGTGCCAGGGAGCAGCACCATTCTACGCCCTGCCTACATCACAGGCTGTGGCGGGGGCGCACACGCCCCCCCGCCATAACCACGCGCCCCCTGGAGCTCCTGGGGGGCCTCTCGGCGTCACCCATCCTCCTCCAACCGCGCCGCCTCAGGGCGAGGCAGACCCGGGCGGCCTTCCCTGGGGTCGCGCCGGGGCGCTAGCCCGCGCCCCTCGGGACCTGGAGCTAGGCCCGAAGGTCAGCGGCATGAGGCACATGGGCAGAGGCTCGAGCACGGTCAGCCCAGAGGCCTACGTACCAATCGCAGTGGATCTACGATACACGTCAAGGAAGGGCTCCATCCGGCTCCCCGCACCAGGCTGGGTGCTGGAAGCGCATGAAGCCGAAGCTCTCCGCGAGCCGCCCAGAGCTTCACCAACGCCTTTGATGACGATAGTCACTGGGTACAACCGATACATCAGGAGTGCAATTATGCTAACCATGAACCGCAGGTGAACCCAGCCGCAGCCGTTGCCAGGGCCCTCAGGGCGATGGCCCCGCCGCGCGTGGGAGGAGAGCCCTGGGGGTAACGTGAGGGGAGCCCAGGAGAGGGGCCTCCCCCGCGCCGCATGGATCAAGGCACATCATGGAGGTAGGTCCTCTGCCGGGGAAGGCGCCGGCGAGCCCTTTCCCCCCAAGGGGCCTACGGTCGCCGAGGGTGCCGCCACGTTCTCCTTGCCCCTTAGTCTCGTCCTGGTTTCCGGACGCCCCAATGGTGGTCGGGGGTGGTGCAGTGCAGGCCCTCCTCAGGAGACATGAAGCAAGGTCCTGTGGCTGTGAAGGTCTCTGCTCGTGACACTCACGTAATAATGAGTGGGGCTGTACATGCCCCGCAGTCTCCTGAGTGCCGCCCTGGGGCCTCATAGGGAATCCCACCCACGTCCAAGTGGAAGCACCATGCTCCGCGCTAGCCGTCGACACTGTCCCCCAATGACTATGCCCACATCCAGTGCAAGCACTTAGTTCCGCGCTGGTGAGAAGACCAAAAGACTAGCTAGGCGCCGGACGCGGCTATTTGCTTTTGCCCCTTTCTTTGTAACCCAATTTGCTGTCTCTTGGAAAGAATTTGAAGTTTTGTGTGCTTATCAAAAGAAAAACAGGGGTAACTTTTCTTGACTCGTGTGGTTTTCTCTCTTTCTGGCTTCGTGTTTAAAAGCAAGGCTCGCACCTGCTGCCCCCCTGCGAGCGCCACGCGAGCGGGTGCTGGGTGTGGTACGCGTGCTCCAAGCGTGTTTGGGCCAGCCCCGAAGATGCTAAGGCCCTTCCCGGGGGTTAGGAATACGGCCACTACGCGCATACCTTACCGTGACCCGGTAGCTGGCTCCTCGCGAGGCACCCTAGGGCAGGTCAGCAGGCTCCTCGGGAGGCCTAAAACCTCGCGAGCCCGCAGCAGGCTCACCTTGGGGAAGAACGCTACTACGACATCAGGACCCGCTCGAGACCTGCAGAACCAAAGATAAGTCGTGGTAATTACCCCACTCCGGAACCCGCAGGCTCGCTGGGGCGCACTCTGGGTCCTACTTCAAAACATTACATCATTCCATACATCACAAGCCCCCCCCCTTTAAAAATGCTCTCACACCCCACAAGGCTATGTTTGGAGTTTCTTTTCATACAGGTCAAAGTAAAGAAGAAATGCAGGCCTAGTTGGATGCGCCGTCTCCATCATCTCCATCAGCGCTATCATCCCCCTCATCCTCGCCACCTGTGCCGTCTCCGTTAGCTACAATCACGACAACATCATCCTCGGGAGCAAACTCCGCTACCAAGGCATCCACATTATCATCCACCCAACCGGCCAGGTTGTCCTAGATGACCACATGCACGGGAGCTATCACGGCGTCTAAGTCAAAGTGAGGATCACGGTTGAGGAGGTGGCTGAAGACGCGCGAGAACGCGCGACCAAGAAGGCCCCGACTCCTCTCTTCAACAAGCTCGCGAGCCCTCACGACCCGATCCTCCAGGCGGGTCACGACGTCGGTGAAGAAGCAGAGGTGGCTGGCGTAGTCGTCCTCGTGCAGGTGAGGGGCACTCTCATCACAAAAGGTGCCCAAGACTCGGTTGGCTCTGACTCTGAGGTCCTAGAGCATCAAGGCGTGCTCGTGCTGCATCGTCCGGCGGCAGTTCACTTCATCTGTGGTCTTCTCCGCAAGAGACGTGATGTCCCCGATCTGTTGCTAAAGAGAAGACAGATCAGTGCGAGCAGAGGCCAAGGCGGACTCGGAGGAGGTTAGAGCTTCCTTGGTGCCTCTCTCGCGCTGCTCCGCAGATTCCAGCTTCGTCTTCAAGGTGGTGGTCCTGCCCTTAAGCTCGGCCTCCAGAAGCCCCAGCTTCAGGCGATATTCATCCGCAAGAGCCACGCGAACCCCCGCCACCTTCTGATTGACCTCATGCTAAACCCTGGCCTCCCGGGAGGCAACGACATCCTCAACGGTGGCCACCTAGCACTCCCTCACCTCCAGTAGTTCAAGATCTAGGCTGCACTCCACAACATCCAGTGCCAGCTCCTCCTCGTGCTTCCGGGCCTCGACAGAAGGCACCTTGCCTGGTGATGCAGCTAGGGCGGCCCCGCATGCTTCAACCTGCCGCTCGAGGGCAGCGTTTGAGGCATGGAGTTCCCGTTCGTGCTCCTCAACTGCCTCGCGACGACGGTCGGCGGCTGTCGGTGTCAAAACCGGCGGATCTCGGGTAGGGGGTCCCGAACTGTGCGTCTAAGGCTAATGGTAACAGGAGGCGGGGGACACAATGTTTACCTAGGTTTGGGCCCTCTCGATGGAGGCAATACCCTACTTCCTACTTGATTGATCTTGATGATATGAGTATTACAAGAGTTGATCTACCACGAGATCGTAGAGGCTAAACCCTAGAAGCTAGCCTATGATTATGATTGTTGTTGTCCTACGGACTAAACCCTCCGGTTTATATAGACACCGGAGAGGGCTAGGGTTACACAGAGTCGGTTACAGAGAAGGAGATCTACATATCCGAATTGCCAAGCTTGGATTCCACGCAAAGGAGAGTCCCACCCAGACACGGGACAAAGTCTTCAATCTTGTATCTTCATAGTCCAACAGTCCGACCAAAGTACATAGTCCGGCTGTCCGAGGACCCCCTAATCCAGGACTCCCTTAGTTGCCCCTGAACCAGGCTTCAATTATGATGAGTCCGGCGCGCAGATTGTCTTCGACATTGCAAGGCGGGTTCCTTCTCCGAATACTCCATAGGAGATTTTGAACACAAGGATCGTGTCCGGCTCTGCAAAACAATTTCCACCTACCACCGTAGAGAGCACAATATTCCACAAATCTAATCGGCCGACAATTTTTCATAGCATGACATCACGCCGCGGCCTGGTCATTATATGAACCATTCTTTCCCAACCCGCTACTGCGCATATTGCGAGGCGGTTTTATCGGCACGTCTTGTCGAAGCAGAGATCGTGTCCCCCTATCTCGGGATTCTCATCAATAAGGGTGTGGGTAACCCAACCGCGCCATCAACGTGGCGCTTGGGAAATAAGCGAGTTTACCGGGCAAGTGGGGAGGCGCAGGATCCCTACTGCCTTTATAAGGAGATAAGGACTCCCCTTTTTCACCCACGCCTTCTTCTTCCTCCGCTCATCCATTCCCCTTCGCTCGAGCCCTAGCGCCCAAGTGTTCGTCTTCTCCACCCACAAAGGCCTTCCGAAAATGTCCGGATCTGGAGCAGGAGGCAAGTGGATGGCCTCTACCATCCGGGAGAAGGATGTCAAAAAGCTCCGGGGGCCGGGTATCAGGCCAAGAAAATCAGCCAGCGTCTTCCGACGGCGGGACAGATCTTCCCTACTCCGGAGCCCCACGAGAGGGTTGTATTCCTCCCTCATTTTGTCCGCGGGCTAGGGTTTCCCCTCCACCCATTCGTTCGCGGCATCATGTATTATTACGGGATAGATTTTCATGATATATCCCCCAATTCCTTCCTCAACATCTCGACATTCATCATCATGTGCGAGGCCTATCTCCGCACCTCACCACACTTCGGCTTATGGCTGAAGATCTTTAATGTGAAGCCCAAGGTAGTGAGCGGCGAGCACGCCGAGTGCGGAGGCGCGATGGTGAGCAAGATGCCCAACGTCACATGTCCAACAGGTACTTTCAATGATTCCATCAAAGAGTGGCAGCAGTAGTGGTTTTACATCACTAAGCCACGCGGCACGGAATGTGCCGTTGCTCCTGAATTCCGATCTGGAGCCCCCCTACGGCTTACGTCCTGGCCCAAGAAGGGCCTGAACTGGTCTTCGCCCGACGAGCTGTCGGTGCTCTAGACGCGCGTCAAGGATATGGAAGACAAGAATATCAAACTTGTCAATGTAGTCCAGGTGATGTTAGTTTGCTGGATCCTTCCTTGTCAACACCAGGCTTGCAATTTATGGGAATTCGACCCGGCCAAGCACTAGACCCTGCAAGAGCTCTTTGGCTCCTCGCACAAAGACATCTGGAAGGTGCTTTTCAAGTCCGGCAAATCATGGCCGGACTCAGCCGAGGACCGCGGGTATCAACTATCCCGCCTTGCAAGTTTGGTAAGTTATTATATGTTTTATTCGCATAACCCAAGGGAAATGCTTAATGTGTTTTCCACAACTCTCCTAGGGCTGGAAGAAGAAGGCGGGGCGGATCTACTGTCTGGCCCCACTGCCAGAAGAATCGGCCGGTCCACTTCTGACGAAGATGCTGGTCCCGGCGCCTTACAAGGCGCCGAAGAAGAAGGCCGAGAAGGAGGCCAAAAAGACCAGGGGCGGCCTCCGCCACCGTGGCACCTCGGACACAATATCCTAAGACTCCAATGCTCGTTCTTCCTCCGAAGAGGACGAGGAGGAGGAGGAAGCTAAATCCCCAGCGGGGGAAGAAAGAAAAGGACAGCATCCACATCCTTGGAGGCCGAGTCGCCTAAGAGGGGAAAAACTCCTCTTTCGGAGGAGTCCACCGCCGCCGCCGACAGCAGCCCGGAGTGGGATCCCAGGGCCCAGCCCCTGGTGAACTGATGAGTATATAAAATCCGAACACATTTACGCATCTGGACTCACTATGGCATGACTTTTTAATCATTGAGCCATACTTTTTGTAGTCCGGCAAGGTCCCACACCGAACGATCCTCATCAGAGGATTTATTGGGTTCGGATGCTATGGATAGTGAAACGCTCCCGAAGGCCCCTTCCCCAAAACACGTGAACGACACCGAGGTATCGTCACAGAGGGACCCAAGCCAAGAAGGGGGAAAAGACCGTCAAGGCGGTACCAGAAGGTTAAACTTCCGGGGCCGGACCGACGGGAGAAAAGGCTCCCATGGACGTCGACGGCGGGGGCTATCTCGAATTTGGCCGCCGGCCGGACACAATTCCGGAGACCGGTACGGCTCCAGAATCAAGCACGTAGCCTCCCTCGACTGGATGGGGTGCACCTGTTCCGTTGGCAACCTCTGTCCAACCAGAGGTGCCGGATACTTTATTAGCGGTGCTGAAGAGCGCCTCCATCGTTGAAGAACACCGTGCCCTTATGGGTACGGTGATTGAGAAGATTCAGTCTGCTGAGAGTGGATTGAATGAAGCTTGCATCGGCCTTATAAGAGGCTTTGAGGTATGTTTTATGAGGTTTCAAAGAGTGTCATAGTATAGATAGTAGCCCCTGATACACTGTCCGGTGAAAGAAAGAACCGGAAAAAGATCAAATTTATGTTTGCAGGAGACTCACTTTATGACATCTATCTCTCTTATTTTATAAGCAGGCGTCTGTAGCGACTGCTGCCTCTCATACTGCAGAAGTCTCCGGACTGAATCAAAGTCTGGAGCGGGCCAAAGAAGAACTTGACTAGTTGAAAAGGCAGTTGGAGGATAAACAAGGTATGCACAAACCTTGCTCGCGTTTAGTGCGAACGAGTTTTTAGTATGATAAAAATATGTTTCATGATTTGCTCTAGAGGCGATGACCGAAGTCAAGGCTCTTAAGAAGGTTGTGGCTGAGGCTGAGAAAAAGGCAGTCGCAGAGCAGGCTCTTCGTGAGAAGCACGAGGCCAGGGTTATTGAAGCTGAGCAAGAGCTTCAAGAGGCCGTGAAGAAATGCGAGGCCTTGGAGCAGAGTTTAACGGAGAAAGAATTCGAACTCACCAAAGCTCATCAGGCCGCACGCGATGCCCAGGGGGAAACCCAAGGCACCCTGCAGGAGATCCAAGAGGCGAGGAAGATCGCAGCGGATAAGGCTTTTTCCATGTAAAGCAAGTATTTGAGGAGAAAATCATGTTTCTAATTTTGAGTTCGGATTTCTCCAGGGGTATTTGCGGAGCTGCCACGCAACATATCTGATGCCGCCCAATTCTATAGAGCCGAAGAAAGGAACACTGCGGATAAGCTCTTCTGGTCGCAGTATTTGGCACCGAATTATCCGGTGCCTTTTGCCGATCAACTGAAACAGCTGATCGAACTGCATAAGGCGGCCGAGCTAGCCATGAAGGATTTAATTATCTGGTTATGGCCCGCCGAGCCGATTCCAAGCAGCTACTTCGGGCCCGCGAAGCGGCTTGTGAGTGCCTGCCCTCGACTTGACGTCATCATCGGTTGGTCTGTATGGAGGGCGCGCAAATGGCCTTCGCCCATGCAAAGGTGCACTGGGGGAAGATGGATGCTGAAAAGCTGATGACCAAGGGACCGCCGGAGGGGAAGGAGCACCGCAAGCCTGAGTTATATTATGATAGTGTCCTGAAAGGATCCCGCCTTGCGGCAGAGCAATGTACCAAGGATAATATATTTCCATGAATACAGTCATGTTGTCCTTTGTAATGTTAAACAAGGTCGTTTCTATTATTGATTGCCTGTTATTTGAAAAAAAATCCTCCTGCGCGGCTGTTTTATATATTAATGCTGAGAGTTGGCCAGCCGTCGGCTTCTGCCCCCACGTGGGAAGAACAGGGGTGTTCGGGATAAACCTGAGCACTCTTTATCCCAGTTTTGGGTCCTTGAAGGAGGTGTTCAGCGCAATGAACCAGGCAATCGGACTATAAGGCTTTATCACTCTCACTTAGCCATAGGAGCTTGACAAAAGGAAGGTAGGCGCAGCCCCTGGTGTTTGGAAGACCGCACGAGGGGCTCTATAAGCACCTGATCGGGAGAAAAGCCGATCCATCGCACGCTGCATTAGTTATCGCATAATGCGGAAGAAATCCTTAAAGATTTTACAACCTCTCGAACAGCTGACCAACTCTTGCCATATCATGATAGTCAGTTTTCTGTTTTCTCTACCGAGGCGCTCGTTCGGAAGAACCGGGACACAATCGCAGTAGTTCTCCCTGTGCCGCCTTAGCCGATATAGCGGAACATAAGGCAGCAAAACATGGGAGCCGGGCAAACCCAACTATTGACCCAAGACATGATTCAGAGCTGATTCATATAATGCTATAAGTTCAGGGTGTCGAACGACCGTGAAGGTTTTCAGACTTTATTGCCGTATTATGGGTACAATGAAGCCCCTGGCATATTAAGGCATATCGCGGTGTACAAATGCCATTTGACAAAAGAGTTTCAATAAGAAATAACAGCAAATAAGCGTCATATAAAGCCACATGTTGTATTTGAATAGTACGGCAATGCGTATGAGTACAGGTAATGTGATAAAAAGAAATATGACTGTGGAACCTATTGAGACCAGGCGGGAGGAAACTGTGTGCGGATCCGGAGTGTAGTCGGATGGTCGTCGAGGGGAATATCTAAGGGTTCCCTTGCGCGTTCAAGCTGTTTCCGTGTCGCCAGTCCTGGCCTATGCAAAGGTGAACCTCCAAAGAAAATGCAAGAAATGTTTGTGTGCCACAGAGCGGTTGAGCCGCAGTGTGTGGCTTGTCCTAGCTTTTGCGGGAGTGTTTTAACTGAGCTCCGGACGAGCCGGGCTATCCTGCCGTGAAGTACTTCGGACTCCTTTGGCGGTGTCCAGGAGCTTGGCCATCGACTCGAGGTTCGATTGAAAGATGCCACTTGTTGCTTCTGCTGTTAAAGCGGCGGTATACTCTTCGGCATCGAGGGGGAGTTCGGCCTTGCCATTAACCGTGATGATGCCACGCAGACCGGGCATCTTGAGCTTACGGTAGGCATAATGTGGCACCATGTTGAATCGAGTGAACGCGGTTCATCCGAGTAGTGCTTGATAATCATTGCGAAAGGGGACGATGTCAAAGATTAACTCTTCGGTACAGTAATTGTCCGGTGATCCGAAGACTACCTCGAGAGTGATGGAGCTTGTACAACGGTGCTCCACACCTGGTATAATACCTTTAAAGGTGGTTTGAGTGGGCTTGATTATCAAAAGATCAATACCCATCTTGCGCACTGTGTCTTGATACAACAGGTTTAGACTGCTGCCTCCATCCATAAGGACTCGTGTGAGGTGGAACCCGTCAATTATTGGGTCGAGGACTAGTGCGGCTGAATTGCCCTGATTGGTATTAACCGAATGATCTGTGCGGTCGAAGATGATCGGCCATAGTTTATATTGTGAGGCGACTGGTTCCGTTAAGTCGACATCCCTAAGAGTGCACATCCGTTCCAGCTTGGGAACGTGGGTGGTGTTTATCATGTTCACCGTTTTGATTTGCGGGGGAAATTTCTTTTGCCCTCCTATATTCGATGATCGGGGCTCCTCATCGTCATCATTGCTTTGAGACTCATTCTTCTTGTTTTCGGCACCTGACCTGCCAGCTTGTTTGAAGACCGAGCATTCTCTGTTAGTATGATTGGCTGGTGTTCCTGGGGTGCCATGAATTTGGCATGGACGGTCGAGTATGCGGTCCAGACTGGACGGGCCCATATTGTTCTTTTTGAATGGCTTTTTCCACTAACCGGACTTAGAGCCACTGAATCCGGCATTGACGGTCGTGTCTTCGGCGTTATTGCCGTTATTGCGATGCTTGTGTTTGTTGCGTCGGGGCTTGTCGTTGCTATCTCTGGCCTTTGATGTGCCAGGATTGCTTGCTGTTCTGTTGCTACGAGCCAACCAGCTATCCTCGCCCGCACAAAAGTGGGTCATGAGTGTCGTGAGGGATGCCATGGACTTTGGTTTTTCTTGGCCAAGATGTCGGGCAAGCCACTCGTCATGGATGTTATGGTTAAAGGCCGCCAGGGTTTTGGCATCCGGACAGTCGACAATTTGGTTCTTTTTAGTTAGGAACCGAGTCCAGAATTTCCTGGCTGACTCTCCGGGCTGTTGGGTTATGTGACTTAAATCATCAGCATCCGGTGGTCGCACATAAGTGCCCTGGAAGTTATATAGGAATGCGTCTGCCAGGTTCTCCCAACTTCCAATGGAGTTTGCCGGCAAACTATTCAGCCAATGCCGGGCCAGTCCCTTGAGTTTTAGTGGGAGGTATTTGATGGCGTGTAGATCGTCCCCGCGGGCCATGTGAATGTGGAGAAAGAAATCTTCAATCCATACCGCGGGGTCTATTGTACCATCGTATGATTCAATATTCACGGGTTTAAACCCTTCTGGGAGTTCATGATCCATTACTTCATCAGTGAAGCATAGGGGGTGTGCGGCGCCTCTATGCCGGGCTACATCACGACGCAATTCAAATGAGTTTGGTCTGCTGTATTTGGCCCGGCCGGATTTGTTCAAGATCGATCTACGGATCACGGGGGCGCGCCCCAACGCGTGACGATGACCATCATGCCGGATATACTAAACTGATCTACTTTGTTTTCTAGTTTATCTCGTAGGTCATGCGTGTAGCCCCGGGCCTTCGTGTTTTTGCTTGCTTGGCGCCGGGGTGCGAGATAGACTTCAGGCTGATACGCCGCTTTGTCTCGGCCACGAGGTGGCCGGTCAGCTGCATCATGCGCTGGTAGTGTAGGCTTTAATGCCTCCTCTTTGAGTTGAGGTAGCAACCTGTGCTTTGGGTAACTTTTGGTAGGGCACTGGAGTCCGTATTCCTCGGCTGCCAGGACCTCAGTCCATCTGTCAGTTAGCAGATCTTGATCAGCTTGAAGCTGCTGCTGCTTTTTCTTCAAGCTTTTTACAGTGGCAATAAGCCGACGCTTGAAGCGCTCCTTCTCTATGGGATCCTCCGGCACGGTGAATTCTTCGTCGCCGAGGCTCACCTCGTCTTCGGAGAGGGGCATGTAATTGTTGTCCTCTGATTCTCCGTCCATTGCATGTTCCTTAGGGCTAACTTGCCCATCCTCCCGTTCGACCTGCTCGAAGCCTGGCTCGGTGGGATTGTTTTCGTCCTCGGCATTATTTGGAGCGTTATTGTCTCCTATGCCGGTATTGCTATTTTTGCTGTGACGAGGCTTAGAGCGGCGCCGATGACACTGGTGCTTAGATTGCTTTTCAAGGGGATTATCCTCCGTTGCCTCATCGCCATGGCTTTCTTTGGGTGTGTCCACCATATATATTTATCACATGATGAGGTGGCTGTCCAGCGCCCTGTGGGCGGTGGTTCATGTTCCTTTCCAGCATCGTCGTCCATATCGTCGATGTCTTCGGAGTCGAAATCAAGCATGTCGGTTAAGTCGTCGATAGTGGCTATTAAGTGGGTGGTGGGTGGGGAACGGATTTCTTCGTCGTTCGCTTCCCACTCCAGCCGGACATAGTTCAGCCAAGAGTCTCCTGACAAGGAGAGAGACCTCAATGAATTTAGCACGTCACCCAAGGGCGAGTGCTGAAGATATCCGCGGAGGTAAACTCCATGATCGGTGCCCAATCAGATTCGATAGGCACGGACACACGGTTTGGAGCCTATGGCTGGAGACGAGTCCGAGGGTCTGATGACACAGGCCTCATAGGAGGTGAAGTCTGTGTTCGGCTCTATCGCTGCTGAGTGTGCGGCCTCCGTGGCAGGGTCCATCCACCCGTCCTCGGATGGCTTGATCTATTCCGGATTGAGGGCCGGGGCAGCCGCAGGTGTGATCTCCCGAACACCGTCCGATGGCAGATCTAAGTCATGCTCGTCGTGACTGTTCGGCGCACCTGACATGGGCTCGAATCCGTCGAAGATCAAGTCTCCGCGGATGTCGGCGGTGTGGTTCAGGCTTCCAAACCTGTCTTGATGACCGGGGGCGTAGCCATCGATCTGCTCCAGATGGCCAAGCAAGTTGGCCCGCAGTGTGAAGCCGTCGAATGTGAAGATCTGTCCGGGGAGGAAAACCTCACCCTGGATCACATCATTGTAGATGATTGAAGGAACCATCAAGCCTTACGGTGATGACACAGTGGAACTCTCAATGAAAGCACCAATGTCGGTGTCAAAACCGGCGGATCTCGGGTAGGGGGGTCCTGAACTGTGCGTCTAAGGCTAATGGTAACAGGAGGCGGGGGACACAATGTTTACCCAGGTTCGGGCCTCTCGATGGAGGTAATGCCCTACTTCCTGCTTGATTGATCTTGATGATATGAGTATTATAAGAGTTGATCTACCACGAGATCATAGAGGCTAAACCCTAGAAGCTAGCCTATGATTATGATTTTTGTTGTCCTACGGACTAAACCCTCCGGTTTATATAGACACCCGAGGGGGCTAGGGTTACACAGAGTTGGTTACAGAGAAGGAGATCTACATATCCGAATTGCCAAGCTTGCCTTCCACGCAAAGGGGAGTCCCACCCGGACACGGGACGAAGTCTTCAATCTTGTATCTTCATAGTCCAACAGTCCGGCCAAAGTACATAGTCCGGTTGTCCGAGGACCCCCTAATCCAGGACTCCCTCAACGGCCCTAGCTTCCTCCTGAGCCCGAGCGCAAGCTGCGCGGGAAATTGCAAGGGATGCCTCGGCGCTGGCGCTTGCTTGCTCATGCTGAAGGCGCCCAAGGTTAATGGCAACCTTCAGTCGGTGCCATTCGCGCGCCAGGCGGAGATTCTCCGTCTCCAGGCGGGCATCAACGTCAGCAAGCTCTCCTCTAAGTTGAAGTAGCACGCACATTGCCTGGCCAAGAAGCTCGTGGCGAACAGTGCTGCGCCCATGTGCGAACTCCAGCGTGCGACCAGGCCCTCCCTCCATGCCGGGGGCTGACGGAGGGGCGTGGAGCATCTCACATGCCTCCTGCTGGGGCCTTGGAGGTGCGGTGCTGCTGCTTGAAGACGGGGCCAACACCGAGGGTGCCCAACCATCGGAGGTGGTTAACGGATGGGCCCTTGGAATGCCTCCCGCACCCTAGGTCAGGCCGTAAAGCAAGAATGATGGAAGCTCCAGGCTGCCCCCGCCGGCGGCCACTTGTGTTGTCCCCTTGCCTCGCGCAAGAGTCGGGCACGGGGGGCTCGGAGTCAAGAGCAGGCCTGGGGCCCCCGGAAAACGCCTCTCCTGAGGTCCCGTCGCCGCAGCCAAAGGGATCCTCCGGAGCCTTAGTCAGGGAAAGACACGACACGCAAGAAATCACTTGAATAAGGTACTTACTTGTACACGACTATGTACTTCCTCTGCTTCAGCGGCCGGTAGGCGTCACCATTGCAGGTCGGAGACCCTTTCCTCTTGCGGAGTGCTTCAAGATTCAAGCGAAGCCGGTCGGGCTTAGAGGAGCGATCCTCAGCAGCTGGAGTGCTCGGCAGGGCTCCCCGGGCGGCAGCCTTAGGGGCACCAGGAGGTACGTGTTGGGGAATGCGGTAATTTCAAAAAATTTCCTACGATCACGCAAGATCTATCTATGTGATGCATGAGAAGGGAGAGTGTGTCCACGTACCCTCGTAGACCGAAAGCGGAAGCGTTATGACAACATGGTTGATGTAGTCGTACGTCTTCATGATCCGGCCGATCTTAGCATCGAACATACATCACCTCCGCGATCAGCACACATTCAGCTCGGGGACGTCCCTCGTACTCTTGATCCAGTTGAGGCTGAGGGAGAGTTTCGTCAGCACGACGGCGTGGTGATGGTGATGATGAAGTTACCGACGCAGGGCTTCGCCTAAGCACTACAACGATATGACCGAGGTGTGTAACTTGGAGGGGGGGCACCGCACGGCTAAACAATGTCAACTTGTGTGTCTATGGGGTGCCCCTCCCCCGTATATAAAGGAGTGGAGGAGGAGGAGGGCCGGCCCTCTATGGCTCGCCCTGGAGGAGTCCTACTCACACCGGGAGTAGGATCCCCCCTTCCCTAGTTGCATAATCTCATAGTCTGAGGAACTTGTATAAGTCATGAAGAAAGCAGTAGCAATGAAACTAACACGATCATAATGCTAAGCTAATGGATGGGTCATGTCCATCACATCATTCTCCTAATGATGTGATCTCATTCATCAAATGACAACACATGTCTATGGTTAGGAAACATAACCATCTTTGATTAACGAGCTAGTCAAGTAGAGGCATACTAGGGACTATAGGTTTTGTCTATGCATTCACACATGTACTAAGTTTCCGGTTAATACAATTCTAGCATGAATAATAAACATTTATCATGAATTAAGGAAATAAATAATAACTTTATTATTGCCTCTAGGGCATATTTCCTTCAGCACTTGCCCCTCAGCCACCGCCTCAGGACCGCTCCCCCGAGCCTCAGTGGTGCTCGCCTCAAGGGCATCGGGTCACGCCAGCCCCTCGGTGGCCCCTTCCGGGGACCGCACTAGGACCTCAAGAGCATCGACCTCTTGGGTCATCGGCGGTGCCTGACCCTCGGGGGTCGTTCCAGTGGCATCCGGTGGCGTGCGCCTCCCCCCGCTTCCACATTCGGGGCACGCGCCACTGGGTCGAGAAGCAAGGGAGCTACGAGGATAGGATTCTCATGAGGCCCTTCAAGGCCTACCGGGAACAACCCCCACTCGCCGAAAGGGGGCATCTACTTCATGAAGTCCACCTTGTTTGAGCACTGGTACAAGAGGCAGCCCTCCCCCGGAAGTGCGGCGGGTTCTAGGTCACCCGTCAAAAGCTCGAGCACCTTGCACGGTGTCTTGGAAGGAAGCACGGGCAATTGGAGCCTCATGGAGTCCTTGCGCCGGTGAAGGCCCACATTGGGCGGGAATGACGCTGGAGCGGGCGATGCACCACTGGATGAATTCCTGCACCACCATCGGCGCCGTCACACCGAGCTTCTTCAGCCTGGTCAACCGAGTCCAGACACGGGCAAGCCGACGGTCGACAAGCTTCACATGCCGCCAACCGGAGCTGGGCACCGCTAGCGCTCGAGGGGTGAAAAGTAGGGGGCTGCATGCGCCAGCGTCTACTGCTTCCAGAACCCCTCCGCATCTGGCGATAGATCAAAGTCAATCCCTAAGCCAACCATCGCCGCAACAGCCTGGAAGGTCACACACCCCGAGCACTAGCGGGCGTCGACCATACGATGGAAGAAGAAATGGCGAAACAAGGCTACGGAAGGAGCGATGCCGACCATGCTTTGCAAAGGAAAGCGAAGATGGCAAGGGGGATGATGGAGCGGGGATCCAGGTGCAGCATATGGATCTGGTAGTGCGAGATTATGACATTGAAGAAAGGGGAGAAAGGAGGAATCAGCCCCGCGAAGAGGGCGTGAAGATGGATAGGAATCTTGGTGGCACTCATGTCACCCACAGACCAAGATGCAGGCCAGGCAATCATCACCTTCCACTCATTGGAATCGGTGACAAGAGCTGGGCAGGCCTTGGCCAGCCCCTCTTGGTTGATCACCGTCGACCGCTCGAGAGCAGGCTCCAAGACCGGCAGGGATTCGGCCAGAGCATGGTACTTCCCCTTCTTCTTCCTCTGCTGCAGGGCCATGGCGGAAGCAAGGAGGGGGAAAGCACTGACGCCGGGTCCGCGAGAAGGATTGCGAGTGGGGGAGAGAAGGAGCCAAGGCCAAGCGCGGCAATCAACGGGGGCAGACTACACTAGCAACGGGCGGCTGCCAGGCCTAGGGGATTTCAAAGTGGCATGGGGAAGTGGAGACGCCCACGTCCCATCAATCGCCATGCACCAACCAAGGCCGCCGGCGGTTAGGGGTCCGAGCGCGCCTTGAGCCCGGGGGCTACTGTCGGCGTTCTGGATACGGGGGTACCCAGACTTGCCTGCCTATGGCCCGTGGCGTGGCTCCATCGGCACCCTGGTATGGCCCAGTTTCGACATCAACAACTCAAGACCCTCGCGAGGCGGACGACACCAAGACCTCCAAGGGGATCAGCCACCTCAAGCCGGCTCCTGAGGATCGGAGATTTCTATGCAAGGCTCACCTCGCAAGGTTCAGATGATGTGAGCCATGACGACCAAGGACAGGCGGGCACCAGCGGGCGCAGTGTGCCAGTTTCCTCTTTGGTGCAAAGGAGGCAAGCAACAGGTGCGGAGTCCCGAGGAAGCAACCAAAGGTTTCCATTCTCGTGCAACAAGACCAAGACCGCTAGGACGGCGGGACAGAGGTCATCGCCGAGCCCACTGCAGCATCACGACCAGAGGCTTTTGCAGGCAAAGACCTCTTTAGTCAGGATAAGATGTACTTGCCGTCTCCCTTCAAATTTGGCCGTTGTGGGATCCCTTACCGCCTCCATTCGGGAAGAGGACCAAGGCCACTATAAATAGGACCTAGCCACCATTAAGGAGGGGGATCAGATCCATTCCACCCTCACTAGCTCACCAGCTCACTTGAGCCCAAGAACACGCCTCCTGAGGTTGTTCTCCATTGTACTAGTTCTTCCTCAGCCCCTCGAGGAAAATCCATCACAAAGCAGGAGTAGGGTTTTACACCGCAAGGTGGCCCGAACCAGGGTAAACTGCTGTGTCATGTTTCCTTCGAGCTCGATGCGTTAGGTTGTGAGATTAGCGAGTCGACAGACCAGGGAGAGAGACCTTTGCATGTACCCCAGAGTTCGAACCTCTCAAGGGTTTGCGGAACCCATAATCTAACAATCTCATGAACTTCAGATGGTTCTTTGTGATACAGAACTTCCAGTGCCTCGACAATTTTTGACAGTACTGAGGTGTTCAAAATGTTTCTGTAACACATGATCTATGCAAGATAGCATAATACTTTTCATAATACTAAAATCGTTCTTGCTAGATATAAACACATTGATGACATCTTGGGACGCTCCTGGCGCCTAGAAATCACCAAGTGGTTGATCCAGCACATAGCACTTTCGAGAACACATCTCAGAGTGTGGCCCAATCCTCATAGTTTCCACCATTTATAGTTAACTTATGTTTCTCAAACAGAGGTGTTAAATTGAAACTATCACAAGCCATGGATATACAACAATGAACACAATTCACTTTGATATAGTTCATAATTAATATGCACTAGTGCTTAAACAAATTTTAATATAAAGTGCACTCCCACTCAAATCAATATCTCTCATAATTGAAAGTGAGTGATTCAAGATCCTGATCTTATTCCCAGCTATTGATGTGGACATCACTCATGATGATAATTTTGACCGGTAGGCAAACTTTGCCGATCATATCTCCATATGACTCTTGTTCATCTTTCGATGCTTCGTGCTCCGAGCTCAAAATGGTTCTGCCAGACTTCAAGTCATTCGAGTGTTATCCGCATACATGGTATGACCATCCACATGTCTTACACACATCACAATCCATTTGTACTCATGTGGACATGACGTACTCCGAAATGCTACGTGTCATGTACGGTAGCAACACTGGAAAGAACACCTTTTAACTTGATATTTACTGTGAGAGATCACCCTAATAATTGAGTATTGCACAATCAAAGGGTGCAAAAAACAAAGTGATAAACATCTCAGATAATTAATAAAAGCATGATATGATATAGCCCTGGGAGCCAGTAACATCTCCATGATCCTCCAAGGTCTTCATGAAAATTTCTCTGAAAACGGTGTCGTGGTAACAATTTTGGAATTTGTCTTCGTGGCAACAATTTTGTTCTCCTATGCTTGGTGAAGCTCTGGGTCTCCGTGTAACCTATAGGCTATCTCTACATCTATTACATTAAAGTGGCAATCTCGTGGCTCCAGCCATCATGACGTGAGGCGCAAGCCACTTAACGTTATAACATCTAACCATCTCATACATAAACTCATTATCATGACGAAGGCTATACCACATCATATGCAAACCTGCAAAACCAAGTTAGACATCCTCTAGTTGGTTTGGCAAATTTTATTTACATGGATTCTAGGGTTTCTACATAACACTAGCTACTTATGTCCACCATCAAGGCGATAATTCTTGTTGCTAGATTAACTTTCAGGGTGTGTAAGGGAAGAGACTTATTTAAACTTCTCTAGCCCCACACTAAACTTCATCAATACATGTGACCCCCTAGAAGATGGAACATATTAATTGCCCTCTTGTGTTTGTGACAATTCACTATTCTTGACTACGATGAAGCCCAAAGAACTATTAGAAGATCACTGACAACCAGAGCCAATCGATTATCAGAACTTTGTGAAAAGCTACATCATCAATGAACTAGACCAAAGAAACACTTGAGGAAATCATAGCAAGAACTTAACATCCACATGTGATCTAGATCAAAACCTGCATCTACTCATAGAACCACTCATGATGCCACTGTTGGGAAACATAGCAGATTTTTTTGCCATATGATCACCCAAAAATAATATGAAGATGCATTAATGGTTTGGATTCTGTGATGCCCCCGATTCAATCGTACACTAATCATACAGCAAATATGTATGATCAAGATCAGAGACTCATGGGAAAATATCACAACACAACACTGGACACAAATAGAAATAATACAAGCTTTATATTACAAGCCAGGGGCCTCGAGGGCTCGAATACAGAAGCTCGGAACACAAGAGGGTCAGCGAAAGCAACAATATCTGAGTACAGACATAAGGTTAAACAAGGATGCCTTAAGAAGGCTAGCATAAAAGCAACAACGATCAAAGAGTTAAGGCCTCCTGACTGGGACCTCCTAACTACTCCTGGTCTTCGGTGATCTCCACGTAGAAGTAGACTCCGTCGGGGAGTAGTAGACGTCGGTGGTGGCATCTGACTCCTGGGATCCACCATCTGATTGCAACAACCAGGTATAGGGGAAAAGAGGTAGCAAAGCAACCGTGAGTACCCATCCAAAGTACTCGCAAGACTCACATTAGATCTATACTAACTATTCATCAGTATCAAATGGAAGGGTTGTATCTGTGGACTGAACTGCAGAATGTTAGAATAGAGGGGAAGGCCTAGCCTATCAACGACTAGCATCTTCAAGCATCTTGCAGCATTTAGAAGAGTACATGATAGCAATTTATAATTAACAAGGATGTTGTAGAATTAATGCCCAGAGATCCTTCCTCGACTCCTTGCAAGAAAGCAATCCCGAAGCCATCATATCCATCACATATATCAAGTAACCATTTCTAGTTGTAATAGGTCAGGATACAAGTCAGAGCGTACGTTACCGTGGGCACAACTATTCGAATAGAAAACTTCCCTGCTGGGGTGCACCACATTACCCAACATGTTTGATTACTCTGGCCGGACACACTTTCCTGGGTCCATGCCCAGCCTCGAAAGATCAACATGTCGCAGCCCTACCCAGGCTGAGCAGAGAGGTCTCCGCCGGTCAACATCCTAAGCACTCTGGGGTTTTGGGCCCATCGCCCGTTGCACTCTGGGTCATTGTGCGACGAGCCTGGACGAGCACCACCTCATCCTAGATGGCACTGGCCCGACAAGCCCACAATGCTGAACTGGTGAAAGTGCAAGTAATCCCCATGGTTTTGATAATTCATAACAACATATAACTCATTGAACTAATATCCATTCAAGTTAAACATTTCAGAAAGTTCAATGATTGGCATGTCATGGACTATAGATGTGGACCCCTCAAAATGCTAAGGACAAAAATTGGCAAAAGCTCAAGACTCTTTATTTCTACTTTAGTGATCCAATATCACATTAAGTCCATAGGAAAATCCAATACTATTCAATGGGTATGAGGTGTTGCTTAATGGTCTACTTGCTCAAAGTGCTTAGTGATATGCTCCAAAGCCCTCAACCATTTTCTCAATTCCAAATATGTCCAGAACCTAAAGTCAAACTCGGCCCCACCGATTTGATCTATCCGGGGCCACCGGTTTCCTTTGACATAGCCACTGCTAGAAACCCTAATCATTTCGGTCTCACTGATAGGGATCTCGGTCTCACCGATATGGCAATGCAACTTTCTGTTTCCCTTTGTAATGTTTCGGTCTTACCGAAACGAGCAATCGGTCCCACTGAGTTCGCAAAGCAAACTCTCTATTTCCCTTCGTAATGTTTCGGTCTTATCGAAATGAGCGATCGGTCCCACCAAGTTTGCCTGACCAACTCTCTGTTTGCTCAGTGCTGAAATCGGTCTCACCGAGTTCTTGCAATCGGTCATACCGAGATGAGGATTTGCCCTAACCCTAGCACATCGATCCCACCGAGTTGATGATGTCGGTCCCATCGAGAATCCTAACGTTCACATTTTGAAATAAATTAGTCTCACCGAGTTCTCCTATTCGGTCTGACCGAGTTGGGTCAAATGTGTGTAATGGTTAGATTTTGTGTGGAGGCTATATATACCCCTCCACCCCCTTCTCTATTCAAGAGAGAGCCATCAGAACGTGCCTACACTTCCACTACTCATTTTCTTAGAGAGAACCACCTACTCATGTGTTGAGACCAAGACATTCCAATCCAAAGACAAGAAATCTGATCTCTAGCCTTCCCCAAGTTGCTTTCCACTCAAATCATCTTTCCACCATAGCCAAATCTGTGAGAGAGAGTTGAGTGTTGGGGAGACTATCATTTGAGGCACAAGAGCAAGGAGTTCATCATCAACACACTATCTATTACCTTTTGGAGAGTGGTGTCTTCTAGATTGGTTAGGTGTCACTTGGGAGCCTCCGTCAAGATTGTGGAGTTGAACCAAGGAGTTTGTAAGGGCAAGGAGATCGCCTACTTCCTAAAGATCTACCCAAGTGAGGCAAGTCCTTCGTGGGCGATGGCCATGCTGGGATAGACAAGGTTGCTTCTCCGTGGATCCTTCATGGGTGGAGACCTCCGTGGACTTGCACAACCGTTACCCTTCGTGGGTTGAAGTCTCCATCAACGTGGATGTACGATAGTACCACCTATCAGAACCACACCAAAAATCTCTATTTCTACATTTCATTTGCTCTCTCTAAACCCTTCCCTTTACCTTCATATGCAATGTTTTACTTTCCGCTGCTACACTCTTTGAGTTGCATGTGTAGGTTGATTGTTGACTTATGCTAAGTTGCTAAAATCTACCAAGACTTAAATTGGGAAAAGGCTAGATTTTTATTTGGTCAAGTAGTCTAATCACCCCCCTCTAGACCTACTTTCGATCCTACAAGTGGTATAAGAGCTTTGGTCTCCATTTTCCTTGATTTCCATAGCTTTGGCGATCATAGCCTTGTTTCACAACCTAGGAGAGTATGGCGTCTAGTGAGGGAAATTACCACCGTAGAGGTCCTTACTTTGATGGTACTAATTTTGCTAGTTGGAAGCATAAGATGAAAATGCATATTCTTGGACATAACCCTCCATTTGGGCTATTGTGTGTATTGGTTCACAAGGTGAGTTATTCGAAGATGGAAGAGAACCAAATCGTGAAGCGACCGCAGAAGAATTGAAGATGTTGCAATACAATGCTCAAGATTGCGATATCCTCTTCAACGGATTGTGCCCCGAAGAATTCAACAAAATCAGCCGCCTAATGCAAAGGAAATTTGGGACACTTTGGTTGATATGCACGACGGAACTGAGTCTGTCAAGGAATCCAAATTGGATGTGCTTCAAAGTCAACTTGACAACTTCAAAATGAAGGATGGGGAAGGAGTCGCTAAAATGTATTCTAGGCTTGCTCTCATCACAAATGAGATTGCCGGCTTAGGAAGTGAAGAGATGACCAACAAATTCATCATCAAGAAGATCCTAAGAGCCTTGGATGCAAAATATGATACTGTGTGCACCTTGATCCAAATGATGCCCAATGACAAAGATCTCAAGCCAACAGAAGTCATTGGTAGAATTGTTGTTAATGAGATGTCACTTAAGGATAAAGAAGAGCTTCACAACATGTCTAGTGGTGCTTTCAAAGCTTCATGTGATGCCCCTACAACATCAAGTGAGAAACAAGCCTTCAATGAAGAATTGAGCCTAATAGTGAAGAACTTCAACAAGTTATACAAGAGTAGAAACAAAGAGAGAAGTTCCAAGTCAAGGTCCTACAATGACGAAAGATCTTCTAGTCGTGATCGCAATTTCTACAATTGTGGAAGACCCGGACACTACTATAGTGAGTGCACGGCTCCCTAGAAAAGAAGAGAAGACTCACCTAAAAGGAGAAGTAAAAGATAGGAGTCACCACCAAGAGAGATAAGGAGCAGAGATGATCGTTATGAACGAAGACCCTCTCGCAGAAGCAAGGATTTAGAAAGGAAGGACAAGTCATCAAAGAGCGTTTACTCTTGTCTACTTACACGCCACAAGTAAAATCTAGCAACAAGAGCAAGAAAGATTCTTCTTCTAGTAGTAACAATAATCATGTTAAATCCAATATTGTTGCTTCTAGTAGTTTTATTGATTCCACTAATGATTCTCTTAGCCAAGTTACACATGAGCAAGAAAATAGCTTATTGAAGGGAATTATAGAGAAAGGTGTTTACAAGAGCCTTGCTGGAAGTAAGAAATTTGAGGAAATTGTACGCAAGCAAGGAAGGCACCGGAATAATTAGGGTGTTGGTTTTGAACGCAAGTTTAATGCCAACGGAGTTGAGTGGGAAGAAGATCAATACCCCAAGACGAAGTTTGTTCCTCAACAAGAGAAGTATGATCCCACTTCTTTCAAGGGAACACAAGCTCAAGATGATCTTCCACCACAAGACCACAAGCTAAAAGGCAAGGACAAGCTTCAAGAAGAGATTGATTCATTTGAAGAAGATCCAAAGGCCTTGGTTAAGTGGGTTCCCAAGACTACATCAAGTTCTACTTCATCAAGTACGACTACAACTCCAAGGATTCCCATCAAATTGATGTGGGTCACAAAGAAGAAGAACTAGAGAGTTCTTGAGGGTGACTCCGCCAACATACTTCACTGATATTTGTTTTGGCAAGGACAAGTGCAATCAACTTTCACATCTTGCACTAGTTCAAGGAGTCACAAACCCTCTTGTTGGTAAGACAAGGGACAAGGTAACCTAATGCTTTCATGGACAACATCATATGTGTATTTCACTCTATGTCTATGGATATCCGTGTATGTTCCTTGTGGGACTAACCCATGTAGGTATTGAAAGTGCAACTCACTCCAATGGATTGCTCCAAATGGTCTACATCGACATTGAGCATCTACATCTTCAACACCTACGTGAAGTCATCATTGACAAAACCCAAGGTTAGTTCATCCCTCTTAGGGGGGATATCACATCTAGGGGGAGCTTTGCTCTAAGAATTGAGCTAAAGCAACTCTAATGGTGTGAACACAACAATGCTTTATGTAAAAGTGGTAACACCACTTGTGCTTAAACGATGAGTATGACCTATCATTAAATGTTCTCATTTGATTCCTAAGTCAATATACTCATATATAGATGACCTAGTCATCGCCAATTGCTTTATAGATGCTAGAGTGTTTGTGTATGTTTTGCCACATATTTCATTTGCTATCTTATTGTGTGAGCATGTTGGTTGCATATTTTTTCCCATTCAAGGACATCCATTTGTTGTTTTGATTGTTTGGCTTTTCTTTTTGCCAAATGGATGGAAAAGAACGCCTACGAACTCCCTCTAGCTATCTGTGCTTTTCTCGTCTCAAACTCTATTCATGCTACATCACAACGTTTGATGAAGTCGATTTCTGACCCTCCAAGTGAGGGGCACTCAGGGCCACCGATCCGTCAAGGGCTTAAACTTCCAAAACCTCTTAATGGCTTTCGGTCTAACCGATTCATTCCTTTCGGTCTCACCTAAATCATTGAGTTGATCTAGGTTTTCACCTCAGTGCAACCGATTAGAACAGTCCAATCTCACCGAGTTGTTGTAACCGCTTGCGATTCTGCATCTTGGTGCCATCGAGTCATTCCACTCGGTCACACCGATAGTGACTGGGTATATATATATCGCAGGTTGAATTTTGGAAATTCCTTCAAACTCTCAACCGCGCCTACCCAGCTCTGCCACCCCTCCTGGTCTCCGGATCGCCTCCGTCATCGCCATCGCCCTCCTGCTGCTGTTCTCCGCCGCCGTTGTCACCGTAGCAAGTTCGTCGCCGAGTTAGGGTACTGACTCGATTTCTTTGTGCTATCTTTAACTTTGATTCTTGCACAAAGATTAATTCCATGTTTCTAGCCACGATTGAGATCAATCTATCCACCTAAAACTTCCACTAGAATAGATTTGATGCAAAAATTTAGGGTTAGGTTTCCGCCGAACTCACCTCAGACCGACCAATTTGAAGAATTCAGTCTCACCGATTTGGCCCAGGCCATTGCACATGTACTACTCAGTCTGACCGAAGTGTACAAGTTGGTGTAACCAAGTTCACTTTCTCTGTGAAACCCCAGCATATCGGAGTCACTGAACTGCATTTCAGTCTGACCAAAACTGTATGTTTAGAATCTAAAGTTGCTTCAGTGTCACTGAGTTTGTCATATTGGTAGCTCCAAAATGCTTTCTACAGAGAACTAAAATTAAGTTTTTGTGTCAACTTTTTGCCAAAATAGTTGTGCTTTCTGATCCTCATCTACTCTACCTATACCTATCTATTCACAGGGTCAGTGTCAGAGATGTCAGACAACAGTGATAGTCAATAAAGTCAGAGGAGTAGGTAAATCTTAGTGAGGGCACTAGTCCCTCCAACAACAGCTACGATGATGGTAGTAGAAGCACCCAAGAAACTTGCCTAAGGCTGCTACTAGGCAAAGGAAGAAGAGAACCTCAGATTCTGAAGATGAGGAATTTGTTGTTGATGAGGAGGTCACCTCAAAGAAGAAGGTGCTCAAGATAGAGAAAGTTGCTACTGGAATCAAGCCTGGTATGAAGAAGAAGGCTCCTGCCTAGAGGAAGCCCATGTCCAAAGCGAGAGCCTCCACTCTAGAGACCATGAAATCAAAAGAGGAAGAGGTTGCTGGAGGAAAGAGAAGGAAGGAAAGAGTCAAGAAGACTATGGCCAGAGTGATTGGAAAACCTTCCATGATGAAAGAGTCTGATGAAGATGATGATGAGGAGGAAGAGCCAGTGCCAAAATTTCAGAAGCTCATGGGGGATGCTATCAAGTCTGGGGCTGCTTCATCTAAGCCCAAGACAGCTCCCAAGCCATCCGCTCAAGCTCAAGCCCCAAAACCATCTGCACCCAAGAGATCCACCATAAACATTCTAGTTGCAGAGAAGAACAAGGCCCCAGTACCTGAAGTTCAAGAGGATGAGGAGCAGAAGTGCTCAGAAAGCTAAAACCCAAGATTCCAGATCATGATGACAATCATCCAGTTGCTGAGAATATGAAGTTAAGAAAGGATGCAGGTCTCAGATTGTGGATACAAACTGTTCCATATGCTGTGAGGAGAAGGACTGATGTGGACTATCGCTTTCACACCAAGGAACAACAAGATTTCTGTGAGACAGTCTTATTTGACAAGAAGCCCATAGTAAGTGACATGAGATGGATTGATTGAAAATTCATCGATGACAATGAAGATTACTTCCCAGGAGTTCATGAGAGTTTCAGAATGAATGGAGTTGACTCTTTTGTTGGTCAAAAGCTGACAAAATGGAATGATGAAATGGTCATGCAATTCTATTCAACTGCCCACTTCTATCTAGATGGCAAGATAGTCTGGATGACTGAAGGCACAAGGTACCAATCATCAATTGCAGAATGGGCTAGGTTGATCAATGCCCCTGAAGAAGCTGAGGATGACATAGATGTATATGCCAAGCCTAGAAAGGATCATAACTCCATGGCCCATATGTACAAGGAAATTCCTGATGATGCCATAGAGACTCACAAGTTTGGATGCATCTACTATCTGCTGTCAGGTCTGACCACTATAAACACTATATTGAGGCACACTCTGTTGCCCAAGTTAGGAGATCATAGGAAGATCCGTGGTCACTCAATCAACCTGCTTCATATGTTTGATGTGCCAGAGAAGTTCAAGGTGATGAGTTTGATTGTTGAAACTATAAAGAGAACTGCTGTAGACCAGAAAACATTATGTGGATATGACCCTCACATTAAGATGTTGATTAACTCCAAGATGGGGACATGGACATATCTTTTGACCAAAGAGCATATTCCCCTGAGGCCATACTTTTAGGACAATGTGGTTGTCATGGATGCATCACATCCTACTTCTGTAGAGGCTCAGGAGAAGCGAGAGAAAGGAAAGGCAACAAAGACTTCCACAATGCCAGAAGCCTTAGTTGTCAATCTCAAGACCAAGCAAGATCAACTCAGTTATCTGCTTGAGGCAACAGTGAGAATAGAGAAAGGACTAGCCACCCTGACTCGAAATCCAGAGAGCCTTGAGAGGATCTTTGAGACCAAACTTCATGATCTAGATGTGAAGGTCACCGAGATCCAGACCACTGTTGAGAAGCTACAGGAAGATATTGAGGACATAAGTGACAGACTAACCAATAACACTTTTCAGCGTGTGCCAAGGGAACAAAGATCTGCAACTGTGCCAGTTGTCAGTGATACGAGGACTACCACTTCAGCACCTACAGCAACTGCCCCAGTCATTCCTCCAATTGCAAATCCTCCAGCTCCTCGGACATCTTCGGAAGCGTTTGCAGATTTTGTCCTCTCCGCGCCATCTTCGCACACCGGAGGTCTCGGAGATCGTGCCTAGTGTACCGCATAGCACTATACATTTTCAAGCTTTTTGGTAACTTGTTGCCAAAGGGGGAGAAAGTGTATAGATCATTAGGCTTCGAGAGAGAGTGTGTTTTGCCTTTTTTTGCTTCTCTTGTTACTTGCTATTTGTTCATTTTCTTGCTACTATTTGTGATTGTGTGTGAGATACTCTTATGATCATGTGTTTGATCGTATTATGCTTTAATGTGTGCTTGAATGATGATATCTTAATACTTATGTATGATCAATCATGTTTCCCTTGGCGATGAGTGCATACTCTTTATATTCTATCATTTTGAGCGCTCCACCAAGATGTATGTGACATGGAAGAGTGACCCATGATCCTAATCGATTGTGCATTTGCATTCAAAACCAAATTTTAAATAATGCACAAATTTAGGGGGAGCTCTTGCTTATCACATACTTCTCAAAGCGACGATGTATTTCAATCATATTATCATTTGTCAAAACTTTGATCTATATGTTGTCATCAATTACCAAAAAGGGGGAGATTGAAAGTGCAACTAATCCCCAGGTGGTTTTGGTAACAACATATAGCTCATTGAACTAATATCCATTCAAGTTGAATATTTCAAAAAGTTCAATGATTGGCATGGCATGTACTAGAGATGTGGACCCCTCAAAATGCTAAGGACAAAGATTGGCAAAAGCTCAAGACTCTTCCTTTCTAATTTAGTGATCCAAGATCACATTGAGTCCATAGGAAAAGCCAATACTGTTAAAAGGGGATGAGGTGTTGCTTAATGGTTTACTTGGTCAAAGTGCTTAGTGATATGCTCCAAAGCCCTCAACCACTTTCTCAATTCCAAATATGTCCAGAACCTAAAGTCAAACTTGGCCCCACCGATTTGATCTATCTGGCGCCACTGGGTTCCTTTGACATAGCCAAAACTACCAGAAACCCTAATCAATACGGTCTCACCAATAGGGATCTCAGTCTCACCAAGATGGCAATGCAAACTCTCCATTTCCCTTCGTAACGTTTAAGTCTTACCGAAATGAGCGATCGGTCCCACTGAGTTTGCAATGCAAACTCCATGTTTCCCTTCGTAACGTTTCGGTCTTACCGAAATAAGTGATCGGTCCCACCGAGTTTGCCTGACCAACTCTCTATTTGCTCATTGCTAAAATCGATCTCACCGACTTCATGCAATCAGTCACATCGAGATGAGGTTTTGCCCTAACCCTAGCACATCGGTCCCATCGAGTTGATGATGTTGGTCCCATCGAGTTGAAGATTTCGGTCCCACCGAGAATCCTAACATTCACATTTTGAACTAAATCGGTCTCCCCGAGTTCTCCTATTCGGTCTGACCAAGTTGGGTCAAATGTGTGTAACGGTTAGATTTTTTGTGGAGGCTATATATACCCCTTCACCCCTTCTCTATTCAAGAGAGAGCCATCGGAACATGCCTACACTTCCACTACTCATTTTCTTAGAGAGAACCACCTACTCATGCGTTGGGACCAAGACTTTCCAATCCAAACACAAGAATCTTGATCTCTAGCCTTCCCCAAGTTGCTTTCCACTCAAATCATCTTTCCACCATAGCCAAATCTGTGAGAGAGAGTTGAGTGTTGGGGAGACTATCATTTGAAGCACAAGAGCAAGGAGTTCATCATCAACACACCATATATTACCTTTTGGAGAGTGGTGTCTCCTCGATTGGTTAGATGTCACTTGGGAGCCTCCGTCAAGATTGTGGAGTTGAACCAAAGAGTTTGTAAGGGCAAGGAGATTGCCTACTTCATGAAGATCTACCCAAGTGAGGCAAGTCCTTCATGGGCGATAGACATGGTGGGATAGACAAGGTTGCTTCTTTGTGGACCCTTCGTGGGTGGAGCCCTCCGTGGAATCACGCAACCGTTACCCTTCGTGGGTTGAAGTCTCCATCAACGTGGATGTACGATAGCACCACCTATCAGAACCACACCAAAAATCTTCGTGTCTACATTAAGTTTGCTCTCTCTAAACCCTTCCCTTTACCTTCATATGCAATGTTTTACTTTCCGCTACTACACTCTTCGAGTTGCATGTGTAGGTTGATTGTTGACTTATGCTAAGTTGCTAAAATCTACCAAGACTTAAAATTGGGGAAAGGCTAGATTTTTATTTAGTCAAGTAGTCTAATCACACCCCCTCTAGACCTACTTTCGATCCTACAAGTGGTATAAGAGCTTTGGTAACCATTTTCCTTGATTTCCATAGCTTTGTTGGTCATAGCCTTGGTTTCACAACCTAGGAGAGTATTGCGTCTAGCGAGGGAAATTACCACCGTAGAGGTCCTTACTTTGATGGTACTAATTTTGCTAGTTGGAAGCATAAGATGAAAATGCATATTCTTGGACATAACCCCGCCATTTGGGCTATTGTGTGTATTGATTTGCAAGGTGAATTCTTCGAAGATGGAAGAGAACCAAATCATGAAGCGACCGTGGAAGAATTGAAGATGTTGCACTACAATGCTCAAGCTTGCGATATCCTGTTCAATGGATTGTGCCCCGGAGAATTCAACAAAATCAGCTGCTTTGAGAATGCAAAGGAAATTTGGGACACTTTGGTTTAGATGCACGAAGGTACCGAGTCCGTCAAGGAATCCAAATTGGATGTGCTTAAAAGTTAACTTGACAAGTTCAAAATGAAGGATGGTGAAGGAGTCGCTGAAATGTATTCTAGGCTTGCTCTCATCACAAATGATATTGCCGGCTTAGGAAGTGAAGAGATGATCGAGTCACCAGTCATCAGGCCGGGGCTACTGGGACAAGGTGAGGGGTCACTGGTGGATCACAAACCAACCTATACTAAGCAGTTAAGGATAAGCATGTAAGGTACACCAATAGGTTTCAAAAGTAGACTATGCATCAGAATAGGAGCAAACAATAACGGTAGCAAAATTGGTCTCGCAGTCTACCGGAGAGAAGAGGGGGAAGAAACAGTAAATGCAAGCAAACAGATGCATGACAAGACAACATGTGGTGCTAGGGGTGTTCTAACGCAGTATTACGCGATACCGGCGAAGGGGGAAAACATCCGGTGATGAATTCCTGAAGTTTGACATTTTTGGAGAGATGAAACGGAGGGGGACAGTTACATGTTCGCTATGCTAGGGACGTGTGGCAGAAAAACGGAGTGCGAATTCAGATTCGTAGGATTTTTCTTAGCAACTTTAATATACAAAGTATTTTCATCTGAGTTACAGATTATTTTCCATTTATTTTCAAAGTTTTATTCAATTTGTGAAATTATTATTATTTATTTTAATTCAAAAAACAGAATTATGACATCAGCCTCACGTGAGTCAGCAAGGTGTTGACTGGTCAAACTGACGTGGGGGACCCACCTGTCACTGACTTTTTTCTAATTAGCAGAATTAATTAGACTAATTAGCTTGTTAATTAGTTAAATAAGTTAATTAATTAGTATTTTTTAATTCTTTTGCATTTACATTTCGTTTTTTATTACAAGGGTGCTGGCCCCCGTTGTCATAGGCCCAAGCCAAAGCAGGTGCAGGGCGCTAAGAGGCAGCGGGCGTGGGCGTTGCCTGGGCGGAGGCCGAACCCGCCAGAGGTTGCGAGGCAAGGCAACCGAGGGCGACAGGCCGCCGGCACGGGCGAAGGCCCAGCGGCGGCGGTTGTAGAGGTGGCCTCAAGCGACGCGCACTACTGGAATTAACTTATTTGCTGTCAGCCAACTCTTTGCCGTCAGCCAAACGAAAATGGACGACAAAGAAGTGGCTGATGGCAAACAAGGTCTTTGCCATCAGCCAACTCTTTGCCGTCCGCTGGCTGACGGCAAAGAAACTATGCCGTCCGCTAGCAGACGGCAAAGAGGTTGGTGGGTCTAGTTATTGTGTAACCAACCCAAGCCCACCGGCCCCACCTCTTTGCCGTCCACAAGCGGACGGCAAAGAGGCGGTACGTTAACGGCCGTCCCGCCCCCGTCCTCTGTCTCTTCTATCCATTCTCGCTCGTTCCCTCCCCACCCACACCCGCGCCGCCTCAGCCGACCCCGTCTGCCGTAGCCGGCCGCCCCGCCGCCACGCACCCCTCCCCTACGACGCCCCGACCTCCGCCGCAC
>NC_041387.1:455698355-455767768 GCF_002162155.2 Triticum dicoccoides | reverse complement strand
ACCTTGACAGCACACCCTGACCCCGACACCCCGACACCCTGACACCCCGATCGACCCCGGACATGATGATGATACAAAAACATCATATATATTTGTGTTGATCAGGTATATTTTTATTATGTTCATGATGATGATACACTTAAATTATATACATATTATTATGCTCATGTCAGGTATCCAATTTTTTATGTTGTACTAATTTTGTTTACTTTTTGTCATTGCAGGTGTTGATAGGATGGTGGGCAAGGGTCCAGAGCGCCCCGAGCCTCCCGCGAGCGCTACTGTGAGGGGTGGTTCCATTATTGCACCCCAGTACCTCCTGAGAGCGCTGCTAGATAGTATGTACACAACTGCGCTAGGCTCTTCTACTTCGGCTGGGAGAGGTCGGGGGAGGACGAAGAAGGCTGGTAGAGGTGGACGTGGCAGCGGGAGAGGTAGGAAGGCTGCTACGCCTTCCTCGCCGCCACCCTCAGCTGATTCACCCGACCACAGGACTACTCCGTCTGACATGGACCCGTCTCGGACTCCGGTCCATGAGCCTCCGGTCGCTGATCCTTCGCCCCACCAGACTCGGGTCACCGATCCTTCACCCCACGTGAGTCCGGTCCTAGAGTCTTCGTCCCAGAAGACTTCGGTCACAGGGTCTTCGTCCCAGGAGACTTCGGTCACGGGGTCTTTGTCCCAGAAGACTCCGGTCCCGCCCTCTTCTTCCCACGAGAATCCAGTCCCGCCGTCTTCTTCCCACGAGACTCCGGAGGCTAGTGGCCCAGAGGATGGTAGCGAGGACACCTTTTCAGATGATAGCTACAGCGACAACGAGCTGGTTGAGAAGGGCAAGAAGGTCTACAAGCGTGGCTGTACAAAGCTCCCTCCCGTGCCGACGACCCCCGACCAGAGGTGGTTGATTGCGCCTAAAGGGTTGAAGTAAGTGCATTTACTATTTTTTAACCTTTTGCCTTCATGTTCCTTCAAATTAATATCTAATGTGTTGGCCTTGTCATACTGCAGGGGTTGGGTATACCCCCGTGACCATGGTGTCCGCAGGCCCAACCAGGTCCTTGGCAAGCTTTGCCGGCAGCACTTCCCTGGGTGGGTCACGATGCCCGGTGAGGGTCAGGTTTCACAGCTAGCACCGAGCTGGGAGCTGTACTCTGTTGCCTCGGCCCCTCCAGGGGAGATGGTCGCCGGTGTCGCGTGTGAGAGGGTGGCCGACATTGTGTTCCACCGGTTTTGGGTAATTTCTCCTTTACAGAATTAAAAATGAACACTACCTAGCTAGTGATTGTACTAATCATTGTTGTCTTCTTTGATTGCAGACCTTCTACAGGGTTTCAGAGGGAGAACAGGAGGCCGCGGCTATGGTTGTCGAAGCCGAGTGCAAGTGCCTACTTCAGAACTTACGTCACGAGGCTCGGGTGCAGGCCGTTCGAGACTACTACGCCTCGCAGGGTATTAGGAGGGCCAAGAAGAAGTGTCACAACAAGTTTCTGAGTAGGGAGAAGTACTTGGTGGCAATTATACCTATTCTTAAGGCCTTGAACTTAGTTTTCTTGATTTGATTCGTAGCTCTGAAATTTCTCTTGACTCACTTAGGTGCCCCCAAGATGGTGTGTCGATAAGATGGACTGTCGGGAGGCGTTGGTGGATGTGTGGTGCTCTCCCCAATGGCGGCTTGAACACCAAAGGGCCAAAGATAAGCGCGACCAAATGGAAGGTGTGCCACACCATCAAGGGAGCTCCAACTTGTTTGAGTACGGGGATAACTGGGTATGTGGTTTGCTACATGATTCATGCAATTTCATTCTTCATGGTAGTATTTATCCTTTCCAAAATGACTTAATATGCTTAGTTAGTTAAAAAAAGGCATAACTACCTTCGATAGCTCAATAATGACATAATTAGCATACTTTGGTCAAACATGGCATAATAATCTTTCTTAGCTCCAAAATGACCTAAACTTAGCTTATTTTCCTCGAAAATGACATAATAACCTATCTTAGCTCCAAAATGACCTATTTACATAGTAATATCATTCTTAATGCTAGCTTGAGCCCTAATTAACTAATATATTGTTCCTCTCTCTCGGGCGTAGTACCACAAGAAGCCTGTGCCTACTTTGTTCGACCTCTATGGCATGGCCCATATGGCCCCGTACAAGAAGGCCAAGGCATTCACGGAGTCTGACCTAATCCAGAGAACTTCACCAACATCTCCTCCCACCACAAGCTTGTGAAGTACAGAGACGAGGGGAAGACGAGGAAAGGGGAGGACTTTAACCCGAGCCAGGATCCTTTTGATATAGAGCTGGTGGCGGGAGGTCCCGTGGCTCTCAAGCCATTGGTGATGGACTGATACATTGTCCTAAGACTCTCCCGTAGATCAAGAAGCGTCTGAGTAGCTCTGATCCTGAGATAATGCCTCATGCACGGCCCGTGGAGCTCGCTGTGGCGGTTAGTTATATGGACTCTCTGACCTTTCCTCCATTACATTGTGTGTGCGTCTGTCGATGATTACAATGCTAACGAGGAGTGTTGTGTTGCAGGCAGCGGTTGAGAAAGAGAGATTGAAGACCCGGGCGCTTTTGGAGGAGGCAAAAAGGGAGGCGGCGGAGAGAGAGGGAGAGGGAGGAGAAGACGACTAAGCTGTTGGAGGAGGAGAGGAGCCGGAACGAGGCGTCTCACCGGGCCCTATATGAGCTCATCGTGGTACGTTTCTTGTGCATATTAGCCCAATCATGCACGTAATGTTCGCATTACTAACTAATATGACTGACTCGTGAGAACCAAATGTGCAGACCATGTGTGAGAAAAATGGTCAGGCCCCTCCGCCGATGCCCTAGATTGCTCCGGCAGGCACAGTGGGTTCGATTTGAATGGTCCTTAGTTACTACTATTCATATTTCAGTTTGCATCATGCTAACGAGACATTATTGGAAGTGATCTTTGGTTCAGCATGGCTCCCGACAAGCATTGACCAATCCTTCCGCGTCTGCCAATGCCGGAACCCTGACCGGTCCTTCACCTCCGTCTGCCAATGCCGCAGCCCCGACCATTCCTACACCTCCGTGATAACGGTATTTTTCTTCTTATTTAGCCTGTTTAGTCCCTTTATGACATAATTAGCCCATTTAGTCCACAAATGACATAATAAGATGAAGAAAATCAAGGAAGAGGAAGGAAATAAGGAATAGGAAGAAATGTTATTATTCGTAAATGGCATCATAACCTTGCTAACCTCATAAATGTCATATACTTAGCTTGTTGTCCTCTAAAATGACACAATAAGCTTAGTTAGGTCAAAAATGGCATAATTTGCTACGTTAGCTCAAAAATGACATTTTTCTTCTTATTTAGCCTATTTAGTCCATTTATGACATAATTTAGCCCATTTAGTCCACAAATGACATAATAAGATGAAGAAAGTCAAGGAAGAGTAAGGAAAGAAGGAATAGGAAGAAAAGAAGAAGTTCTTCTTCTTCTTCTTCTTCTTCTTCTTCTTCTTCTTCTAGTCTTCTTCTCCTTCTTCTAGTCTTCTTCTCCTTCTTCTCCTTCTTCTTCATCTTCTTCTAGTTTTCTTCCTCCTCTTCTTCTAACTTTCTTGTTTCCCATTTTGCAGATTTAATTCACTATATGGAAGCTTGCACGGATGGAGTGCTTGTTTCTGTTGGGGAACGTAGCAGAAATCAAAAATTTTCTACGCATCACCAAGATCAATATATGGAGTAATCTAGCAACGAGGGGAAGGAGAGTGCATCTACACACCCTTGTAGATCGCTAAGTGGAAGTGTTCAAGTGAACGGGGTTGATGGAGTCGTACTCGTCGTGATCCAAATCACAGAAGATCCTAGTGCCGAACGGACGACACCTCCGTGTTCAACACACGTGCAACCCGGTGACGTATCCCATGCCTTGATCCAGCAAGGAGAGAGGGAGAGGTTGGGGAAGAATCCGTCTAGCAGCAGCACGATGATGTGGTGGTGGTGGAGGAGCGTGGCAATCCTGCAGGGCTTCGCCAAGCACCGCGGGAGAGGAGGAGGACTTGGGAGAGGGGGAGGGCTATGCTAGAAGTTGGGTGCGGCTGCCCTCCCACCCCCCACATATATATAGGGGCAAGGGAGAGGGGGGCCGGCCCCCTCAGATCCAATCTGAGGAGGGGGCGGCGGCCAGGGGGGTTGCCTTGCCCCCCAAGGCAAGGGGGGCGCCCCTTTTAGGGTTCCCCCAAACCCTAGGCACCTTGGGCCCTGGTGGGGGGTGCACCAGCCCACCTGGGGCTGGTCCCCTCCCACACTTGGCCCACGCAGCCCTCTGGGGCCGGTGGCCCCACCTGATGGACCCCCGGGACCCTCCCGATGGTCCCGGTACGTTACCGTTAGCACCCGAAACTTTTCCGGTGACCAAAACAGGACTTCCCATATATAAATCTTTACCTCCGGACCATTCCTGAACTCCTCGTGACGTCCAGGATCTCATCCGGGACTCCAAACAACATTCAGTAACCACGTACATCTATTCCCTATAACCCTAGCGTCATCGAACCTTAGGTGTGTAGACCCTACGGGTTCGGGAACCATGCAGACATGACCGAGACAACTCTCCAGCCAATAACCAACAGTGGGATCTAGATACCCATGTTGGCTCCCACATGTTCCACGATGATCTCATCAGATGAACCACGATGTCGAGGATTTAATCAATCCCGTATTCAATTCCCTTTGTCTAGCGGTATAGTACTTGCCCGAGATTCGATCATCGGTATCTCCATACCTTGTTCAATCTCGTTATCGGCAAGTCTCTTTACTCGTTCCGTAACACATCATCCCATGATCAACCCCTTGGTCATATTGTGCACACTATGATGATGTCCTACCGAGTGGGCCCAGAGATACCTCTCCGTCACATGGAGTGACAAATCCCAGTCTCGATTCGTGCCAACCCAACAGACACTTTTGGAGATACCCGTAGTGTACCTTTATATCCACCCAGTTTTGTTGTGACGTTTGGTACACCCAAAGAATTCCTACGGTATCCGGGAGTTGCACAATCTCATGGTCTAAGGAAATGATACTTGACATTAGAAAAGCTTTAGCATACGAACTACACGATCTTTGTGCTAGGCTTAGGATTGGGTCTTGTCCATCACATCATTCTCCTAATGATGTGATCCCGTTATCAACGACATCCAATGTCCATGGTCAGGAAACCGTAACCATCTATTGATCAACGAGCTAGTCAACTAGAGGCTTACTAGGGACATGGTGTTGTCTATGTACCCACACATGTATCTGAGTTTCCTATCAATACAATTATAGCATGGATAATAAACGATTATCATGAACAAGGAAATATAATAATAATAACTAATTTATTATTGCCTCTAGGGCATATTTCCAACAGTCTCCCACTTGCACTAGAGTCAATAATCTAGTTCACATCGCCATGTGATTAACACTCACAGGTCACATCGCCATGTGACCAACATCCAAAGAGTTTACTAGTGTCACTAAACTAGTTCACATCATCATGTGATTAAGACTCAATGAGTTCTGGGGTTTGATCATGTTTTGCTTGTGAGAGAGGTTTTAGTCAACGGGTCTGCAACATTTAGATCCGTATGTACTTTGCAAATCTCTAGGTAATATTGTAAATGCTGCTTCCACGCTCCACTTGGAGCTATTCCAAATGGTCGCTCCACTATACGTATCCGGTTTGCTACTCAGAGTCATTCGGATAGGTGTTAAAGCTTGCATCGACGCAACTCTTTACATCGAACTCCTTATCACCTCCATAATCGAGAAACATATCCTTATTTCTCTAAGGATAATTTTGACCGCTATCTGGTGATCCACTCCTTGATCACCTTTGTACCCTCTTGCTAGGTATGTAGCAAGGCACACAACAGGTGCGGTACACAACATAGCATACTGTAGAGCCTATGCCTAAAGCATAGGGGACGACCCTCGTCCTTTCTCTCTTTTCTGCCGTGGTCGAGCTTTAAGTCTTAACTTCGTACCTTACAACTCAGGCAAGAACTCCTTCTTTAACTGATCCATCTTGAACACCTTCAAGATCATGTCAAGGTATGTGCTCACTTGAAAGTACCATTAAGCGTTTTTGATCTATCCTTATAGATCTTGATGCTCAATGTTCAAGTAGCTTAATCCAGGTTTTCCCTTGAAAAACACTTTTCAAATAACCCTATGTGCTTTCCAGAAATTCTACATCATTTCTGATCAACAATATGTCAACAACATATACTCATCAGAAATTCTATAGTGCTCCCACTCACTTCTTTGGAAATACAAGTTTCTCATAAACTTTGTATAAACCCAAAATCTTTGATCATCTTATCAAAGTGTATATTCCAACTCCGAGATGCTTACTCTAGTCCATGGAAGGATCGCTGGAGATAGCATACCTTTTAGCATCCTTAGGATCGACAAAACCTTTCTGATTGTATCACATACAACCTTTCCTTACGAAAACTGGTAAGGAAACTTGTTTTGACATCCATCTGCCAGATTACATAAATGCAGCTAATGCTAACATGATTCCGACGGACTTAAGCATCGCTACAAATGAGAAAATCTCATCGTAGTCAACTTCCTTGAACTTGTGAAAAACTCTTTGCCACAAGTCGAGCTTCATAGACGGTGACATTACCGTCCACGTCCGTCTTCTTCTTAAAGATCCATTTATCTCAATGGCTTGCCGATCATCGGGCAAGTCCACCAAAGTCCATGCTTTGTCTTGATACATGGATCCTATCTCGGATTTCATGGCTTCTAACCATTTGTCGGAATCCGGGCCCACCATCTCTTCTCCATAACTCGTAGGTTCATTGTTGTCTAGCAACATGACCTTCAAGACAGGATTCCTGTACCACTCTGAAGTAGTACGCATCCTTGTCACCCTACGAGGTACGGTAGTGACTTGATACAAAACTTCATGATCACTATCATAAGCTTCTACTTCAATTGGTGGAGGCGCCACAGGAACAACTTCCCGTGCCCTGCTACACACTAGTTGAAGTGACGGTTCAATAACCTCATCAAGTCTCCACCATCCTCCCACTCAATTCTTTCGAGACAAACTTTTCCTCGAGAAAGGACCCGATTCAAGAAACAATCCCTATTGCTTTCGGATCTGAATTAGGAGGTACACCCAACTGTTTTGGGTGTCCTATGAAGATGCATTTTATCCGCTTTGGGTTCGAGCTTATCAACCTGAAACTTTTTCACATAAGCGTTGCAGCCCCAAACTTTTAAGAAATGACAACTTAGGTTTCTCCAAACCATAGTTCAAACGGTGTCGTCTCAACGGAATTACGTGGTGCCCTATTAAAGTGAGTGCGGTTGTCTCTAATGCCTAACCCATGAACGATAGTGGTAATTCGATAAGAGACATCATGGTACGCACCATATCTAATAGGGTGCAACTATGATGTTTGGACACACCATCACACTATGGTGTTCCAGGCGGTATTAAATGTGAAACAATTTCCACAATGTCTTTATTGCGTGCCAAAGCTCGTAACTCAGATACTCATCTTTATGATCATATCATAGACATTTTATCCTCTTGTCACGATGATCTTCAACTTCACTCTGAAATTACTTGAACCATTCAATAATTCAGACTTGTGTTTCATCAAGTAAATACACTCAGTATCTACTCAAATCATCTGTGAAGTAAGAACATAATGATATCCACTGCGTGCCTCAGCACTTATTGGACTGCATACATCAAAATGTATTACTTCCAACAAGTTGCTTTCTTGTTCCATTTTACTGAAACTGAGGCTTTCAGTCATCTTTCCCGTATGGTATGATTTGCATGTCTCAAGTGATTCAAAATCAAGTGAGTCCAAACGGTCCATCTGCACGGAGTTTCTTCATGCGTATATACCAATGGACATGGTTCACATGTCTCAATCTTTTCAGAAACAAGTGAGTCCAAAGATCCATCAACATGGAGCTTCTTCATGCGTTTTATACCAATATGACTTACATGGCAGTGCCACAAGTAGGTGGTACTGTCATTACTATCTTATATCTTTTGGCATGAACATGTGTATTACTACGATCGAGATTCAATAAACCATTCATTTTGGGTGCAAGACCATTGAAGGTATTATTCAAATAAACAGAGTAACCATTATTCTCCTTAAATGAATAACCGTATTGCGATAGACATAATCCAATCATGTCTATTCTCAACGCAAACACCAAATAACAATTATTTAGGTTTAACACCAATCTCGATGGTAGAGGGAGCGTGCGATGCTTGATCACATCAACCTTGGAAACACTTCCAACACATATCGTCAGCTCACCTTTAGCTAGTCTACGTTTATTCCATAGCTTTTATTTCGAGTTACTAACACTTAGCAACCAAACCAGTATCTAATACCCTGGTGCTACTAGGAGTACTAGTAAAGTACACATTAACATAATGTATATCCAATATACTTCTATCGACCTTGCCAGCCTTCTCATCTACCAAGTATCTAGGGTAATTCTACTTCAGTGACTGTTCCCCTTATTACAGAAGCACTTAGTCTCGGGTTTGGGTTCAACCTCGGGTTTCTCCACTAGAGCAGCAACTGATTTGCCATTTCATGAAGTATCCCTTCTTGCCCTTGCCCTTCTTGAAACTAGTGGTTTCACTAACCATCAACAATTGATGCTCCTTCTTGATTTCTACTTTCGCGGTGTCAAACATCGCGAATATTTCAAGGATCATCATATCTATCCCTGATATGTTATAGTTCATCATGAAGCTCTAGCAGCTTGGTGGCAATGACTTTGGAGAAACATCACTATCTCATCTGGAAGATCAACTCTCACTCAATTCAAGTGATTGTTGTACTCAGACAATCTGAGCACAAGCTCAATGATTGAGCTTTTCTCCCTTAGTTTGCAGGCTAAGAAAATCGTCAGAGGTCTTATACCTCTTGACGTGGGCACGAGCCTGAAATCCCAATTTCAGCCCTCGAAACATCTCATATGTTCCGAGACGTTTCGAAATCGTCTTTGGTGCCTCAACTCTAAACCGTTCAACTGAACTATCACGTAGTTATCAAAACGTGTATATCAGATGTTCACAACATCCACAGACGACGTTCGAGGTTCGGCACACTGAGCGGTGCATTAAGGACATAAGCCTTCTACGAAGAAACGAGGGCAATCCTCAGTTTATGGACCTAGTCCGCATAATTGCTACTATCAACTTTCAACTAAATTTTCTCTAGGAACATATCTGAAACAGTTGAACTAAAGCGCGAGCTATGACATAATTTGCAAAAACTTTTTGACTATGTTCAGGATAATTAAGTTCATCTTATGAACTCCCACTCAGATAGACATCCCTCTAGTCATCTAAGTGATTACATTATCCGAGTCAACTAGGCCGTGTCCGATCATCACGTGAGACGGACTAGTTATCATCGGTGAACATCTTCATGTTGATCGTATCTACCATACGACTCATGCTCGACCTTTCGGTCTCTTGTGTTCCGAGGCCATGTCTGTACATGCTAGGCTCGTCAAGTCAACCTAAGTGTTTCGCGTGTGTAAATCTGGCTTACACCCGTTGTATGTGAACGTTAGAATCTATCACACCCGATCATCACGTGGTGCTTCGAAACAACGAACTTTTGCAATGGTGCACAGTTAGGGGGAACACTTTCTTGACATTTTAATGAGGGATCATCTTATTTACTACCGTCGTTCTAAGCAAATAAGATGCATAAACATGATAAACATCACATGCAATCAAAAAGTGACATGATATGGCCAATATCATTTTGCTCCTTTTGATCTCCATCTTCGGGGCTCCATGATCATCATCGTCACCGGCATGACACCATGATCTCCATCATCGTGTCTCCATGAAGTTGTCTCGCCAACTATTACTTCTACTACTATGGCTAACGGTTTAGCAATAAAGTAAAGTAATTACATGGCGTTGTTCAATGACACGCAGGTCATACAATAAATTAAGACAACTCCTATGGCTCCTGCCGGTTGTCATACTCATCGACATGCAAGTCGTGATTCCTATTACAAGAACATGATCAATCTCATACATCACATATCATTCATCACATTCTTTTGGCCATATCACATCACATACCATACCCTGCAAAAACAAGTTAGACGTCCTCTAATTGTTGTTTGCATGTTTTACGTGGCTGCTATGGGTTTCTAGCAAGAACGTTTCTTACCTACGCAAAAACCACAACGTGATATGCCAATTGCTATTTACCCTTCATAAGGACCCTTTTCATCGAATCCGATCCGACTAAAGTGGGAGAGACTGGCACCCGCTAGCCACCTTATGCAACAAGTGCATGTCAGTCGGTGGAACCTGTCTCACGTAAGTGTACGTGTAAGGTCGGTCCAGGCCGCTTCATCCCACGATGCCGCCGAAGCAAGATAAGACTAGTAGTGGAAGGAAAATTGACAACATCTACGCCCACAACAAGTTTGTGTTCTACTTGTGCATAGAAACTACGCATAAACCTGGCTCTGATACCACTGTTGGGGAACGTAACAGAAATCAAAAAATTTCTACGCATCACCAAGATCAATCTATGGAGCAATCTAGCAACAAGGGGAAGGAGAGTGCATCTACATACCCTTGTAGATTGCTAAGCGGAAGTGTTCAAGTGAACGGGGTTGATGGAGTCGTACTCGTCGTGATCCAAATCACCGAAGATCCTAGTGCCGAACGAACGACACCTCCGTGTTTAACACACGTGCAGCCCGATGACGTCTCCCATGCCTTGATCCAGCAAGGAGAGAGGTAGAGGTTGGGGAAGACTCCGTCCAGCAGCATCACGATGGCATGGTGGTGGTGGAGGAGCGTGGCAATCCTGCAGGGCTTCGCCAAGCACCGCGGGAGAGGAGGAGGACTTGGGAGAGGGGGAGGGCTGCGCCAGAACTTGGGTGCGGCTGCCCTCCCACCCCCCCACATATATATAGGGGCAAGGGAGAGGGGGCCCGGCCCCCTCAGATCCAATCTGAGGAGGGGGCGGCGGCTAGGGGGGTTGCCTTACCCCCCAAGGCAAGGGGGGGCGCCCCCTTTTAGGGTTCCCCAAACCCTAGGCGCCTTGGGACCTGGTGGGGGGGGGCGCACCAGCCCACCTGGGGCTGGTCCCCTCCCACACTTGGCCCACGCAGCCCTCTCGGGCCGGTGGCCCCACCTGGTGGACCCCCGGGACCCTCCCGATGGTCCCGGTACGTTACCGTTAGCACCCGAAACTTTTCCGGTGACCAAAACAGGACTTCCCATATATAAATCTTTACCTCCGGACCATTCCAGAACTCCTCGTGATGTCCAGGATCTCATCCGAGACTCCTAACAACATTTGGTAACCACGTACATCTATTCCCTATAACCCTAGCGTCATCGAACCTTAAGTGTGTAGACCCTACGGGTTCGGGAACCATGCAGACATGACTGAGACAACTCTCCGGCCAATAACCAACAACGGGATCTTGATACCCATGTTGGCTCCCACATGTTCCACGATGAGCTCATCGGATGAACCACGATATCGAGGATTCAATCAATCCCGTATTCAATTCCCTTTGTCTAGCGGTATAGTACTTGCCCAAGATTCGATCGTCGGTATCTCCATACCTTGTTCAATCTCGTTACCGGTAAGTCTCTTTACTCGTCCTGTTACACATCATCCCGTGATCAACCCCTTGGTTACATTGTGCACACTATGATGATGTCCTACCGAGTGGGCCCAGAGATACCTCTCCGTCACACGGAATGACAAATCCCAGTATCGATTCATGCCAACCCAACAGACACTTACGGAGATACCCGTAGTGTACCTTTATAGCCACCCAGTTACGTTGTGACATTTGGTACACCCAAAGCATTCCTACGGTATCCGGGAGTTGCACAATCTCATGGTCTAAGGGAATGATACTTGACATTAGAAAAGCTTTAGCATACAAACTACACGATCTTTGTGCTAGCTTAGGATTGGGTCTTGTCCATCACATCATTCTCCTAATGATGTGATCCCGTTATCAACGACATCCAATGTCCATGGTCAGGAAACCATAACCATCTATTGATCAACGAGCTAGTCAACTAGAGGCTTACTAGGGACATCGTGTTGTCTATGTACCCACACATGTATCTGTGTTTCCTATCAATACAATTATAGCATGGATAATAAACGATTATCATGAACAAGGAAATATAATAATAATAACTAATTTATTATTGCCTCTAGGGCATATTTCCAATAGTTTCTCTGTTCTTCTTTTTGTTTTTATAAAAGAATAATGTGGAACTTGTTATATGGATGCATGGAACAATGTATTGGATGAACATTGTGATAGTAGTGTAAGATGTATGGATGAAACTGTGTTTCTTATGTATGTATATATGTTGTCACGGATGGAGCTATGTGTCACATAGATCATATGTCTGATGTGCCTGTGAAAAAAATATATGTATATCTGTGTGTGAATTCCAGTGAAATTAAATAGATATAAATGAAAACAGGGGATATATAGCCTCTTTGCCGTCTGCTAGCGAACGACAAAGAGCTTTGTCGTCTGCTAGCAGACGGCAAAGAGTACACGTGGTAGCTTCCTGTAGACACTGGGAACATTGGTAGCCTATTTGGTTAGCTATGTCGTCTGCTGGTGGGCGGCAAAGACCTTTGAATCTTTGTCGTCTGCTGGCGGACGGCATAGCTGGCCACGTGGCAGCTTCCCAGTGCTGGCCTAACTAAGCTCTTTGCCATCCGCTGGCGGATGGCAAAGACCTTTGAATCTTTGCCGTTTGCTGGCGGACGGCAAAGAGCGCCCTAACGGCTCTGATGCCACCCCACCGTCGTTCGTTGTCTTTGCTGTCTGCTGGCCTCAGACGACGGACGACACAATCCTTTGCCGTCCGTTTCGTGGAAGCAGACAGCAAAGAAGGCCTTTGCTGGCACCTGTTCAGATAGACAGTTTGCCGTTTGCTGGTGGACGGCAAAGATTTTTGACATCCGGGATCTATGCATTTGCCGTCTGCCATGGCGGACAGCAAAGAAACTGTTTTCAGTAGTGGCGGGAGGGAAGGGCGGCGGCCAGGGGAGGAGCAGCGAGCTACGATGGCGGGGACTGCACGGGGAAGTAGCAGGGCGAGGGCAGGCGCGTACACGTGTGGCGCGGGGCATGGTCGCCGCTGCGTGCGACAAGAGCGGCAGAGTGGGGCAGAGGCGGCATGGGCGCAAAGCTGCATGGGGACGCGAGGCAGCGGTGGACGCAAGCGGGCCGAGCAGGGGAGGCCACGCGAGGGGGCGATTAGCGAAGGCAGGCGGACTCGAGCGACGTCGCGGTGGCAGGGCATGGCGAGGTACACGGGTGAGGCACGCGACGGGCGACGTGACTAGGTGCGGCAGTAGGCGCGGGGCGCGCATGGCCGGCCGTGTGCACGGGCGCGAGCGACTAGGCGAGCACATGCGGGCGGCCATGTACGGCGCGTGAGCGGGGCTACAGCCGAAGCGCAGCGCGCGGCGAGGCGAGGTGCGGTCGGGCATGGAGCGGGGCGCGTTGATGTCCGGTGACGGGGGAGAAAGGAAAAGGGGTCCTCACCCTCGTTGAAGGCGTATGGGGCGGCGAGGCTCGTTATGGTTGTCGGGGATGGGCGCAGGCGGTAGCAAGGCGGCGATGGTGGGGCATTCCGGTGATGGCGGTGGCGTCGGGTTGCGACGGTGGCGCGCGAGGGGGGAGGGAGATGTGAGGGGGAGAAGTGGTGGGGGAGTGGGGGATCGTGGCTAGGTTTAGTGGGGGTGGTGGTTAAGCAGGGGGTGAGGGGCCGTGTGGGCTGGCCTGGGGGTTACCTAGGCCATGGCCCAGTGGGGTGGCGTGGGGTCGTTTTTTTATTTTTGTTCTTTTGCTTTTCTTTTTAAAACTCATGTTTTATTTTTAGTTTCTTTTTAATTTTTGTTTTATTTAGATACATTATAACTGAGCACTTTTCCTGCCCTCTCAAACCATTAGCTTTTTCATCCATTGGATCCTTAGTTTAGTGCGTTTGTGGCTATCAGATTTGCTGTGGGTCGCCCTTAATCAGCCTCAATTCATTGTTAACGAGCGCTAACCGTTATGGGCCGCTGCTCCGCTCGCATTTTTCCACCTCTATGGTAAACTTCAGCCTAATGGGCCTTCCCCTCTTCAAGGCATGTATACCAGCATAAAAAAATACATTATCTCGATCGGCAGAATCGCGTGCCTCTCATCCCTTCGCCTGGCGGCTCACTCCATATGCGACCGACCTGGGTGATGACCGATGCCGGGCTAGAGCAACGGATCCATGACGACCGCGCTGGTTCGGGAAGCGCCTCGCCGAGCGATGGGGCACAGGGTCGGCTCGATCTGTTTGGTTACACAACACGGCAGGATGGATTGTGGCGGCAACACATGCATCCGCCCTTTGAAGTACTATTTCTAATCCAAAGATTGATTGAGAGTTTAATCAGCCATTACTACCAGTCAATGCGCAGACTGCTGGTTATTGTAGGTCAGTTACAGTTGGTAATTCATAATTTTCATTAAACTTATACACGCCTATATAATCCCAACAGTGCCCCTGGTGATTCTCAGGTCTCCAATTCTCCCTCCTTCCTGCATCTCCTCTCCCCCCAATTCTCCCTTCATCTTTGAAATTTGTTTTGTTTACTGATGCTGTTCTTCGTGCCCATGAAAAAACTACAGGTTATGTACAAGACGAATTCGAGCACATATTGTTGGGTTTCTTACCTTTTTCCAGCTGAATTTGTCAGTATCCAATGGCTAACACATGGGTTAGTATGAGTTTTCTCTTATGCCCTCGTTTAACTAAAATTATGCCTAACCTCAATATCTGTGTCTATGTGCTTTTTAATCATATGATATGTTTTTTCTCTAACTGTTTTAAAATAATTGCACCCTATCTAGCATGTTTTAATTGTTGCTACTCTATTTTGCATACATCAACCTTCCAGCTGAGATGTGATTATATTACTGGAGGGTGTCGAATTCAGTGGCCATATTCTTATTGTTTCCTGTAGATCTTGTATTTGCCAAGAACCTACCTATGGTGAGATCAATCGCTGATGGTTTCAGTCTGTGCCATCTTCATGGCTGAGAACATGAAAAACCGAGCACTCGAGCTACCTTTGAAGGAGAAGGCTCCGAGCGCGGTTAAGCCAAAATGGCAATATCCAGGTGCAGGTTGGATTACGATGAATACAGATGGATTCACTGATTCAGTGAACGGTCGTGGAGGTGCGAGGATCATTATCCGGGATGATCAAGGGGCGTTCTTACGAGCGAAGTGTGCTAAGTAAGTTGGAGTTACTGACCCGCTATCCATTGAGTTACTGGCCTGTCGCGACGCGATGATATTAGCACGCAATATGGGACTGCAAAGAGTGATAGTGGAAACAGATTCTCATGAGATTCAGAGTCTGTGGAGTGCACCCCAGAAATCGGTGGGTGTTCATATCTTAGGTGAGATGAAGGAAATAAGTGATCTTCTACAGGGGTTCGAGCTTCGATACTCGGGTCGTCAGATTAACTTGGCGGCCTACCGACTAGCTAAGGAAGCTTTAGTTATAGATATGCATGCTGTAATCTTTGATGTAATCCCTGGCTGGTTGACTGTATTTTTCCAGTGAGACATGCTTGCACCTATTGAATAAAGTGCGAGAGGGCGTTTAGCTTCAAAAAAATTTGTTAATCACAGGAATTAGGAGAGTTGGTAGGATGTCGTGGCGAGCTCAAGGAAAACTCTGTGGACTTTTTGATGACAACTACAAACAAGCATAAAAAGGTATTATTTCCGTTCTTACTTATTTATCTAGGCTGGAGAAAAAACATAAAAAGGTAATATTTTCATTCTTAATTATTTATGCGGTTGGAGAAAAATAGAAGTACTAGGTTGAAGCTCTGATGTGTACTATAGACGGTGTGTGGGATAAGCTGAAAGATTGAGAATCTGTATGTAGCTTTGACTAATGAAGCTGACTTGCACTTCTCAGTTGTGTTACCAACCAAATGCCACGCCATATACTCTATTTTTTGTGATGAGAATTACTCTGAATATACATCCAGTAAAGATCTCAGAATATATATGGCGTAAATTATTTATAATGTGATTTATTTTGAATATATAAGTTGTGAACATTAAGAAATATCCTTCGATTTTGCGTTCATAATTAATCAATATCCTGTAAACCAATACGTGGTTAGTTTTGTATTCCTACCGCGCCTTGATTCTTCAAGAGTTCATGCATGCTATTATATTTGCAAATGATTATTACAATCATAGTTAAATAGGAAACCCTTTTACAAATATGTGTACATGTAGCTAAAGGGAAGTCAAAGCAGGTTGTGACATGTTTGTATAACGCAGTCTAACACATGCAGAGTTCAGGCTAAGACGAGGAGAAGTTGGTCACACATGAAAATGATGGTGAAGGACTTCTACAGATCATTTGTCCATTGACTGTCCATAAGACTCGAGCTAACTTCGCAATACGTAGTTTAGTTCATACCAAATTGCAAATCTAACTTGCATGTTTCGTGTCTCCATATATTTACGAAATATGCTATATAACTTCCATGTTTCATGTCTTCGTATACTTGCAAAAATCCCTACCATTTTATAACAAAAGTGGACGGGCACAGCAACGCGCACCGGCATGATCTAGTTAAATGTAAAACTAGCTCCATAATTAGTGTTGCCAATTAACCCACTGCCACAAAAAGTTTGACACATTAATAAATAGTTTATATTTGTTTATTATTAAAAAATTAAACAATTGTTTTAGCCACTGTTTTATTCATTGAAGGGCATTTAAATACTTTATAAAATATGTGTTTCAACAGGACAAATATCCAGGGATTATTTGCCACACTTTGAACATTTTAGTTTTCATGTTTGACAAATTTGAATTTTGACTTTAAACTCAGTTTTGAATTTGAATCGCGATTTGGGAAAAATGAAGATTTTAGCAACAGTAATGTGATGACACAACACCATTAACAGGGATTACTATAGCTTAATTATCCGGGCATTACAGATTCAATCGTTACCGACTCCGAGTTGCAGCGAAAGAAGACGAGTTGGTGTAAATTGTACTTGGAGTCCATCGAACCATAGATGAATGATCTCGCGAACTGCCCATGAACAACCCCTCGAACAGAAGACCGAAAGCACGACCTCTCTACAAGTTACAAGCCTACGGTCTTCACGACCCGGCAGCGCTTCGTCGTCTAGAGCTAATCATCGTTGGAGAATTAGGAGGAGATTAGAACAACACTAGGCTTCTAATATGAGGATTATGGGATCTAGGTCAAACTATAATTCATCAACTAGGACAACCTAGAACTAGAACTAGAGAACTAGAGGTGGCTCCAAAGCCTATGTGTAAAAAAACATCAAATCCTCTAGTATATATAGGTTGGGAAGAGGAGAGGGGCTGCCACAAGGGGGGAAGGTTTCCCTTCCCCCTTGCAATGGCCAAGGAGGGGGAATCCCCCTCCACACTACAAAAAGAACCACTTCCGTGATGATACGTGTTTATCACAGTAGGTCACGTTTTCTGTCATGCATGTACATCCATGACGATTACCTGTGCTGTCGTAGAAGTGTTCCATGACATTACCAAAATTATCATCACGGAAGTGTCCACTTCCATGACGATAAATCGCACGTCATAGAAGTGCTTTCGTCAAGGGTGACCCACACGTGGCATCCTCCGTAACGGGTCACCGTTAATCTATCTGGTTCCCGTTTGGATCCGATAACCCGTTAACAGCTGGGACCAATGAGGATTTTCCACGTAGCTATAGCAACCAGGTGTCAGCACTCGAAATGGACATATGTCAACCTCCCAATGGACAGGAGCGCCTATGATACGTTGACATGTGGAAAGGCCCAACAGCGGCCTATTTAGGTTAGAAAGGCTGGCCCAGTCAAAATTAGCAGGATGGCCCATTAATGGGCTGCTTGCAGACAGCCCATTCGCAGTTAAGGCCCGTACGACTATTATCAAATCGGCCCATCAACGACCCGTTCTAAACCTGTCATCATCGTGGCCCATGGTCACTTCTGGCATGTTAACAGTCCGCTAAGTATTTGGGCCGAATTACAGCCCGATGTGTTTCCGGCCCGTTAAAGGTCCTGCTTCATTTGGGCCAATTTATTGGCCATTTTAACTTTCGTCCCATAAACGACTGTGAAGGATTTGGGTCATATTCGGTCATGTCTGACATTCGTCCTGTTAGAGGCCCACTGTAGATTTCGGCCACTTCCAGCCTCTTGTGATTTTCGACCTATTAACGTCGGACGAAATCCATGGGGCATGTGTGGCCCAGCGTCACATCGGGCCTATGAACGACCCATATAAAACTGATACTAATCAAGCCCGGCCGAACTTCCAGCCTGTTAAAGGCCCGTGTAGTAGGTCGGTGCATTTACGACCCATCTGAATTTCGGCCTATGAACGATCCGCATTGTAAGTGGGCCACCACGAGTTGAGATACATTTCGGCTTGCTAATGACCAGTGGGTTATTTGGCATAATCGGGGCTCAATCTCATTTTCGGCCTATTAAAGACCTATGTTATTTATGGGCTCGAGATATTTACACATGTTAACGACCTATTGTTACCGAGGGCCCAAATTATGTTTAGGCCTGTTAAAGGCCCACTAGGGGCGCATGCCTACCAAACATATGAAAGCTTATGCTGATTTAGGCCCAGATATTTTTAGTTGGCTACATGCAAATTAGGGCCCATAATCGTTTGTAGCCCAATTGGAATGGGCCTAACGAATGTTGGCACGTTGGGCTCCTACAAAGCTTTCGCTGAATACATTACTAAGATAAACCTACACTATACAAAAATAGCATTGTAATTTCTACAGCCTTTGGCAGCACAATAAATGTTGTATCACAACAAAATAAATTCCAGCCATACAACAAAAGGCATGTTGGCATAAAGTTTTCAGTCCTTGTAGATAAAAGCACCATCAGATGTATAGAAGCACATATCATTTGACCTGAGTGCTAATGTTTCAGGTTGTAGAATCTGATGGAGCAGCATGATCTTCCCCTTTTTTCGCCATTGCTCTTGAACAATGAAGCAAATGTCTGATAGTTTGGTTTCAAAACCATTCACATCTTGACGACATTTGTCAACCACTATTTTTTTTCCAAAACAACGTCCATTAGGGATTGGACTTGTGTCTGGAGCACAGATATATCACTCTGTCTAGCCGGAAGATTTTGTTCAGTAGGCGATTTGGATGAGGTTACCTTGACAACCAACCCAGAATTACAGAGGAAGGTGCTTTTTGCACTGTTAGTGGAGAGATACCGACGCACTGCAGCAAGAGGTGACATTGTGCCTGTGGTAGCCTCCTCACCTTTAGGTGGTTGTGGTTGTTCAATCATTTGTTCCATAGCTTGCTGAAAGTTTGAACTTGTAGATTAGTGTACCAGATAAGTTACTAATGAGACAAAAACAAACAAAGTAGGTTTCACGTTTATACAAACTTATTTCTGGTGAACTACTGTAATACATTTGTAACACCCCGGATGTAACTTCCCATATTTGTAACTCCAACTCTTGCCATTTTCGGCTATGTGCTATGGTATTCCCTTCGTGGTTGGGTTTTGTCTTTCGTTTTGCATTTTGTTCATGTCATGCATCTCATATCATGTCATCATGTGCATCTCATTTGCATACGTGTTCGTCTCATGCATCCGAGCATTTTCCCCATTGTCCGTTTTGCAATCCGACAGTCCCACGTGCACCGGCGCACCCCTCTTGTCTCTTTTCGTGTGCGGGTGTTAAAACGTTCTCGGAATGGGACGAGGCTTGCCAAGTGGCCTTGGTACACCACCGTTAGACCACCTGTCAAGTTTCGTGTCATTTGGAGGTCGTTTGATACTCCAACGGTTAACCGCATAACCACAAAGGCCTCTTTTGAGTTGCAGGCCAACACCCCTTCAAAACAGCCCAATAACCCATCTAAGTCACTTCCATGCTCTCCGTCATCGGATCACGATCGTGTGGGCGAAAACTACACCTCATTTGAAGTCTCCTAGCTCCCTCTACCTATAAATATGTGCCCATCCCCGAGATTTTCAGGCAAAAACCCTAGCTACCGCTCCCCTCGCGCCGCCGGACACGTCCGGATCGGGCCGGACGCGTCTGCCGCCGCGCCCGCGCCAATCACAGGCCGCCACGTGGCCAGCGCTGCCGCCCCCGCGCCGCCGGCCCGCCTGGCCCGCTCCCGGCCCCCGAAGCCCGCGCCCCGCCGCCCGGTCCTCCGCTCCGCGCCGCCCGGCAGCCCGCACGCCGCCGCACGGGTCACCGTCGGCGCCGCCCGGCCCCGCCTCCGCGTCCGCCGCCGCCTCTCGCACCGGGATCCGGCCGGCCCGTCCTCCTCCGGCCGTCGTCCTCCCCTTCGGCTCCATCTCCGGCGAGGAACTCAGGCCGACCTCGATCCACGCGCCAGATCCAGATCGGGTCAAAACTTAGGTTGACTTCGAATTTCCACTAAGTCTGCACATTATCATGCCATATTCATCGTGTCATAACTTTGCACCCGTGGCTCCGTTTTGGGCGTGTAGCATACCGAATTGTTCGCTTCGATGAGTACATCATTTTATCTCATTGCACCATTTTCATTTGAGCTCATATTGGTGCCCGAAATGCTGTTGGAAGAGGGCCATGTGATGTTAGTTTCAGATTCTTATCAGAACATGCACTTTTGTCATTTTTGCCATGATTGATGTGTGCATCTTATGAACTTGAGCCCTACATATGTTTTGAACTATGCCATGCCATGTTTACGGGGGTGAATTCCATGTACTTTTGTGATCAATGTGGTGACTAGCACAAGCATGTAAACTAGGCCTCGTGATGTTGCTGGTTTCAGTCCCTGTTCTACTGTTATTTTTATGCCATGTAAACTTGATGCTATAGAGAGATCCATGCATATTTTGAGATACTTCAGTAAGGATGTTTTGAACATATGGTTATGATCTATCCATTCATGCCCCTGTTTGCAATTATGGAGTAGTCGAGCATGTCATTTTCGTGCTCTACTTTTCCTACAAAATGTTTCGTGGCAGATTGTTTACATGTTATTCAATTTTGCCAAGGTTGTTGTAGTTGATCCTTGCATGCTATGAACTTATTATTGCCATGGATAGCTTCATAAACATGTCTTCTTGCTGATGCTATGCTTATCTTTTCATGCAATAACTTGTGGTGAGTGAATCGAGCTCGCGAAGATGCCTTCATAATTCTGTCAATGCTATGCCCTGTTTGCTGAATCTGTTAACGGAACTTGCTATGTTTACATGGGTGCCATCATTTCTTCTGATCCTTTTTGGCTCATGGTCAGTAAGGGAATTTTGTTCTATGCTTTGAGTAGAATCATGTCATGCCTTGTTTTGCTATTATAAGTTCCTGTAGCATGTTGATTGCTTGCTCTGAACATTGCTACTTGATGCTGTTTATGCCATGTCCTAGCTGATAACTTTTGCACTTTTGCCATGCTTGTTTGAACCTGTTATGGTGTGATTTAGCCGTAGCTCAGTGCTCCTCTTTCGTCAAGCATCTCCTGTAGATCACTTCCATATGCTTTGGTTTTATGTTGGGGTGTTGTAGCATAGTTTCTTGTTGCATGCTAAGTAGCATCATGCTGTTAATCGCAGATTTGTGTCATTCTTGTTTTGCTTGCCATTTGCAAACCGTGCATCCGATTCCGGTGATCTTTATATTGATTTCAACCAAAATCATCTCATCTTTCCAGAGGTATACTTGGTTTGCCAAGTTGATGCCTTGTTCATCATTTCCCTTCCAGAGCACGCATAAGCATTGCGTATCACATCTCGCATATCATGTCATGTATTGCATCATGTTGCTTGTGCATTGCTCCATGTTTGATTGTGGTTCCATTGCTTGTGTTCTTGATTTGGGTAGAACCGGGAGACGAGTACGTGAATGAGGAACCTGTTGAGAACGCTTACGAGGATCAAGCCTTCGACAACTCTGAAAACTTTGCAGGCAAGATGACCATACCTTCAATATCACTTCTATCTTTGCTTTGCTAGTTGCTCGCTCTATCGTTATGTTAGCTCTACTTGCCATTGTTTATCATGCCTCCCATATTGCCATGTCAAGCCTCTAACCATCCTGTCCTAGCAAACCGTTGTTTGGCTATGTCACGGCTTTTGCTCAGCCCCTCTTATAGCATTGCTAGTTGCAGGTGAAGATGAATTTCGTTCCTTGTTGGAACATGGATATGTTGGGATATCACAATATCTCCTGTTTAATTAATGCACCTTATATACTTGGTAAAGGGTGGAAGGCTCGGCCTTATGCCTGGTGTCTTGTTCCACTCTTGCCGCCCTAGTTTCCGTCATACCGGTGTTATGTTCCTTGATTTTGCGTTCCTTACGCGGTTGGGTGATTTATGGGACCCCCTTGACAGTTTGCTTTGAATAAAACTCCTCCAGCAATGCCCAACCTTGGTTTTACCATTTGACACCTAAGCCTTTTTCCCTTGGGTTTTCGCGAGCCTGAGGGTCATCTTTATTTTAACCCCCCCGGGCCAGTGCTCCTTCGGGTGTTGGTCCGAAACGGGAAGACTGCGCGGCCACCACGGGGCAACTCGAGGGTTGGTTTTACTCGTAGGCTGACCTATCTGGTGTGCTCTGAGAACGAGATACGTGCGACTCCTATCGGGATTTGTCGGCACATCGGGCGGCTTTGCTGGTCTTGTTTTACCATTGTCGAAATGTCTTGTGAACCGGGATTCCGAGACTGATCGGGTCTTCCCGGGAGAAGGTATATCCTTCGTTGACCGAGAGAGCTTGTGATGGGCTAAGTTGGGACACCCCTGGAGGGTATATTATCTTTCGGAAGCCGTGCCCGCGGTTATGAGGCAGATGGGAATTTGTTAATGTCCGGTTGTAGATAACTTGACACTTGACTTCATTAAAATGCATCAACCATGTGTGTAGCCGTGATGGTCTCTTCTCGGCGGAGTCCGGGAAGTGAACACGGTTTTAGTTATGTTTGACCGTAAGTAGTTTCAGGATCACTTCTTGATCGCTTCTAGCTTCTCGACCGATGCGTTGTTTCTCTTCTCGCTCTCACTTGCGTATGTTAGCCACCATATATGCTTAGTGCTTGCTGCAGCTCCACCAGATTACCCCTTTTCCTACCTATGAGCTTAAATAGTCTTGATCTCGCGGGTGTGAGATTGCTGAGTCCCCGTGGCTCACATATTCTACCAAAACAGATGCAGGTGCCGAGGATACCAGCGCAAGTCGCGCAACCAAGCTCAAGTGGGAGTTTGATGAGGACCTTGGTCGTTACTATGTTTCGTTTCCAGATGATCAATAGCGGAGCCCAGTCGGGGCGATCTGGGATCTAGCATTTGGGGTTATCTTCTTTTCATTTGGATTTGACCGTAGTCGGTCTTTGAGTGTATTTTGAATGATGTATGAACCTTAAATTATGTATTGTGTGAAGTGGCGATTGTAAGCCAACTCTCTTTATCCCATTCTTGTTCATTACATGGGATTGTGTGAAGATAACCCTTCTTGCGACAAAACCACCATGCGGTTATGCCTCTAAGTCGTGCTTCGACACGTGGGAGATATAACCGCATCGTGGGCGTTACAAGTTGGTAATCAGAGCCATCCTCGACTTAGGAGCCCCCTGCTTGATTGATTGCTGGCGTTGTTGAGTCTAGAAAAAAATGTTTTGAGTCTTAGGATTATATATATCGGAGAGTAGGATTCTTTTTACTCCTCAGTCCCTTCGTCGCTCTGGTGAGGTCTCCTGACGTAGATGTTTTGACTTTCCTCTCCTCAAATTTCACTAAAAAAATTTAGGATCACGCGGGTATCTTGGAATCGTTCCGATGGTTTTGTGACGAGAACATTGTTCTTGGTGCCTCCTGACATTTAGGGGTTGTGGCAGTGTCCCGGGGAGTTGAGCTCCGAGGTGTTGTCGTCACAATTTTATCATTGCAGTTCTGGAATACCTGAGTTTTGCCGACATCGAAAATCTCTTTTATGCAGTTGTTGGTGAGATAACCTCGGCGTCACCCAGTACTGGGGAGTTCGGGAGTATTGCCATGACTCGTATAACGGATGCTTTTCGAAGGTTGAGGTACACGATTTCCGAAGGTTTCTTGGTTATGTGTTGACGGATGGATACAGCTGGATGTAGGGATTGTTAGTTTGGGTGAGATATATTGCTTCCCCTGTATCCCCAACACCTGATTGCATAACTGGAAAGTTTGGGGAGTTTATAGGTGGGATTCAAGTAGCTCTAGCACTTCTTCCCGCAGATATTTGGTTTGTGATTGGGTAATCCTTACCACTTATTTGTTCCAGTTGTACCTTGTTTATTTCATTCTTCAATCTCTTATCAAGTGGCTTCTCACCTTAATGGATGTGTGATGTTAGCTTTGGGAATTCATTCGTTCATCCTTGTTCGAATGTTTATTGTGAAGACTATATGTTGCAATTTCTATCCGTTGATTCAACTTGTCTATCTGTCTATCAAGACGCTAACGGATGTCACCCTCTTCAAGATGGATCCGCCAACGCGTCAGAATCCTGAATGCAATGATGGGAGTCAGGCGAACCCTCCACCTCCACCTCCGCCTCCGGAGGCATGGCAAGCTTTGATGGCAACCACTAATGCCAACGCTCAGTTGCTGATTCAGCTGATGCAAGAGCGCAACCAAGGCCAAGGCAACCAAGGGAATCATGGTCAAGGGCAGTTCAATCATCAGCCTCAGTTTCCTACCCTCAACCAATTCCTGGCAAATCAGCCGAAGTCTTTCAGCTACTGTGCCAAGGCCACATACGCTGATGATTGGCTCGTGGATATCTACAATCATTTTGAATATAGCAATGTCAGGCCTGAGGACTATGTCAAGTTCGCTTCTTTTCAGCTCAAGGACCAAGCAGCTGATTGGTTCCAGCAATACAAGGATTCCAAAGGAGGTCGAGTGATTACTTGGACTGATTTCTGTCGGGACTTTAAAGCTCGCCACATTCCTACCAGTGTTGTTGAGAGCAAGCGTGAGGAGTTCCGCAATCTCAAGCAAGGCAACATGTCAGTGTACGAATACAACAAGCAGTTTCAGAAACTTGCTCGCTTCGCTAAACAAGACGTTCCTGATGAGAAGAGTATGATCTATCAATTCAGAGGTGGCCTTAGAGAGGATCTGCAGTTAGCTCTCGTTCTTGTTGAGCCTAGTCAGTTTGATCAATTCTACAATATGGCCCTCAAGCAAGAAGGTGCTCAGCTCAAGTGTGAGGCTTCTAAGAAGAGAATCGGGGATGCAGTTCAGTCTTCTTCTTCCTCTCAAGTGGCAGCTAAGTTCTACCTTCCTCCTCCTCCATTTCGTCAGCCTTACCAGCAGAAGAACTCAGGTGGTCGTGGATCTTCCCACCCACCCAACCCAGGCTATCAGAACAAGTCTCGGCCTCAAGATCCAAGGTCAAATGCTCCGTATCATCGTCCGCTCTCAGAAGTGACTTGCAACAAGTGCCAGCAGAAAGGTCACTACGCAAACAAATGCTTCAATCAAAGGCGCCTTCCTCCTCCTCCTCCTATGAGATCTTCAAGCAATGCAGTGGTCAAGCATAATCCAAAGTATGCAAAGGTGAACATGATGAATGCAGCGCAAGAAGAGGATTCTTCTGATGTGATAATGGGTAATCTCTCAGGTAATGATATTCCTGCAAAAGTCTTATTTGATACCGGTGCATCGCATTGTTTCATGTCAACGCCGTTCTTTACCAAGCATGATTTCACTTCGGAATATTTGGATAGAACTCTAGCAATTGTTTCCCCGGGCAAGCACATGTGTTCTCGTTTGATGGTTCCAAATGTTGATATCAAGATGGGCGACTATAAATTTCTGTCTTCTCCAGTTGTTCTTGGTGACTAGGATATTGATCTAATTCTTGGGATGGACTGGCTTTCTAAGCACAAGGCTCAGCTTGACTGTGCTGCCAGGCAGATTCAATTGACACACCCTTCTGAGGATGTTATCATCTATGCCGCTCGTGATGAAACCATTCGGTTGTTCTCTCTCAATGAGAAGGGCGAGTTGGATGCTATCTCTCAAATTCTAGTCGTTTGTGAGTACCAAGATGTCTTTCTAGAAGAGCTTCCAGGTATGCCTCCTCATCGGCCAGTCGAGTTCGTTATCGATCTTGAGCCTGGAACTGAACCCGTTTGCAAGCACTCTTACAAGCTTGGACACAAGGAGCTGAAGGAATTGAAGAAACAGCTCGATGAACAAGAGCGTCTGGGTTTGATCAGACCGAGTTCATCTCCATGGGGTTGTGGAGTTTTTTTTGTCCAGAAGAAGGATGGCACGGACCGACTTTGCGTCGATTACCATCCATTGAACAAGAAGACAATCAAGAACAAGTATCCACTTCCCAACATCAATGAGCTATTCGAGCAACTCAAAGGTGCTAAAGTATTCTCCAAGCTTGACCTTCGTATGGGTTATCATCAGATTCGCATTCGTGAACAAGATATTCCCAAGACAACATTCAGAACAAGCTATGGTTCTTATGAATATACTGTCATGTCTTTTGGCCTTGTCAATGCTCCTCCAACTTTCTCTCGAATGATGAACTTTATCTTCAACCCCTACACAAATGAATTCGTCTTGGTGTATCTCGATGATATTTTGGTCTTCTCCAAGAATAAGTCGGATCATGCCAAACATTTGCGATTGGTGCTCGACAAGCTCAGAGAGCATCAATTCTATGTGAATTTTTCCAAATGTGAGTTCTGGCTTGATGAAGTTCTTTACCCTGGTCATATCATCTCCGCCAAGGGCATTTCTGTTAATCCGGCGAAGGTGTCTGCAGTTGTGAATTGGGAACCTCCTCAGAATGTCAAGCAGCTCCGCAGTTTTCTCGGTCTTGCAAGCTATTGCCGAAGATTCGTTGAGAACTTCTCTAAGATTTCAAAGCCTCTTTCCAACCTCCTCAAGAAGCATGTCAAGTATGTCTGGATGCCTGAGTGTGACGTTGCTTTCAACACCCTCAAAGAGAAGCTAGTCACAACTCCTGTCTTGACTCCTCCTGATGAATCCAAGCCATTCGAAGTTTTCTATGATGCTTCCTTGCAAGGTCTCGGTGCTGTGTTAATGCAAGAGAATAAAGTTGTGGCCTATACCTCTCGTCAGTTGAAGCCCAACGAAAAGAACTACCCTACTCACGATCTTGAGTTGGCGGCAGTTGTCCATGCATTGATAACATGGAGACATCTCTTGTTGGGAAGGCAAGTGGACATTTTCACCGATCACAAGAGCCTCAAGTATATCTTCACTCAACCCAACCTCAATCTCAGACAAACTCGATGGGTCGAAATGATTCAAGAGTACAATCCAAGTATTGAATATACTCCTGGCAAGGCGAATGTGATTGCAGATGCTCTGAGCAGAAAGGCTTATTGCAACAGTCTAATTCTCAAGCCATTTCAACCGGATCTTTGTGAAGCTTTCCGCAAGCTGAATCTTCAAGTTGTTCCTCAAGGCTTTCTTGCCAACCTCATAGTCTCTCCAACTTTGGAGGATCAAATTCGTGAGGCACAACTCCTGGATACCATGGTGAAGAAGGTGAAACGTGGTATTAACAAGGGCATTTCCAAATACAAGTGCTATCGCTTGGATGACAAAGATACTCTTTTCTTCGAGGATCGAATTATGGTTCCTAAAGGTGATCTGAGAAAAGTCATCATGAATGAGGCACACAATTCCCTCCTATCCATTCATCCTGGAAGTACAAAGATGTACCATGACCTCAAGCAGTCGTATTGGTGGACTCGAATGAAGCGAGAAATTGCTCAATTCGTGAATGAATGTGATGTCTGCAGAAGGGTGAAAGCAGAACACCAACGACCAGCTGGTCTCTTTCAACCTCTTGCTATTCCAGAATGGAAGTTTGATCATATCGAGATGGACTTTGTGACTGGATTTCCTAAGTCCAAGCGTGGAAATGATGCTATCTTCATTGTCATTGACAAGCTTACTAAAGTGGCTCATTTTCTTCCTATCAAAGAATCTATCACAGCAGCTCAGCTGGCAGAGCTATACACCTCCAGAATTGTCTCCTTGCACGGTATTCCACAATTGATCTCTTCAGACCGTGGAAGCATCTTCACTTCTAAGTTCTGGGACTCCTTTCAGAAGGCCATGGGCACCAACATTCGTTTCAGCACAGCTTTCCATCCTCAAACAAGTGGCCAAGTCGAGCGATTCAATCAAATCCTTGAAGACATGCTCAGGGCTTGTGTCATTTCCTTCGGTATGAAGTGGGAAGATTGTCTTCCATATGCCGAGTTCTCCTACAACAACAGCTTCCAAGCGAGTTCGGGCAAGGCCCCATTCAAAATTCTCTATGGCAGAAAGTGTCGTACTCCTCTCAATTGGTCCGAGACAGGTGAACGCCAACTTCTTGGCAACGACTTGATCATAGAAGCCGAAGAAATGTGCAAAGTCATTTGTGAGAATCTCAAAGCCGTGAAATCGCGCCAGAAGAGTTACTATGATAGCAAGCACCGTGACTTGGCTTTTGAAATCGGAGACCATGTCTACCACCGCGTCGCTCCAATGAAAGGCACTCGTCGCTTCGGTATCAAAGGGAAGCTTGCCCCTAGATACGTGGGTCCTTTCAAGATCATTGGCAAAAGAGGCGACCTCGCCTATCAACTTGAGCTTCCATCCAACTTTGCAAACGTGCATGATGTGTTTCACGTGTCACAGCTTCGCAAGTGCTCCAAGACTCCTGAGCGCACTATCAACTTTGAAGAGATTGACCTCCAAGAAGATCTGTCCTATCATGAGCACCCCGTTGCTATTCTTGAAGAAGCCGAGCGCAAGACTCGCAACAAGTCAATCAAATTCCTGAAAGTGAAGTGGTCACACCATTCCGACCGAGAAGCCACCTGGGAGCGCGAGGATCACCTTCGTTCCGAATATCCGGAGTTCTTTCAGTCCTAGATCTCGGGACGAGATCCTCTTGTAGTGGTGGAGTGTTGTAACACCCCGGATGTAACTTCCCATATTTGTAACTCCAACTCTTGCCATTTTCGGCTATGTGCTATGGTATTCCCTTTGTGGTTGGGTTTTTTCTTTCGTTTTGCATTTTGTTCATGTCATGCATCTCATATCATGTCATCATGTGCATCTCATTTGCATACGTGTTCGTCTCATGCATCCGCGCATTTCCCCCCTTGTCCGTTTTGCAATCCGACACTCCCACGTGCACCGGCGCACCCCTCTTGTCTCTTTTCATGTGCGGGTGTTAAAACATTCTTGGAATGGGACGAGGATTGCCAAGTGGCCTTGGTACACCACCGTTAGACCACCTGTCAAGTTTCGTGTCATTTGGAGGTCGTTTGATACTCCAACGGTTAACCGCATAACCACAAAGGCCTCTTTTGAGTTGCAGCCCAACACCCCTTCAAAACAGCCCAATCACCCATCTAAGTCACTTCCATGCTCTCCGTCGTCGGACCACGATCGTGTGGGCGAAAACTACACCTCATTTGGAGTCTCCTAGCTCCCTCTACCTATAAATATGTGCCCATCCCCGAGATTTTCGGGCAAAAACCCTAGCTACCACTCCCCTCGCGCCGCCGGACACGTCCGGATCGGGCCGGACGCGTCCGCCGCCACGCCCGCGCCAATCGCAGGCCGCCACGTGGCCAGCGCCGCCGCCCCCGCGCCGCCGGCCCGCTTGGCCCGCTCCCGGCCCCCGAAGCCCGCGCCCCGCCGCCCGGTCCTCCGCTCCGCACCGCCCCGCAGCCCGCACGCCGCCGCCCGGCGCCGCCCTCCGGCCACCGCGTTCCGCAGCTCGCCTGCCCGTGCGCTGTCGCGGCTCCCCCGCGTCGCCGTCGCCCGGGTCACCGCCGGCGCCGCCCGGCCCCGCCTCCGCGTCCGCCGCCGCCTCCCGCGCCCGGATCCGACCGGCCCGTCCTCCTCCGACCATCGTCCTCCCCTCCGGCTCCATCTCCGGCGAGGAACTCCGGCCGACCTCCATGCGCCAGATCCAGATCGGGTCAAAACTTAGGTTGACTTCGAATTTCCACTAAGTCTACACATTATCATGCCATATTCATCGTGTCATAACTTTGCACCCGTGGCTCTGTTTTGGGTGTGTAGCATACCGTATTGTTCGCCTCAATGAGTACATCATTTTATCTCATTGCATCATTTTCATTTGAGCTCATCTTGATGCCCGAAATGCTGTTGGAAGAGGGCTATGTGATGTTAGTTTGAGATTCTTATCAGAACATGCACTTTTGTCATTTTTGCCATGATTGATGTGTGCATCTTATGAACTCGAGCCCTACATATGTTTTGAACTATGCCATGCCATCTTTACAGGGGTGAATGCCATGTATTTTTGTGATCAATGTGGTGACTAGAATAAGCATGTAAACTAGGCCTCGTGATGTTGCTGATTTCAGTCCCTTTTCTGCTGTTATTTTTATGCCATGTAAACTTGATGCTACAGAGAGATCCATGCATATTTTGAGATACTTCAGTAAGGATGTTTTGAACATATGGTTATTCTATATCCATTCATGCCCCTGTTTGCAATTATGGAGTAGTCGAGAATGTCATTTTCGTGCTCTACTTTTGCTACAAAATGTTTCCTGGCAGATTGTTTACATGTTATTCAATTTTGCCAAGGTTGTTGTAGTTGATCCTTGCATGCTATGAACTTGTTATTGCCATGGATAGCTTCATAAACATGTATTCTTGCTGATCTATGCTTATCTTCTCATGCAATGACTTGTGGTGAGTGAATCGAGCTCGCGAAGATGCCTTCATAATTCTATCAATGCCATGCCCTATTTGCTGAATTTGTTAACGAAACTTGCTATGTTTACATGGGTGCCATCATTTCTTCTGATCCTTTTTGGCTCATGGTCAGTAAGGGACTTTTGTTCTATGCTTTGAGTAGAATCATGTCATGCCTTGTTTTGCTATTATAAGTTCCTGTAGCATGTTGATTGCTTGCTCTGAACATTGCTACCTGATGCTGTTTATGCCATGTCCTAGCTGATAACTTTTGCACTTTTGCCATGCTTGTTTGAACCTGTTATGGTGTGATTTAGCCATAGCTCAGTGTTCCTCTTTTGTCAAGCATCTCCTGTAGATCACTTCCATATGCTTTGTTTTTATGTTGGGGTACTGTAGCATAGTTTTTTGTTGCATGCTAAGTAGCATCATGCTGTTAATCGCAGATTTGTGTCATTCTTGTTTTGCTTGCCATTTGCAAACCGTGCATCCGATTCCGGTGATCTTTATATCGATTTCAACTGAAATCATCTCATCTTTCCAGCGGCATACTTGGTTTGCCAAGTTGATGCCTTGTTCATCATTTCCCTTCTGGAGCACGCATAAGCATTGCATATCACATCTCGCATATCATGTCATGTATTGCATCATGTTGCTTGTGCATTGCTCCATGTTTGATTGTGGTTCCATTGCTTGTGTTCTTGCTTTGGGTAGAGCTAGGAGACGAGTACGTGAATGAGGAACCTATTGAGAACGCTTACGAGGATCAAGCCTTCGACAACTCTGAGAACTTTGCAGGCAAGATGATCATACCTTCGATATCACTTCTATCTTTGCTTTGCTAGTTGCTCGCTCTATCGTTATTTTAGCTCTACCTACCATTGTTTATCATGCCTCCCATATTTCCATGTCAAGCCTCTAACCATCCTGTCCTAGCAAACCGTTGTTTGGCTATGTCACGGCTTTTGCTCAGCCCCTCTTATAGCGTTGCTAGTTGCAGGTGAAGATGAAGTTCGTTCCTTGTTGGAACAGGGATATGTTGGGATATCACAATATCTCCTGTTTAATTAATTGCACCTTATATACTTGGTAAAGGGTGGAAGGCTCGGCCTTATGCCTGGTGTCTTGTTCCAGTCTTACCGCCCTAGTTTCCGTCATACCGGTGTTATGTTCCTTGATTTTGCGTTCCTTACGCGGTTGGGTGATTTATGGGACCCCATTGATAGTTTGATTTGAATAAAACTCCTCCAGCAATGCCCAACCTTGGTTTTACCATTTGCCACCTAAGCCTTTTTCCCTTGGGTTTTCGTGAGCCCGAGGGTCATCTTTATTTTAACCCCCCCCCCCGGGCCAGTGCTCCTTCGAGTGTTGGTCCGAAACGGGCAGACTGCGCGGCCACCACGGGGCAACTCGAGGGCTGGTTTTACTCGTTGGCTGACCTATCTGGTGTGCCCTGAGAATGAGATACGTGCGACTCCTATCGTGATTTGTCGGCACATCAGGCGGTTTGCTGGTCTTGTTTTACCATTGTCGAAATGTCTTGCGAACCGGGATTCCGAGACTGATCGGGTCTTCCTGGGAGAAGGTATATCCTTCATTGACCGTGAGAGCTTGTGATGGGCTAAGTTGGGACACCCCTGGAGGGTATATTATCTTTCGAAAGCCGTGCCCGCGATTATGAGGCAGATGGGAATTTGTTAATGTCCGGTTGTAGATAACTTGACACTTGACTTCATTAAAATGCATCAACCGTGTGTGTAGCCGTGATGGTCTCTTCTCGGCGGAGTCCGGGAAGTGAACACGGTTTGAGTTATGTTTGACCGTAAGTAGTTTCAGGATCACTTCTAGCTTCTCGACCGATGCGTTGTTTCTCTTCTCGCTCTCACTTGCGTATGTTAGCCACCATATATGCTTAGTGCTTGCTGCAGCTCCACCAGATTACCCCTTTTCCTACCTATGAGCTTAAATAGTATTGATCTCGCGGGTGTGAGATTGCTGAGTCCCCGTGGCTCACAGATTCTACCAAAACAGATGCAGGTGCCGAGGATACCAGGGTAAGTGGCGCAACCGAGCTCAAGTGGGAGTTTGATGAGGACCTTGGTCGTTACTATCTTTCGTTTCCAGATGATCAGTAGCGGAGCCCAGTCGGGACGATCGGGGATCTAGCATTTGGGGTTATCTTCTTTTCATTTGGATTTGACCGTAGTCGGTCTTTGAGTGTATTTTGAATGATGTATGAACCTTAAATTATGTATTGTGTGAAGTGGCGATTGGAAGCCAACTCTCTTTATCCCATTCTTGTTCATTACATGGGATTGTGTGAAGATGACCCTTCTTGCGACAAAACCACCATGCGGTTATGCCTCTAAGTCGTGCTTCGACACGTGGGAGATATAGCCGCATCGTGGGCGTTACAACATTAGCATGTATTATAGTGCCAACTACATAATAAAATCACTTTCGGAACATATGTCCATGTAGCATGCCTACTGTATTGTCTATTTCCTCACCTTCATTGACATGTAAGGATAAAGAGACATGGTTTAAAGTAGGATGAACATAGTATGACATCATTCATATCATGGGCAAACAGATATAAAACAAATAGGCTATTGTATCATTGAGTGGGCACGTGAACATCACTACTAGATTACAGATCAAGACCAAAAGAATTTCCTTCATCTCTTTTGAACCGTGTAAGGTGAAATGATACGTTAAGACAACTGTGTATAAAAGTGAATAGAGTAACTGACATTGGATGCAAACCTAGTTAAATGAACACGTCACAATAACAAGCAGTTCAAAGGCAGGAGGAGTAAGGACTTACAACAACGGCTTGAACTGGTGTGCTCATGCCCTTCATCTTGCTCGTGTGGCAATCCTTGAAGATTTGCACTCAATCTGTTCAGGTTCTTTTTGGTCCACACTGGCTTTCCTTTGTATTTGGAACAAGTCAATATAGATACGATAATATGGCACAAAAAATAAGGAAGTAGCAGCTATTTACAAGAGCCCCGCGGTGTGCAATATAGCTACGAGATCCTGTTGTCTGTTGGAATTTCACTTTACATTGGTTGGTCTTGTTCTTCAAACAGTTAGCCTAGAAGAAGATACACTTGTAAGGCACAAATGTAAATACAAGTCAATATGTGATCTGATCAAATACATATACCCTACCTGATACTTTGGATCAGACTAGTGTTTAACAAGAGTTGTCCAGTTTTCATCTGTAATATATTCCACTCGAGATGTTTGGGCGATTTTATTGTTAGCCTTGACTTCAAAGTGAGTTTTCTAAGGTGATACCGATACTGCCGCAGAGCAAACTGAAAAACATGAGTGCATGCTTGTTCAGTTGCATCATCTTTTGGATCCAACTTGAACCCCATCTGTTGAAAAAAAGAATGTGAGTCTTATTAGGAGGAAGCTAGAAATTATGGGACAGAGCAAGACAATATTACAAATTGTGATGAATAACATTACTTACAGATAAATGGTCAAGGATGGTCTTAAACTCGGTATCGTCTTTGTCATTCCTGTACTGGATCCATGTTGGGAGGATACGTGCATGACACCTAACGGCAACGGCTGCCTCTGATACTAACTTGACTGAATTTGTAGCATCATGTGGCCTTTTTAAACCTACCTCAAAATGGATCTCCATTCTTCCTCCTTTAGATTTTGTTAATCTATCAAGCATTATCCCTGATGTCTATTTTCGCTTGCTCCGTGGTTCTAGTTCAACAATGAATATGGAAAGTGTTAGTGCAGATCAAAGTGTGAGAGTACATATAAAGGAGCATGCAACTACAACTTGACTCGGTCAGGTACCATCTTGGTGTTGATCCTCATGAGGTTTGTCGGTGTTCTGGATACAGGGATACCCAGACTTGCCTGCCTACGGCCCACTGTGCGGCTCCATCGGCAGCCTGGTACGGCGCAACTTCAGCATCGACAACTCAAGACCCTCGCGAGGGGCCAAGCCTCGCGAGGCGGACAACGCCAAGAACCTCGAGGGGATCAGCCTCCTCAGGCTGGCTCCTGAGGGGCCGAGAGTTCTATGCAAGGCGCACCTCGCGAGGCTCAGCTAATGTGAGCCATGACGACCAAGGCCAAGCGGGCGCCAGGCGGGCACCAGCGGATGCAGAGCGCCAGTTTCCCCTTTGGTGCAAAGGAGGCAAGCGGTAGGTGTGGAGTCCCAAGGAATCAACCAAAGGTTTCCATTCTGGTGCAACAAGACCAAGACTGCCAGGATGACAGGACGGAGGCATGATATAATTCAATTATATGATTTATATACTAGGCAAGTGAGCAGAGGGCAATCACATATATGATGTGTCAACTAAGGAGATGACATTCAGTATTGTGTATATGATGTAAAAACTAAGCATTGAGAGACAACATATTCATGATATGAGTAATATAACCCTGCCAAGTTTGAGCATACACCTCAGGGGGATAATAGGACTGGTCATCTACCTCTGAGTCCTCCTCTGAGGAGCTATCTCTAACCAGCAAGATATCTGCTTCAGCAGATAGCATTGTCTGCTCTGAAGACCTTGTTTTCACTCCAGATTTCTCCATCACCAATTTAAATGGTTGATGCACAGGAAGAGGAGTTGAATATACAAACATTGTCGACAAATGCAATGAGTAATACAAAAAAGGACGTCATGATATAATTCACATATATGACGCTTGGCTAAACAGCATGGCATTGCATAATGCACATACGTAATGCCTTGCCACAAGATAGCATTGCATAATTCACATATATAATGTCTTGCAACAAGATGGCATTGCAAAATTCACATACATGGTAATTAGACACTAAACATGTGGCATTCACACAAAGAATGTCTAAACTAAGCAAGACATATTTGATATGAGCAATATAACCCTGCCAAGTTAGAGCATGCACCTTCGGGGGGAAATAGGACTAGTCATCTGTCTCTGAATCCTCCTCTGAGGAGCTATCCGTAACCAGCAAGACATGCGCTTCGTCAGATAACATTGTCTGCTCTGAAGACCTTGTTTCCACTCCAGATTTTTCCATGACCGTGTTGAATGGCTGATGCACATTAAGAGTAATTGAATGTACTAAAATTGTTGACAAATTTAATATGTAATAAAAGAATGATGGCATGATATAATTCACATACAAGATGACTGGCTAACCAGGGTGGCGTTGCAAAATTCACAGATATGATGCCTGGCTAAACAAGATGGCATTGCATGATTCACATATATGATATAGAAACTAAACAGACGACCTTCACACAAAGCATGTCTAAACTAACCAGATGACATATTTGATGTATAAAGTAAGCAATGCAAGGCACCATATGCATGATATTACCAACATCAGCATGCCAAGTTAGAGCTAAGACCTCAGGGGGTAAATACGAGTGGTCTTGTCCTTCTGGATCCTCCTCAGAACAGGTATCTTCCTCTTGATTACAATTCTAGGGAGGGGGTGATACGTCCATTTTGCATCATGCTTTTATATCAATATTTATTGCAATATGGGCTGTTATTACACATTATATATCAATACTTATGGCTATTCTCTCTTATTTTACAAGGTTTACCATGAAGAGGGGGCATGCCGGCAGCTGGAATTCTGGCTGGAAAAGGAGCAAACATTGGAAACCTATTCTGCACTGCTCCAAAAGTCCTGAAACTCCACGAAACTTATTTTTGGAATTAATAAGAATTATTGAGCGGAAGAAACACCTTAGGGGGCCCACACCCTAGCCAGGAGGGTGGCGTGTGCGCCCACCCCTACTGGGTGCGCCCCCTGTCTCTTGGGCCCCCTGGTGGCCCTCCGGTGTCCATCTTCTGCTATATGAAGGCTTTTACCATGGAAAAAATCGTGGGCAAGCTTACGGGACAAAACTCTGCCACCACGAGGCGGAACCTTGGCGGAACCAATCTAGAGCTCTGGCAGAGCTGTTCTGCCGGGGAAACTTCCCTCCGCAAGGGGGAAATCATCACCATCGTCATCACCAACGATCCTCTCATCGGGAGAGGGTCAATCTCCATCAACTTCTTCACCAGCACAATCTCCTCTCAAAACCCTAGTTCATCTCTTGTATCCAAACCACAAATTGGTACCTGTGTGTTGCTAGTAGTGTTGATTACTCCTTGTAGTTGATATTAATTGGTTTACTTGGTGGAAGATCATATGTTCAGATCCTTAATGCATATTATTACTCCTCTGATTATGAACATGAATATGCTTTGTGAGTAGTTACGTTTGTTCCTGAGGACATGGGTGAAGTCTTGCTATTAGTAGTCTTGTGAATTTGGTATTCGTTCGATATTTTGATGAGATGTATGTTGTCTTTCCTCTAGTGGTGTTATGTGAACGTCGACTACATGACACTTCACCATTATTTGGGCCTAGAGGAAGGCATTGGGAAGTAATAAGTAAATGATGGGTTGCTAGAGTGACAGAAGCTTAAACCCTAGTTTATGCGTTGCTTCGTTAGGGGCTGATTTGGATCCATATGTTTAATGATGTGGTTAGGTTTACCTTAATACTTCTTTTGTAGTTGCGGATGCTTGCAATAGGGGTTAATCATAAGTGGGATGCTTGTCCAAGTAAGGGCAGTACCCAAGCACCGGTCCACCCACATATCAAATTATCAAAGTACCTAACGCGAATCATATGAGCGTGATGAAAACTAGCTTGACGATAATTCCCATGTGTCCTCGGGAGCTCTTTTCTCATTATAAGAAATTTTCCAGGCTTATCCTTTGCTACAAAAAGGATTGGGCCACCTTGCTGCACTTTATTTACTTTCATTGCTTGTTACTCGTTACAATTTATCTTATCTCAAAACTATCTGTTACCTACAAGTTTAGTGCTTGCAGAGAAAACCTTACTGAAAACCGCTTGTCATTTCCTTCTGCTCCTCGTTGGGTTCGACACTCTTACTTATTGAAAGGACTACGATAGATCCCCTACACTTGTGGGTCATCAAGACTCTTTTCTGGCGCCGTTGCCGGGGAGTGTAGCACTTTTGGTGAGTGGAACTTGGTAAGGAAACATTTATATAGTGTGCTGAAAGTTTCTGTTACTTGTTACTATGGAAACTAATCCTTTGAGGGGCTTGTTCGGGGTATCTTCACCCCGACCAGAAGAGCAAAGAGTTGCTCCTCAACCTACTGAACCTACTGAAAATATTTACTTTGAGATTCCTTCAGTTATGATAGAGAAACTGCTAGCTAATCCATTTGCAGGAGATGGAACATTGCATCCCGATTTACACCTTATCTTTGTGGATGAAGTTTGTGGATTATTTAAGCTTGCAGGTATTCCCGATGATGTTGTCAAAAGGAAGGTCTTCCCTTTATCTTTGAAGGGAGATGCATTTACATGGTATAGGCTATGTGATGATACTGGATCTTGGAATTATAAACGATTGAAGTTGGAATTTCACCAGAAGTTCTATCCTATGCATCTTGTTCATCGTGATCGTAATTACACATATAATTTCTGGCCTCGCGAAGGAGAAAGCATCGCTCAAGCTTGGGGGAGGCTTAAGTCAATGTTATATTCATTCCCCAATCACGAGCTCTCTAGAGAAATGATTATTCAAAAAATTTATGCTCGGCTTTCTCTCAATGATCGCAACATGCTCGATACTTCCTGTGCTGGTTCTTATATGCTGAAGACTATTGAATTCAAATATAACTTATTGGAAAGAATTAAAGGCAACTCTGAGGATTGGGGTTCCGACGATGGTAAGGAGTCAGGTATGACACCTATGTTTGATTGTGTTAAATCTTTTATGGATACCGATGCTTTTCGTGGATTTAGCGCTAAATATGGACTTGACTCTGAGATAGTAGCTTCTTTCTGTGAATCTTTTGCTACTCACGTTGATCTCCGTAAGGAGAAGTGGTTTAAATATAATCCTCCCGTTGAAGTAAAAGTAGTTGCACCTATTACAGTTGAAGAAAAGATTGTCACTTATAGTGATCCTATTGTTCCTACTACTTATGTTGAGAAACCTCCTTTTCCTGTTAGGATAAAGGATCATGCTAAAACTTCAACTGTTGTTCGTAAGAGTAATACTAGGACTTATACACCTCCTGAGCAAATCAAAGTTGAACCTAGTATTGCTATGGTTAAAGATCTCTTGGATGATGATTTAGATGGGCATGTTATTTATTTCTGTGGTGACAGTACTAATATTGCTAGACCTGATACTAAGATACATAGACCTATTGTAGGCATGCCTGTTATTTCTGTTAAAATAGGAGATCATTATTATCATGGCTTATGTGATATGGGTGCTAGTGCTAGTTGGAATACCCTATGATTTATATAAAGAAATTATGCACGACATTACACCCGTTGAATTAGAAGATATTGATGTCACCATTAAGCTTGCTAATAGGGACACTATTAAACCAGTTGGGATTGTTAGAGATGTCGAAGTCTTGTGTGGGAAGGTCAAATATCCTGCTGATTTTCTTGTTCTTGGTTCCCCACAAGATGATTTTTGTCCCATTATTTTTGGTAGACCCTTCTTGAACACTGTTAGTGCTAAGATTGATTGCGAAAAGGATGTTGAAATTGGCTTAGGGGATATGAAACATGAGTTTAATTTTGCTAAGTTTTGTAGACAACCTCGTGATAGAGAATCACCTAGTAAGGATGAGATTATTGGTCTTGATTCTATTGCCGTGCCTCCTACTGATCAGTCAGAACAATACTTGCTTGACCATGAAAATGATATGTTTATGAAGGAAAGAAGGGAAATAGATGAAGTGTTCCTTAAACAAGAACCTATGCTGAAACATAACCTTCCCGTTGAAATTCTTGGGGATCCCCCTCCACCCAAGGGTGATCCCGTGTTTGAACTCAAACCATTACCTGATAATCTTAAGTATGCTTATCTTGATGAAAAGAAAATATATCCTGTTATTATTAGTGCTAACCTTTCAGAACAAGAAGAAGAAAGATTATTGAAAACTCTAAAGAAGCACCGTGCTACTATTGGATATACTCTGGATGATCTTAAGGGCATTAGTCCCACTCTATGTCAACACAAAATAAATGTGGAGAAAGATGCCAAACCATCTAGAGATCCTCAACGACGACCAAATCCCAAAATGAAAGAAGTGGTAAGAAAGGAGATACTAAAGCTACTTGAGGCAGGTATAATTTATCCCGTTGCTGATAGTGATTGGGTAAGCCCGGTCCATTGTGTTCCCAAAAAGGGAGGTATTACTGTCGTTCCTAATGATAAAGATGAATTGATCCCGCAAAGGATTATTACAAGTTATAGGATGGTAATTGATTTCCGTAAATTAAATAAATCTACTAAGAAAGATCATTACCCTTTACCTTTTATTGATCAAATGCTAGAAAGACTATCCAAACACACCCATTTCTGCTTTCTAGATGGTTATTCTGGTTTCTCTCAAATACCTGTGTCAGCGGGGGATCAATCAAAAACTACTTTTACTTGCGCTTTCGGTACTTTTGCTTATAGACGTATGCCTTTTGGTTTATGTAATGCACCTGCTACCTTTCAAAGATGCATGATGGCTATATTCTCTGACTTTTGTGAAAAGATTTGTGAGGTATTCATGGATGATTTCTCCATCTATGGATCCTCTTTTGGTGATTGCTTGAGCAACCTTGATCGAGTTTTGCAGAGATGTGAAGACACTAGCCTCATGTTGAATTGGGAAAAGTGCCACTTTATGGTTAATGAAGGCATTGTCTTAGGGCATAAGATTTCCGAGAGAGGTATTGAAGTTGATAAGGCTAAGGTTGATTCTATTGAAAAGATGCCATGTCCCAAGGACATAAAAGGTATAAGAAGTTTCCTTGGTCATGCCGGTTTTTATAGGAGGTTCATTAAGGACTTTTCTAAAATCTCTAGGCCTCTGACTAATTTATTGCAAAAAGATATTCCTTTTGTCTTTGATGATGATTGTGTAGAAGCATTTGATATACTTAAGAAAGCTTTGATCACTGCACCTATCGTTCAGCCACCTGATTGGAATTTACCATTTGAAATTATGTGTGATGCTAGTGATTATGCTGTAGGTGCTGTTCTAGGGCAAAGAGTTGATAAGAAATTGAATGTTATCCAATATGCTAGTAAGACTCTTGATACTGCCCAGAGAAATTATGCTACTACTGAAAAAGAATTCTTAGCAGTTGTGTTTGCATGTGATAAGTTTAGACCTTATATTGTTGATTCCAAGGTTAGTATTCACACTGATCATGCTGCTATTAAATATCTTATGGAAAAGAAAGATGCTAAGCCTAGACTCATTAGATGGGTTCTCTTGCTCCAATAATTTGATTTGCATATTATTGATAGAAATGGAGCTGAGAACCCCGTTGCAGATAACTTGTCTAGGTTAGAGAATGTTCTTGATGACCCACTGCCTATTGATGATAGCTTTCCTGATGAACAATTAGCGGTCATTAATACTTCTCGTACTGCTCCTTGGTATGCTGATTGTGCTAATCACATTGTCACTAAATTTATGCCACCAAGTTTCACATACCAGCAAAAGAAAAGTTTCTTTTATGATTTAAGACATTACTTTTGGGATGACCCACACCTTTATAAAGAAGGAGTAGATAGTGTTATTAGACGTTGTGTACCTGAGCATGAACAGGAACAGATCCTACGCAAGTGTCACTCTGAATCCTATGGAGGACACCACGCTGGAGATAGAACTGCACACAAGGTACTGCAATCCGGTTTTTATTGGCCTACTCTCTTCAAAGATGCCCGTAAGTTTGTCTTATCTTGTGATGAATGTCAAAGAATTGGTAATATTAGTAGACATCAAGAAATGCCTATGAATTATTCTCTTGTTATTGAACTGTTTGATGTTTGGGGCTTTGACTATATGGGACCTTTTCCTGCCTCTAATGGTTACACACATATTTTAGTTGCTGTTGATTACGTTACTAAGTGGGTAGAAGCTATTCCAACTAGTAGTGCTGATCATAACACTTCTATTAAAATGCTTAAAGAAGTTATTTTTCCGAGGTTTGGAGTCCCTAGATATCTTATGACTGATGGTGGTTCACATTTTATTCATGGTGCTTTCCGTAAGATGCTTGCTAAGTATGATGTTAATCATAGAATCACATCTCCTTATCATCTGCAGTCTAGTGGTCAAGTAGAGTTGAGCAATAGAGAGCTCAAATTAATTTTGCAGAAGACTATCAATATATCTAGAAAGAATTGGTCTAGAAAAACTTGATGATGCATTATTGGCTTATAGAACTGCATAGAAAAATCCTATGGGTATGTCTCCATATAAGATGGTTTATGGAAAAGCATGTCATTTACCTCTAGAACTTGAACATAAAGCATATTGGGCTATTAAAGAGCTCAACTATGACTTCAAAGTTGCTGGTGAGCAGAGGTAATTTGATATTAGCTCACTTGATGAATGGAGAACCCAAGCCTATGAGAATGCCAACCTATTCAAAGAAAAAGTCAAACGCTGGCATGACAAAAGAATACACAAGTGTGAATTTAACTTAGGTGATTATGTGTTATTATTCAACTCTCGTTTAAGATTTTTTGCAGGAAAACATCTCTCTAAATGGGAAGGCCCTTACGTTATCGAGGAGGTATATCATTCTGGTGCCATAAAAATTAACAACTTTGAAGGCACAAGTCCGAGGGTGGTGAACAATCAAAGAATCGAACATTATATCTCAAAATCCTATCAATGTTGAAACTAATATTATTGAAACTGTAACCCCGGAGGAATACATAAGGGACACTTTCCAGAATGTTCCAGACTCTGAAAAGGAATAGGTATGTTCTACGGTAAGTAAACCGACTCCAAAACAATTCTAATGCCATTTTTTACCAGTTTTGGAATATTTAAGAATTTTAGGAAGAAAGAAGTAGTCCGGGAAGGACACGAGGCCTCCACGAGGGTGGAGGGCGCGCCCACCCTTACTGGTCGCACCCCCCTATCTCGTGGCCACCTCGTGTGCCTCCCGGACTCCGTTTTCTTGCACATTACGTTTTTGGTCGGTAAAAATTCATTATATAAACTCCCGAAGGTTTTGACCACCAAATCACGCAATTATCCTTTGTTTTCGTTTCGAGCTGTTTCTGTTTCAGGTCTAGAGCACTATGGCATCACCCTCCTTCAACAATGAAGACAAGGATGCTTGGCTATTGAAGATAGAGCTGAAAAGATAAGAACCAGAAGAGATCAACAAAGAGGAGGGGATCAAGAAGGCCATGGAGGTTCAAGCTCTGGCGGTGAAAGAAGAAGACATCCCTCAACCCCTACCTAACCTCTTTACTCCAACTGAGAATGAAGCTTTCAAGATGATTGAGTTAGCTCGCATACAGAATAAGTATCTCACACAGGAGAATATTTTGCTGAAGGATCATATCGCCAGACTCAAGGGCATTATCCGCAAGTTGGAGTTGCTTTTACGCCCGATGTGCGATTATCCACCATCATCATCACCACCTCCATCACCTCCGAGGACATAATCATATGGGTATGGGCACTCCCCTTGGCAACTGCCAAGCTTGGGGGAGGTGCCCCGGTATCGTATCACCATCACACTCCTATCTTTACCATTTTATTTAGTTCGATCCTTTTAGTAGTATCTTGATCTAGTAGATTGAAGTTCTGATATCAAGTAGTCTTGAGTTTTGCTTTGTGATCTCTTTATGTAATCGAGTCCGTGAGCTACCTATAATAAAGGTTAGTGTTGAGTCAAGGGCTTGCTATCTTGCCATGATATTGGGAAAGTAGAAATAATAAAAGAGTTCACATTGATCTTATGGTTAGTGATGACTTCACACATAGAAAGTATGAGGCATAAAAGTTGTTGAGAGTTTATAAACGTAGTTTTGGTCATCGTTGAAATTAATAGGAAGTGATAAGGAAAGAGAGGTTCACATACAAATATATTATCATGGACATCTTTTATGATTGGGAGCACTCATTAAGTATGACATGCTAAAAGAGTTGATGTTGGACAAGGAAGACAACGTATTGGTTTATGTTTTCTCACATCTCAGTTAAAGTATATTGTCATTGACCTTCCAAACATGTTGAGCTTGCCTTTCCCCCTCATGCTAGCCAAACTCCTTGCACCAAGTAGAGATACTACTTGTGCTTCCAAATATCCTTAAACCCAGTTTTGCCATGGGAGTCCACCATACCTACCTATGGATTGAGTAAGATCCTTCAAGTAAGTTGTCATGTTGCCGGCAATAAAAATTGCTACCTAAATATGTATAAGATTTTATGCATCCAACCCTAAACGCACATGACAACCCCTGCTTCCCTCTGCGAAGGGCCTATTTTTTACTTTATGTTTTTACTTTATGCTTGAGTCAAGGTGATCTTCACCTTTCCCTTTTTCATTTTATCCTTTGGCAAGCTCCTCGTGTTTGAAAGATCATGATACATATATACAATTGAGTGTAAGTTAGCATGGACTATTATTGTTGACATCACCTAAAGGTGAATACATTGGGAGGCAACACAATAATCCCCTATCTTTCTCAGTGTCCAGCTGAAACTCCATAACCACAAGTATTGCCTGAGTGTTAGCAATTATAGAAGACTACATGATAGTTGAGTATGTGTACTTGCTGAAAAGCTCTATTCTTGACTCTTTTTGATGTTATGATAAATTGCAATTGCTTCAATGATTGAGATTATAGTTTGTTAGCTTTCAATGAAGTTTCTGAACCATACTTAACATTGTGAATTGATTGTTACTTGAGCATAAGAAGTCATATGATAAAATCTATATATGTTGCTGTTATAAGAATGATCATGATGCCCTCATGTCCGTATTTTGTTTTTATCGGCACCTCTATCTCTAAACATGTGGACATACTTTTCGATTTCGGCTTCTGCTTGAGGACAAGCGAGGTCTAAGCTTGGGGGAGTTGATACGTCCATTTTGCATCATGCTTTTATATCAATATTTATTGCATTATGGGTTGTTATTACACATTATATATCAATATTTATGGCTATTCTCTCTTATTTTACAAGGTTTACCATGAAGAGGGGGGATGCCAGCAGCTGGAATTCTGGCTGGAAAAGGAGCAAACATTGGAAACCTATTCTGCACTGCTCCATAAGTCCTGAAACTCCACGAAACTTATTTTTGGAATTAATAAGAATTATTGAGAGGAAGAAACACCTCAGGGGGCCCACACCCTGGCCAGGAAGGTGGGGGGCGCGCCCACCCCTACGGGCTTACGGGACGAAAATCCACCGCCACGAGGCGGAACCAATCTACAGCTCCGGTAGAGCTGTTCTGCCGGGGAAACTTCCCTTCGGGAGGGGGAAATCATCACCATCGTCATCACCAACGATCCTCCCATCGGGAGAGGGTTAATCTCCATCAACATCTTCACCAGCACCATCTCCTCACAAAACCCTAGTTCATCTCTTGTATCCAATCTTCTATCCAAACCACAAATTGGTACCTGTGGGTTGCCAGTAGTGTTGATTACTTCTTGTAGTTGATACTAATGGGTTTACTTGGTGGAAGATCATATGTTCAGATCCTTAATGCATATTATTACTACTCTGATTATGAACATGAATATGCTTTGTGAGTAGTTACGTTTGTTCCTGAGGACATGGGTGAAGTCTTGCTATTAGTAGTCATGTGAATTTGGTATTCGTTCGATATTTTGATGAGATGTATGTTGTCTTTCCTCTAGTGGTGTTATGTGAATGTCGACTACATGACACTTCACCATTATTTGGGCCTAGAGGAAGGCATTGGGAAGTAATAAGTAAATGATGGGTTGCTAGAGTGACAGAAGCTTAAACCCTAGTTTATGCGTTGCTTCGTTAGGGGCTGATTTGGATCCATATGTTTAATGCTGTGGTTAGGTTTACCTTATACTTCTTTTGTAGTTGCGGATGCTTGCAATAGGGGTTAATCATAAGTGGGATTCTTGTCCAAGCAAGGGCAGTACCCAAGCACCAGTCCACCCACATATCAAATTATCAAAGTACCGAACGCGAATCATATGAGCGTGATGAAAACTAGCTTGACGATAATTCCCATGTGTCCTCGGGAGATCTTTTCTCATTATAAGAAATTGTCCAGGCTTATCCTTTGCTACAAAAAGGATTGAGCCACCTTGCTGCAGTTTATTTACTTTCATTGATTGTTACTCGTTACAATTTATCTTATCACAAAACTATCTGTTACCTACAATTTCAGTGCTTGCAGAGAAAACCTTACTGAAAACCGCTTATCATTTCCTTCTGTTCCTCGTTGGGTTTGACACTTTTACTTATCGAAAGGACTACAATACATCCCCTACACTTGTGGGTCATCAGGGGGCTGCCTTTGCGCCCACCATGGAGCGACGTCTGCATGAAATTTTATTGCCACAAGGCTCGTCTCTTTTGCTCTACATGTTCAGTTCCATTGTGTACAATAACTGACATGCATAGGAATAAAACATAGTGAGATTATGTAAGGAGTGCATGCACAAATCCAGAGTGATGGTAGCAAATTGTGGATAGACCCAAAACCAATGATAGCAGGCAGATAGTAGGTTTAGTTAAAAATACAGATAATGGCTCCTTTAATGTTTGTTTCCACCCAACATGAAACTCATAGTAGACACCTGAGATTAACCGGATAGTAGACAAATAGTATTGATTGATGACCCAATCACTACTAGGAAAAACCCTAGTAGTAGCCCGGGTTTTGAGGCTAGCAGCAGCGCGGGCAGCTGCGCTACTACTTCGGCGCTACAGCTAACTTAGTACTAGCGCGGTCGGTACCTGCGCTACTACTGTTGTCTATATCAGCAGTGCTTTTCTGGAACGAGCTACTGTTAGTTAGCTATAGCGGTTTCCTAGCCCCTCGCTACTGCTAAATCTTTCATCATTTCCCCAGCTTCCTACCCCGTTTCGGTCCAGCGTTTCGGTCCAGATACTAGGTACTACTAGATATTAATTTCATAAAGCATTATAGGTACTAGGTAGTACTCCCTCCATTCCAAATTACTCATCGTGGTTCAAACCACGATGAGTAATTTGGAACGAAGGGAGTACTAGATAACAATTTCATATATAGTCAACATGCATCCTCAAGCGGTACTAGGTGATATCGACCATGATCATCATATGTAGTTCTAGATGATATCGACGACGATCATCATATTTAGTTCTATATGACATCGATGATGATCATCATATGTAGTTCTAGATGATATAGCCACACACACATATGTAGTTCTAGATGATATCAAAGACGATCATCATCCTCAAGCCTGGGCGGTTGGTGTTCCTGATAGCAATTAGGATGGCCTATCCAACACGAAGATTCTTGCCATCGAGGAATCTCTTCCACCCAACCGAGTTTAAGTGTGTGCGACCATCCGTGTCCACGCGGTAAGTACAAGTTGTGATGGAGCCCCTTGCGGTAAGGCATAGTCCAGCTGAGCCTTCTTCATCAAGCTTAATACCATAACTCATAGATAGGCTCTTTGCCAATTCTGAAAAAGAAAAAACATATCAATTAATAAATAGCCTCGCACATACTGTTGCAAATAAGTATATATGGATTATCTACACTATTAATAGTTCCTTAGATTCTACACTAATAAGCATGTGATCGAACTCTACACTAAAGCATATCATCGACTAGATTCCACACAACATATCATTGGACTCTACACTAAGCATATCATCGGATAATTTGCATTTGTAAGTATAACATACCATATCATGTCGATCGACCATGGTATTTGTCAGGTGGGTCATGAATGGCACCCCGACAAAGTCAGCACATGGAGGAATTATGTCCCATAGGTTGCACACCTCCTCCTCGCTCAGCCTCATTCTTTAAGCTACGATGGCTTCATGAAGTGGGTCCTCATCATCTTCATCGAATGGGTCCTCATTATCTTCATCATCTTCATCATCTTCATCATCTTCCACCAAGTTGATATAAATGACAACCCGCTTGGGTCTTTCTGTTCTGAAGGAGAAGCTGATCAACTCACCACCAGTAAGACGCATGCAGGCAAGGAAACGGGCCCATCCATCTGTCGGCGTTCTGGGAATGGGGGTCCCTAGACTTGACTGCCTGCGGCCTGCGGCGTGGCTCAATCGGTGGCCCAATACGACCCGTCTTCATCAACCAACACTTAAGACCCTCGCAAGGGGCCAAGCCTCATGGGGCGGACAACACAAGGCCTCCTCGGGAGTGGCCTCGCCAGGCAGGCTCGAGAGGAGGCGGAGAGATCAAGGCAAGGGGTACCTCGCGAGGTTCCCATTACGCAAGCCATGACGATCAAGACCAGGCGGGCCAGGCGGGCGCCAGCCCGCGCAGTGTCCTCGTTTCCTCTTTGGTGCAAAGGGGGCAAGCGTAGGCGCGGAGTACAGAGGCATCAGGCAAAGGTTTCCATATCAGTGCAACAAGACCAAGACCAGCAGGATGGCAGGGCGGAGGTCACCGTGGAGCCCAAGACGGAGTCATCACTAGCACCTTTGGCAGGCGAAGACCACGTTTTGTCAGGATAGCTTGTACTAGCTGTCCCCTTTCAAAATGGTCGTTGTTGGATCCCTTCCCGCTCAATATTTGGGAAGAGGACCAGGGCCTCTATAAATAGGGCTAGCCACCACAGTAGAAGGACAAGTTAAGTTGATCCGCACACCAAACCACCTCAAGAACACCTCTCCTCGCGAGGCTGTTCTTCCTCTATACTATTCATCATCAACCCAAGAGGCAATCCACCACCACACACAAGAGTAGGGTATTACACCACAACGGTGGCCCGAACCTGTATAAATCTTGTGTCTCTTGTGTTGTTCATCAAGATAGCTTAGGGATCGCAGCGAGGCTGAGAGCGAGAATCGATAGGAGGAGATCTTTGTGCACACCCCAGTGTTCGAACCTTAAGGGTTTTGCCGGAACCCGATATCTGACATTTGGCATGCCAGGTAGGGGTGCGCCAGAGCTCTTCCTTCCATCGACCCGCTCTCCACCAACACCGCGTTTCGCCCTCATGGCGGGCATCGCGCCTCCGGCTCCGGTGGCGGACGCCAGCACCAGGGCCAGGGGGCTCCGAGCCTTGGCCCCCGCCTTGGGGCAGGTGCAGTGGCCGCACAAGTTCAAGCCAGAGATGCCGCCGAGCTACGACGGCGCGGCAGACCCGCTGGCTTTCCTGCTGGCATACGAGGAGGCCGTCCTCAAGGCCGGAGGCAACGACAAGGTCATGGCCAACTTGCTTCTCATGGCCCTCACTGGCATCCCGCGCGCTTGGCTGCTCAACCTGCTGACATCTTCTGTGACCTCCTGGGAGGAGCTGCGTGACCTCTTCCTCGCCCACTACGCGGCGCCGGCGCCCCCGGTCATCGTAGGTCTCCTGGGCGGCTCACAGGCGCCACCCTCAGACCACCACGTCAAGCCGTTTTTTCACTAGATCGGCGCTGCCCTCGTGCGACAAGGAGCTCCCCCGGGTTAGGTGGCACCCAAGGACGACCTAACCTTCAACTCAGACGATCACCCCGTCAACACCGCCTGCTCAGGCGCGCTCCCGATGCTCTGCACGCCCACCATCTGCCAGTTGGCCATCACCAAAATTCTCATCGACGGCGGAGCCGGCCTCAACGTGCTCTCGGTGGAGGCCTTCTGCCTCCTGCATGTACCGCTGGAACGACTCCGACCCAGCAAGCCCTTCTCGGGCGTCGAAGGCGGTTCCTCCAGCTCCCTGGGGCAGATCCGCCTTCCTGTGAGCTTTGGCACCCACGACAACTACCTTGGCTCAGTTCATGGCAGAAACTACCCATCCGGCCTACAACCTCATGAATATGCCCGGGAGCAGCGGCGTCCTCACCGTAGCTGGAGATACCAAGGAGGCTCTACCGGCGCTCAAGCTCCCCCTCAAGACCGCTGTGGTGGTGCAGCCTGCCGGCGCGGACACCTCCAAGGCCAAGGGGGCTGCACCGACCAAGAAGAAGCAGTTGTTCACTCAGGACAATGCGGAGACCAAGCAGGTGCTAGTTGAGGAAGACGGGTCCTCAGGAGCCACCTTCACCATAGGTGCCAACCTCGACCCCGAACAAGAGGAGGCGTTGGTGAGGTTCTTCCGCGCGAACAAGGAGGTGTTCGCGCGGGAACCCAAGTAGCTGGCGGGGGTCCCAAGGGAGGTGATTGAGCATCACCTGAATGTATGCCCTAATGTACGCCCCGTGAAGCAGAAAGCGAGGCGGCAGTCCACCGAGAAGGAGACCTTCATCGTCCAAGAAACCCGCAAGCTAGAGGCAGCAGGTGTTATTCGCGAGGTTCGCTGCCCCGAATGGCTGGGAAACCCCGCCGTCGTGCCAAAAAAGGGAGGAAAGGAGCACATGTGCATCGACTTCACCAACCTCAACAAAGCCTGCCCTCAAGATCCGTTCTCGCTCCCCGGCATCGATCAAATTGTTGACTCCACAACTGAGTGCAACCTGCTGTGTTTCCTGGATGCATTTTCGGGTTACCACCAAATCAAGATGGCGGTGGAAGACGTGGAGAAGACAGCCTTCCTGACCCCATGTGGGGTGTACTGCTACACTTGCATGCCGTTCGGGTTGCGTAACACGGGCGCGACCTTCCAGCGGCTGATGCACATTGCCTTGGGCCGGTAGCTCGGGAAAAACGCCGAGGCTTACATCGATGACATTGTGGTGAAATCTCGGGAGGCAAGGACCTTGATCCAGGATTTGGAGGAGACCTTCGCGAGCCTCCGCCAGGTGGACCTGCGACTTAACCCGGAGAAGTGCGTGTTTGGCGTCCCTTCCGGTAAGCTACTGGGCTTCCTCGTGTCCCACAGGGGGATTGAGGCCAACCCGGAGAAGGTCAATGCAATGGAAGACATGAGCCCACCGCAAACCCTCAGAGAAATGCAGAAGCTCATCGGTCGCGTGACTGCGTTAGGACGCTTCATCTCCAAGCTGGGGGAGTGTGCCCTGCCGTTCTTCAAGCTGATGAAGAAGAAAGGCCCATTTGAGTTGACATAGGAGGCCGACCAAGCGTTTCAAGACCTCAAGAAATATCTGACCAGCCCTCCGGTGATGGTGGTACCGCGCCCTCTCGAGTCCTTGGTGCTCTACCTTGCCGCCACTCCCTACTCCGCTAGCGCAGCTCTGGTGGAGGTTCGGGAGGAATGCCAGGCTAAGGCCGCGTCACACCCAGCCACAGCTTCAGCCGTGGCGACACAAGACTAAGAGGGCCTCGCGAGGACCACGACCACGGCAGCTGGAGACCAATCTCACCAGGAAGACGCCCCCAGGGCTTAAGAGGCCGCACCAAGCAACCGGGCGCTGGGGGCTCCATCATCTCAGGAAGCACCTCACCCTTCGGAGGACACAGGCTTCGTCAACACACCCACCCTCGTCGAGCACCCGGTGTACTTCGTCAGCATGGTGTTGGGGGATGCAAGGGCAGGGTACCCCATGCCTCAAAAGCTCTTACTCGCGCTCTTGGTGGCCTCGCGTAAGCTGCGACACTACTTTCAATGTCACCCCATCAAGGTCGTCTCGACCTACCCATTGGAAAGGGTACTCAGGAGCCCCAACTCCGCTAGAAGGGTTGCCGAATGGAACATCAAGGTACAAGCATTTTAGTTGGAGTTCAACACAACCAGGGTCGTCAAGGGAGCCACACTTGCTGATTTTGTGGCAGAATGGATAGAGGTGCCAGGGCTCAAGGCGGGCGAGGATCGGTCTCTCTCCCCAGGAAGTGAGGCACCAAATGGCTGGGTCATGTACTTTGATGGAGCATTCTCGCGGTAGAGCGCGGGGGCTAGTGCAGTGCTTATATCCCCCACTCTGGACAAGCTCTATTATGCCGTACAGCTCTGTTTCCAGCAGGGAGAGAAGGTCTCCAACAACATAGCAGAATATGAGGGTCTCATAGCAGGCCTGAAAGCTGCAGCAGCACTGAGAGTGAAGCGCCTCATCATCAAGGGAGATTCACAACTCCTCGTCAACTTCTCCAACAAGGTGTACAAGCCGAAGGACGAGCACATGGAGGCATATCTTGCGGAAGTACGCAAGGTGGAGAAGCAGTTCTGGGGGTTGGAGCTGCAGCATGTGCCCCGCGGCACCAACCAAGAGGCTGATGACATCGCCAAGAGGGCATCCAGGCGACTACCTCAGGAACCTGGCGTTTTCTAGGAGCGACTCTTCAAGCCGTCAGCGGCACCATCACTTTCAAGCACGGCGCAGCCTTGGGAAGAGCTCCCTCGGCCACCTGCCACAGGAGCCCCGGCCTGTGGCCCAACCTCGGGAGCACGCCTACTCTTGGCGCTGGAGCCTCAGGAGGGATGCTGGACCATGGATTTCAAGGACTACCTGATGTAAGGGACGCTGCCAGAGAAAGAGGAGGACGTGGAACGCGTGGCCCAGCAAGCCACAGCCTAATGCATCCAAGACGGTGAGTTATACCGGAAGCCGCCAAATGACATTTCCCTATGTCGCATCTCCAGGGAACAGGGGGAAGGAGCTACTGGCCGACATACATGGTGGAGATTGCGGACACCACTCATCATCGCGGACCCTCGTCGGCAAGGCATTTTGTAGTGGGTTCTACTGGCCTACGGCACTCAACGACGTGACCGAGCTAGTGAAGTCCTGTGAAGCTTGCCAATTCCACGCCAAGCAGATCCATTAGCCAGCTCAGGGCGTGCAGACCATTCCGCTCTCCTGGCTGTTTGCGGTCTGTGGGCTGTATATCTTGGCCCCATTCCCTCGAGCACCTCGGGGCTACTGCTACTTCTACATCGCCATCGACAAGTTCACCAAGTGGGCAGAGGTGGAAGCCGCCCGCACCATCCCAGCCGGTTCCGCGGTCAAGTTCATCAAGGGCCTCGTGAGCCGGTTTGGGTCCCTAACCACATCATCACCGACAACGGTTCTTAGTTCACCAGCAATCTCTTCAAAACGTATTGTGCTAACCTTGGAACGCAGATATGCTACGCTTCGTTGGCGCACCCCCGGAGTAATGGTCAGGCCGAACGCGCCAACGCGGAGGTCCTGAGGGGCCTCAAGACCAGGACCTTCAAGAAGAAGCTGGAGGCATGCAGCAGGGGCTGGTACGACGAGCTCCAGTCCGTGTTGTGGTCCATCCTCACTACCGCCACCAAGCCAACTGGTGAGACCCCGTTCTTCCTCGTCTACGGAGCAGAAGCGGTTCTCCCTCACGAGGTCAAGCGTCGCTCCGCGCGGGTCCTAGCGTTTGATGAGGCGCAGCAGGAGGCCATCTGGGGGATGGACCTCGTGTTGGGGGAGGAACGCCACCGTGAAGCTACGCTACGGGCGACAAGATACCAGCACGCGCTGCGGCGGTATCACTGTCGCAACATCCGCCCCAGGACTCTCGAGGTAGGTGACCTTGTACTCAGGCGGGTGCTCTCGAGGGAAGGGCTGCATAAGCTTTCACCCATGTGGGAGGGCCCGTTCAAGGTCGTCCACGTCTCCACGCCAGGCGCCGCGCGCCTAGAGACTCAGCAGGGGGTACCCATCCCGAACGCCTAGAACATCCAGCACCTCCGAAAGTTTTACCCCTGAAAAAAGGCCCAGTGCCTGTGAAGAAGGCCCGGGGCCTGTGAAGCTCGCCGCCCGAAGAAAGGCCCAGTGCCTGTGAAGAAGGCCCGGTGCTTGTGAAGCTTGCCGCCTGAAGAAAGGCCTAGTGCCTGTGAAGAAGGCATGGTGCCTGTGAAGCTCGCCACCCGAAGAAAGGCCCGGTGCCAGTGAAGAAGGCCCAGTGCCTGTGAAGCTCGCCACCGTGACACTCTCACGTAATAATGAGTGGGGCTGTACATGCCCCGGAGTCTCCGGAGTGCCACCCTTGGGCCTCGAGGGCTCCCGCTGCAACGTCTTGAGGTTGCGTTGGTTTTCCTTGAAGAGGAAAGGGTGATGCAGCAAATTAGCATAAGTATTTTCCTGAGTTTTTGAGAAACCTAGGTATCAATCCAGTAGGAGGCTCCTCAAAAGTCCCACGCACCTATACAAACAAACAAGAACCTCGCAACCAATGCAATAAAGGGGTTGTCAATTCCTTCACGACCACTTGAGAAAGTGAGATCTGATAGAGATAATATGATAAGATAAATATTTTTCGTATTTTTATGATATAGATTGGAAAGTAAAACATGGAAATAAAAGTAGATTGAAAACTTATATGATAAAAGATAGACCCGGGGGCCATAGGTTTCACTAGTGGCTTCTCTCAAGATAGCATAAGTATTATGGTGGGTGAACAAATTATTGTCGAGCAATTGATAGAAAAGCGAATAGTTATGAGATTATCTAGGCATGATAGGCATCACGTCCGTGACAAGTAGATCGAAACGATTCTGCATCTACTACTATTACTCCACACATCGACCGACTCCTGCCTGCATCTAGAGTATTAAGTTCATAAGAACAGAGTAACTCATTAAGAAAGATGACATGATGTAGAGGGATAAACTCATGCAATATGATATAAACCCCATCTTTTTATCCTCGATGGAAACAATACAATACGTGCCATGCTGCCCCTGCTATCACTGGGAAAGGACACCGCAAGATTGACCCCAAAGCTAAGAACTTCTCCCATTGCAAGAAAGATCAATCTAGTAGGCCAAACCAAACTGATAATTCGAAGAGACTTGCAAAGATAACTTAATCACACATAAAAGAATTCAGAGGAGATTCAAATATTTCTCATAGATAAACTTGACCATAAACCCACAATTCATCGGATCTCGACAAACACACCGCAAAAAGAGTTACATCGGATAGATCTCCAAGAAGATCGAGGAGAACTTTGTATTGAGATTCAAAGAGAGAGAAGAAGCCATATAGCTAGTAAATATGGACCCGAAGGTCTGTGGTGAACTACTCACAACTCATAAGAGATGCCTTGGAGATGATGTAGAGGCCCTCCATGGTCGATTACCCCTCCGGTGGAGCGTCGGCGAAGGCTCCAAGATGGGATCTCACGAATACAGAAGGTTGCGACGGTGGAAATAGTTTTTCGTGGTGCTCCTGGATGTTTTCGGGGTATGTGGGTATATATAGGAGGAAGAAGTAGGTCGGTGGACGCTCGAGGGGCCCACGAGGGTGGGGTCGCGCCCACCCCCAGGGGCACGCCGGGCACCCTCGTGGCCGCCTCCTCAGTTGCTTGACGTCCACTCCAACTCCCGTGGATTGCGTTTGTTCCAAAAAGATCGCTCCCGAAGGTTTCATTCTGTTTGGACTCCGTTTGATATTCCTTTTCTTCGAAACACTGAAATAGGTAAAAAAAACAGCAATTCGGGCTGGGCCTCCGGTTAGTAAGTTAGTCCCAAAAATGATATAAAAGTGTAAAGTAAAGCCCACAAACATCCAAAACGGGTAATATAATAGCATGGAACAATAAAAAATTATAGATATGTTGGAGACGTATCAAGCATCCCCAAGCTTAATTCCTGCTCGTCCTCGAGTAGGTAAATTATAAAAATAGAATTTTTGATGTGGAATGCTACCTAGCATAATTCTCAATTTAATTTTCTTTATTGTGGCATGAATGTTTAGATCCAAATGATTCAAAATAAAAGTTCATATTGGCATAAGAAATAATAATACTTCAAGCATACTAATCAAAGCAATCATGTCTTCTCAAAATAACATGGCTAAAGAAAGTTCATCCCTACAAAATCATATAGTTTGGTCATGCTCCATTTTTGCCACACAAGAATGCTCTCATCTTGCACACCCCCGATGACAAGCCAAGCAATCGTTTCATACTTAAGTAATCTCAAACTTTTTTCAACTTTGACGCAATACATGAGCGTGAGCCATGGATATAGCACTATGGGTGGAATAGAATATGATGATGGAGATTGTGTGGAGAAGACAAAAAAGGAGAAAGTCTCATGTTAACAAGGCTAATCAACAGGCTATGGAGATGCCCATCAATTGATGTCAACATGAGGAGTAGGGATTGCCAAGCAAAGGATGCACTAGAGCTACAAATGTCTGAAAGCTCAACAAAAGCAACTAGTGGGTGTGCATCCAACTTGCTTGCTCATCAAGACCTAGGGCATTTTGAGGAAGCCCATCGTTGGAATATACAAGCCAAGTTCTATAATGAAAAATTCCCACTAGTATATGAAAGTGACAACAAATGAGACTCTCTATATGAAGAACATGGTGCTACTTTGAAGCACAAGTGTGGAAAAAGATAGTAACATTGTCCCCCTTTTTTATTTTCTTTTTTATTTTCCTTTTCTTCTTCTTCTTCTTTTTTGGGCCTTTCTTTTTTTTCCTTTGGCCTTTTTTTCTTTTTGGCCTTGCTCCTTTTTTTATAAGGGACAATGCTCTAATAATGATGATCATCACACTTCTATTTATTTACAACTCATGAATTACAACTAAAAAATAGAACAAGATATGACTCTATATGAATGCCTCCAGTGGAGTACCGGGATGGGCAATGAATCAAGAGTGACATGTATGAAAAATTATGAAGGTGGCTTTTCCACAATACGATGTCAACTACATGATCATGCAAGGCAATATGACAATGATGATGTGTGTCATGATGAACGGAACGGTGGAAAGTTGCATGGCAATATATCTCGGAATGGCTATGGAAATGCCATAATAGGTAGGTATGGTGGCTGTTTTGAGGAAGATATAAGGATGTTTATGTGTGATAGAGCATATCATATTCGGATGCACCGGCGAAGTTTGCACCAACTCTCAAGGTGAGAAAGGGAAATGCACGGTACCGAAGAGGCTAGCAATGATGGAAGGGTAAGAGTGCGTATAATCCATGGACTCAACATTAGTCATAAAGAACTCATATACTTATTGCAAAAATGTACAAGTCATCAAAAACCAAGCACTAGGAGCATGATCCTAGGGGGATAGATTGGTAGGAAAATACCATCGCTCGCCCTGACCGCCACTCATAAGGATGACAATCTAAGAACACCTTATGTTTCAAATTTGTTACACAACGGTTACCATACGTGCATGCTACAGGACTTGCCAACTTCAACACAAGCATTCTTTAAATTCATAATTACCCAACTAGCATGACTCTAATATCACCACCTCCATATCCCAAAACAATTATCAAGTATCAAATTGATCATAGCATCCAATTCACTTCCTATGATAGTTTTTATTATACCCAACTTGGATGCCCATCATTCTAGGAACAATTTTATAATCATAGCAAATACCATGATGTTCTAAAAGGGTCTCAAAATAATATAAGTGAAGCATGAGAGATCAACAATTTCTACAAAATTAAACCACCGCCGTGCTCTAAAAGCTATAAGTGAAGCACTACAGCAAAAACTATCTAACTCGAAAGATATAAGTGAAGCACATAGAGTATTCTAATAAATTCCAAATCAAGTGGGTTTCTCCCAAAAGGTGTGTACATCAAGGATGATTGTGGTAAACTAAAAAGCAAAGACTAATATCATAGAAGACGCTCCAAGCAATACACATATCATGTGGCGAATAAAAATATAGGTCCAAGTAAAGTTACCGATAGACGAAGACGAAAGAGGGGGTGCCTTCCGGGGCATCCCCAAGCTTAGGCTTTTGGTTATCCTTGAATATCTTGGGGTGCCATGGGCATCCCCAATCTTAGGCTCTTGCCACTCCTTATTCCATAGTCCATCAAATCTTTACCCAAAACTTGAAAACTTTACAACACAAAACTCAACAGGAAATCTCATAAGCTCTGTTAGTGCAAGAAAGAAAAAACACCACATAAGGTACTATAATGAACTCATTATTTATTTATATTGGTGTTAAACCTACTGTATTCCAACTTCTCTATGGTTCATACCCCTTGATACTAGCCATAGATGCATCAAAATAAGCAAACAACACACGGAAAATAGAATCTGTCAAAAACAGAACAGTCTGTAGCAATCTGTAACTCTCGAATACTTCTGGAACTCTAAAAATCCTACCATAATACATAGTCCTGGGAAATTTGTCTATTGATCTACTGAAAAGCGAATCAACGCAAAATCACGTTTCTGTGAATTACTAAAATTCTTTTCGTGCGCGAAAAAGTTTCTATTTTTCAGCAGAATCAAATTAACTATCACCGTAGGTTACCCTATAGGTTCTACTTGGCACAAACACTAATTAAAACATGAAAAAAAATCTAAACAGAAACTAGATGAATTATTTATTACTAAGCAGAAGCAAAAAAGCAAGAAATAAAAATAAAATTGGGTTGCCTCCCAACAAGCGCTATCGTTTAACGCTCCTAGCTAGGCATAATGATTTCAATGATGCTCGCATGAAAGACAAGAATTGAAGCACAAAGAGAGCATCATAAAACATGTGACAAACACATCTAAGTCTAACATACTTCCTATGCATAGACATTTTATAAGCAAACAAATTATCATATCAAGCAAAAATTAGCATATGCAAGGAAGAAGAAAGAGACGATTGCAATCTCAACATGACGAGAGGTAATTTAGTAAGATAAAAATTTCTACAACCATATTTTTCTCTCCCATAATAATTACATGTAGGATCATAGGCAAATTCAACAAAATAGCTATCACATAACATATTCTCAACATGATCCACATGCATGCGAAGTTGGCACTCTTCCAAAATAGTGGGATTATCATTAACTAAAGTCATGACCTCTCCAAACCCACTTGTATCAAAAATACCATAAGATTGAACATTCTCCAAATATGTGGGATCTAAAGTTGACACTCTTCCAAACCCACTTTCAATATTATTGCAAACACTATTATCAATCTCATATTCATCATGGGGCTTAAATAAATTTTCAAGATCATAAGAAGAATCACCCCAATTATGATCATTGCAACAAGTAGTAGACATAGCAAAACTAACATCCCCAAGCTTAGGGTTTTGCATATGATTAGCACAATTGACATCATGAGACTTTATAATAACATCATTGCAATCATGCTTTTCATCAAAGGAATTGTCAAGTATGGGTGCAATAGCAATGATCTCATGTTTAACATAAGGAACTATAGCAAATTCATCTTCATAAATATTGGCATCATGGCCACAAGAATAGCAAGCATCATGTTCATCAAGGGATATTTCAATAAAATCTTCGGAATCATCATTATCTATAGATTCATGCAAATCATTATTTTCTTCCAAAGCAATGGTCATTCTCTCAATAAATTCTTTGACATAGACATTATGAGCATAGTTTTCATAGCAATATTTAAGTATGTCAAAATTTTCAGATTCGTAGAGAGTAATATCATACTTTTGAATCAAAGAAGCAACTTCATAAGCACCCTTAAAAGCAACAAATTCTTCAATTTGTTTGATATCATAGTAACTATAAACACCCTTTGCATAAGAAGATAAGATTTCATTATCATTAAACTCACATAGGTAGGGAAGGTGTTTTTTAGGGTTCTTAGAGCAACAAGTAAAATCATAAATTTCACAAAGATTCCAAGCATCACACGGCAATCTGTTTATTTGATCCCATAAGAGTCTCCCTTTTTCAGACAAACGGTGATGCACAAAATGAGCATGCTCATCTAATGATTTCCCATCAACTAGGCTAGTTGGGGTTTCAGCACGAGCGCATAAGGATCGAAGATGATCCGAGTAGAACACTTTTAGTGGATCCATATCAATAGAATTTTAGCAAGCAAAGATGCAAGCATATAGAAGGCACAAGGAGACACAAGCAAACATAAGATCGAATGAAAGAAGGGCGAAGAAAACGCAAACGGTGAAGTGGGGGGGAGAGGAAAACGAGAGGTAAGTGGCAAATAATGTAATGTGAGGGAGATGAGTTTGTGATGGGTACTTGGTATGTCTTGACTTGAGCGAAGACCTCCCCGGCAACGGCGCCAGAAATCCTTCTTGCTACGTCTTGAGCTTGCGTTGGTTTTCCTTGAAGAGGAAAGGGTGATGCAGCAAAGTAGCGTAAGTATTTCCCTCAGTTTTTGAGAACCAAGGTATCAATCCAGTAGGAGGCTCCTCAAAAGTCCCACGCACCTACACAAACAAACAAGAACCTCGCAACCAATGCAATAAAGGGGTTGTCAATCCCTTCACAGCCACTTGCGAAAGTGAGATCTGATAGAGATAATATGATAAGATAAATATTTTTCGTATTTTTATGATATAGATTGGAAAGTAAAAGATACAAATAAAAGTAGATTGAAAACTTATATGATAAAAGATAGACCCCGGGGCCATAGGTTTCACTAGTGGCTTCTCTCAAGATAGCAGAAGTATTACGGTGGGTGAACAAATTACTGTCGAGCAATTGATAGAAAAGCGAATAGTTATGAGATTATCTAGGCATGATCATGTATATAGGAATCACGTCCGTGACAAGTAGATTGAAACAATTCTGCATCTACTACCATTACTCCACACATCAACCGACTCATGCCTGCATCTAGAGTATTAAGTTCATAAGAACAGAGTAACGCATTAAGAAAGATGACATGATGTAGAGGGATAAACTCATGCAATATGATATAAACCCCATCTTTTTATCCTCGATGGCAACAATACAATACGTGCCTTGCTGCCCCTGCTGTCACTGGGAAAGGACACCGCAACATTGAACCAAAAGCTAAGCACTTCTCCCGTTACAAGAAAGATCAATCTAGTAGGACAAACCAAACTTATAATTCGAAGAGACTTGCAAAGATAAATTAATCACACATAAAAGAATTCAGAGGAGATTCAAATATTTCTCATAGATAAACTTGATCATAAACCCACAATTCATCAGATCTCGACAAACACATCACAAAAAGAGTTACATCGAATAGATCTCCAAGAAGATCGAGGAGAACTTTGTATTGAGATTCAAAGAGAGAGAAGAAGAAATATAGCTAATAACTATGGACCCGAAGGTCTGTTGTAAACTACTCACAACTCATAGGAGAGGCCTTGGAGATGATGTAGAGGCCCTCCATGGTCGATTCCCCCTCCGGCGGAGCACCGACGAAGGCTCCAAGATGGGATCTCGCGGATACAGAAGGTTGCGGTGGTGGAAATTGCCGTCCGGCCAACTCGGGCGTCGGGAGGACGCGCAGCTGGTCTCATTGGAACGGCCACGATGCGGCGCGTCCAGTGGTGGCTGCAGCTGCGGCTGGGGTGGCCGGTAGCGGCAACTGCGGCGAGCAAGGCGGCGGCCGGAGCTCGGCCTCGAGCAGCTAGGGGGCTACGGACGAGCTACTAGGTGCGTTTGGCTCTTGGGATCAAGGTGAAGAAGATGACGCGCTCGGGCGCAAGCTGCAGCGTCCGTAGCAGCAGCGGCGACAAGGTCAGCGGTGGCCGGAGTTCGGCCGCGATGGAGCTATGGCCTAGAGCTCGCAAACACGAGGGGAAAGAGAGGGGTTCTGCATGGAGGCTCACAGCGAGTCTGGCAGCGACAACGATGAGGTCGCGGAAGCGCTGTGGTCGGAGAATCGACGAAGGCGATGGCGAAGCAGAGGCGGGGATGGAGATGAGGGGGCGGCGCTCTGCTGCTCCCGGTGTTGCGTGCGTCGACGAGGAGATGAAGAATGGGACGGCGGGGCATCTGGACCGGTCGGAGAAGGGAGTGGGAGGCGATGGATGCGGCAGTGCTCGTTGGCATTCTCGGGCGCCCACGAATAGAGAGAGGGGAGGGAGCAGAGGAGGGGGAAGAGAGAGCTGCAAGGGAAACAGGGGGAGAAGGTCTCGGGCATCTCCGTGGCGCGTTCAGAAGAGCCGGGGTGTCGCGGTGGAAGGAGGAGCTGGCGCGCGCGCGGCGACCATGCTCCCTGCCTACTAGCGTGGGGAGGAAGATGACAGAGGGGGCTACGGTGGTGGGTTGGGCCAGTTGGCTGGGCTGCCAGCTCGGCCGGCCAGGTGGGCTGCGCAGGTAAGACCAGGTGAGTCCTTCTCTCTCTCTCTCTATTTCTATTTTTTTTAATCTTTGTGGCTTTCTTAAAAATGCCAGGGCACTTCCAAAAATCATGAAACTAATCATGGCTACTGTTTAGAATATATCCAATAGTAAACATTTTAGTTTATGATTATTTGAGCATTTAGAATATTTTATAGCATTTAAATGCCCAAATGCAAAAACTATAATATTTAATTCAGTGACCCTCTATTGTCCTAGAAAAGTGTGCACCATTTTGTCAGAGGTTCTAGACCAATGCCAAGATGATGAACATTTTATAAGGGCATTTTGGGTTCATAGAAAAAGTATTTTAGTAACCCTAGTTGAGTTAGGTGGTGCTGGGGGTTTCTGTCATCCCCATTTCAATTTTCTGTGAGAAGTAAACATGATGCATCACCAAGAGCTAACACTAGGCAGTACCAGAAGCTAGGGATGTCGTGGTACTAAGGCTAACAGTAGAATGGGGGTAGGTATGGAGAGGCAAGGTCCTAGCTATGAAGGAGTTGTACACACAGGAGTTTTACGAGTTCAAGCCCTTCTCGGAGGAAGTAACATCCCAACGTTTCGGAGCCCGGAGGCGGTCGACTGGATTATAAGTGTGTGAGTTACAGGGGTGCCAACCCCTTACACTGAGGAGGGGGTGTCTTATATAGAGTTCGCCAGACCCCTCCGGTCCTCAGTTATGCAGGGTTTAAAGTACATTAAGACAGGGGGTTACTGGTAACGCCCACATAAAGTGCTATGAAGACTATTAAAGCTACTTAATGGCAGACCGTTGTGTGCTGAGTGACTTTAGGTCTCCTGGCCGTCGAGTGGTTAGCTTCATGGTTGAGTGGTTATCTTCATCGTTGAGTGTCCTTGAGTTCGTCGAGTGGAGTCCCTCTTGGTCGACTGGAAGGTAGCTTCTTCTAAAGATGTCCTTGGGTAGGGTATTTTAGACAGGTCCATGACCCTACCCTAGGTACATGACTTCATCATTAGCCCCTGAATGGATCGAGGTTTGAGTGAGGAAGGAGTTGATAATTTTTTCGACCTATTCTCCGTGTTCTGAGTATGTCATATTCTGGATCAATGACCTTTTTTAGCGATGGCATCAACTTTTCTTTCAGTCGCCTTGATCCATTATTTTCTTCTGTCGAGTGAACTTTTGGATTTGGTGGACTTCCGAATGACGGATCGTAAGGAATCTGCCGCCTGACAGGTTGATCTGCTATTAACAGATTTAGCAGGATCTGAATTTTGGGAAGCGCGCGAAGCGGAGAGGGCTACGGTACTCGGATGGGATAAGGCGAATACGCCTCGATTTCCGCACCGACTTTTTCTCCACGTATCGCGCGCGCGCCTGTTTCGGGATTTGACAGGACTGCCCGGGCCTACCCGTCAGCCACTCAGAAGTGTCCTTATATAAGGTGCCGGACGAGGGCTTTTTGAACAGTGCGTCTCCATTCCCCTCTCCTATTTCCTCTACCTCGCCCGCTGCGCCCGCTTTTTCCTCCGCCCATCTGCTCATCGCACGCCTCGCCGGCGATGATGGTGAAGGAGAAGACGGCGGCCTTGGAGCGAGCGAAGAAGGCTACGGCGACAGCGAAAGCAAAGGGGAGAGCGCCCAGTCGGGGTGGATCTTCATCGCGGTCCCGCCTGCCGCAAGGTTGGGTCCAAGGAGATTGGATCCGCTCGACCATCACCCAGAAAGATCTCGATGATCTGGCCAATGAGGGACTGATCCCTCATGGGTCAGCGAGGCTTCCGGGGACCGAGTGGCAACCGCAGCCGCTGGAGTGTGAGTGCGTTCTCTTAGCCACTCATGTAGATCGCGGGTTCTCTCTGCCACCGAATCTTTTCTTCCGAGGGTTCCTGAACTTCTTTGGGGCACAACTCCACCATTTTACTCCCAATTCCATTGCCTACCTCGCCGCTTTCGTGTCTCTGTGCGAAAACTTCCTGGGTTGTCGGCCGCACTGGGGTCTCTTTAAGCACATATTCACTTGCCGCTCTCAGACGGTGAAAAAGGCGAGTCCGGATGATGAGAGGACCAAGGTTATCCAGATGTGTGGGGGGCTTGGGATACAAATGAGGAGTAAGAGTGCCTTTCCGGCCATGACCCTTCCCGAGTGGGTTAGAGGGTGGCAGTCGACCTGGTTCTACTGCCAAGACGAGGCGACGCCGGGGCAGTCGACTGGTCTCCCTCCGTTCTCCATGGACCGAGTGAACAAGCCATCTTCTCTGAAGGTAATTCCGGAAGAAAAGGCTCAGGTTAAAATGTTGGTGGAGCGTGTGGTTCAACTCATTCGCGATGGTGTTACTGGCATGGATCTTTTGGAGGTGTTTCTTCGATGGCGCATTCAGCCGCTCCAGTATCGAGGTCACCCGGTGTGGTTGTACTCTGGTACCGAGGACACCACTCGGGTCCACCCAGAGGAGGTTGACGATGCCACACTGGAGAGGTGGATGATTGCCATCACGGGGAACAAAGATAACCCTCATGGGGCTAGGAGGATCCCACCACTCGACCAGTCTTATCAGCCAGACACGGTATGACCCTTTACTCCCGGTGGTGCTCCTGTTTTATTCACTTTGTTTCATCATCAATCGGTCGATTAACCTTTGTCTTGTCTCGTTGTTTGTCAGGCCACCACTGAGTTGTACTCGATGCCCAATGGGGCGCAGGCACCGACTGAGGAGGAGGAAGGGAGTGGAGGTGAAAGTCAAGAGGAGTGGGAATCAGATGGCGATGAAGGTGATGAAGATGGTGATTCCGATGAGGAAGAGGAGGAGGAAGTCGCGCCTCCCCGTTCTGAAAGGAGATCCAAGCTTACTCATGACCCTGCAGTCGAACATGGCAAGGGGACTGCGCCTGTCGTACAGTCGACCAAGCGTCCTCGGGAGACCTCTCCGACTCCGACTGAGAAAGCGTTGAAGCAATCTCGAGTGGCGCCGTCAAAGCCGACGAAGGCCTTGCCGAAGATGAAGATGGCGATTCCCACTATTTCTGGGTAATGATGCAACTTGTGTCTTCTTGTTTCTCATGAATTTACTCTTGGTTGATTCGTTCGTTGTCTGACTGACTTCTGGAACTGCAGTGCTACGACTTTTGAGACGTCGACCAAACCTGAAGATCAAGAGATAGAGGATGATGTTACTTCCAACCCTGGTATGACCTTTGTAGTTTCGTTTTTAGTCGACGGGATCTTTATTTTTAACTCTGAATCTTTTCTGTAGCTCCACCTAGTATCATCATTAATCTTCCTGATGATGATGACGAGGAACCTTTGAGGCAGAGGAGGAATAGGAGAGTGTCTGCCGACCAGACAACTCAGGTCGTATCAGCACCTAAGACGTTGGTTGTGGAGGGGGACCACGTCACTCGGCCTACCGTATCCTTTGCGGTGCCGCTGACGAGTGCTCGCCCTTCATCGTCGAGTTCTGATCAGCCTTCACTTTTCTCTACCCACCACGTCCCAGAAGACCAGGCAAGTGCTGCTAGGGAAGCCATACGTCAGGCGGGGGTTATGATGGAGCAAGTGAAGGCGATCCGAGACGCCAGTCAAGCGGCTTATGACGCCAGTTCAGCCCTTGAGAGCAATGTTCAGGTTGGTCGATCACCGCCTGTTCTGTTAGGATATGATACCTGGAAACTTTTCTTTCTGAAAATCTTAGTGTCTGTCGTACGCCCATTGGGTGTGTCAGTTGAATATCTGGATTAGTGGGGGCACGCTGAGTGCACCCACTGGGTGTACTGCGGCCCTGATGGCTCTGCTAAAACACTCTGGTCCTGAAACATGAACCCTGCTGCTGGTGGGCGCGTCTCTGTCATGGCCTTCACGGTGAGCTCTATTCCGGTCGACCAGACCTTGCACGATAATGGATCTCGCATCAAAGCCTGGTTCCCTGGGGTCGACCGGAGCTCTTCGGCCAACACTGTGCTGGCGTCTATCATCTTGTTGCCAAGGGACATGAGACCCACCCCTTGGGGGAGGAGTGGGCACTCGACGCCGATCATCTCGATCGAATCGGTCATCATATGGATCACGCCGACCCCCATGTCCCTCACGCCGCGGAGGCGATCTGGGGCTGTGTAACACCCCAACAATTTAACCAAGTTTTAAATATTAAAATTTTGCTAGGAGTTTTAAAATTTTTATTTCTGTTGATTTTAGAACTTTTCTTTTAATATTATGGAGTCTTTCCCAAGTGGATCCTTACAATATGTATTGAACTTCTATGCTCTCTCATTTAAAAACTTTTCTTAAACAATAGAATTATTTATTAACTTATTTCACCCTGAGCTTTATTCATTAAAATGACTTGTTTTAAGTTTGGAGCTCTTTTTGAACTACAACCAGTTGATATATTTAGCCAAAAATCCAACTAAGATTTGGAGATGTCATGTGATGTCTCTAGATCACTTTTGTGCAATAATATATTTATTTCATTGCATATTTTGAGTTTTACACCTGTTTTTCAAATTTGGTCCAGTGGACACTTTTGCACTATAGCCTAATTAAATATTTCCCTAGAGCCTCCACCAAAATTATGGGATTTCAGTGGTAGCATGCCATCCAACTTTATGCAAAAACCTAGTGATGTTCTATGGAGAAATTAAGTGCACCAACCTCTTTTTTATTCTGGACCAGACTTGTGTTTTCTACTGCAACCCCATTCATTCTTGCTCTAGTGACCTTGTGCTTTCACCTGCTTGAAGTCAACCCTGCAAAACCCCTAAGTCCAGGAGCATGCACTGTTTGGAACACTTTTGGTCCATGTAATGATGCCATTTACTCCCTGTCCAGAATTGTAGTTTTGCAAAACTTACACTAGCAAGTTTCTCCTTTTGGCAAACTAACTTCACCACCCTCCCATACATCCATAGAGACACTGATCTGGAGAATTTGGCCACCCCAAGTACTGCCTGGATGCCTTTGGCATTTTGTCAAACACCCTGAGTGCATAGCCAGATTTGGCATGATTTCAAGTTTACATTGTGAACTTGAGCTCCTGACCTATCCTCCATGTCTCTTGATTCCCTTGCTAACCCTAAACTAGCCATGTTTCTTTCCAACCTCAACCGCGACCTCTAGGCTACCCTGGCATTTCATCGAGCACATCCCGGGCATGCTCTGGGCGCGCCCAGAGCGTGCATTTGGCATGCACGTGCGCCCGAGCCGCCGCGTCCCGTCCCACACTCACTCCGGTCCGTGACCGACCGCAGCCAGCACGCCGTGTCCCCTTCTGCACCCCACGAGCCCCGCAGCTCTCGCCACGTCTCCGGCAGGCCAGCAGCTAGCTGCCACTGCCACCCGACAGCTCCTGCGCTGGCCAGCGCCGCCCAAGCCACCTCCGCTCGCCAGCTCGCCCTTGGAGCAGTAGCCGCTCGTCCGCTAGCTCCTGCCGCCATCCCCAGCCTCGCCACGATGCCCTGCAGCTACAGAACGTCGGTCGCCGACGAGCTCATCCGCGGCCGCCGCTGAACCGCCTCGACTCGCCTATTTAAGGAAGCCCCGAGCCCGTTCCCGCACACAGGCAACCTCAGGCCACCTCAATGGCGTTTCCCTAGCTCGCAATCGACCCGGGGAGGTTTTCTTCCCCGTCTCCGGCAACTCCTGCCGCCACCACCGCCCCGGCCATTCCGGCACCACTAGGACCTCCCCCTCTCCACTCTCTCCACCAGGAGTCTTCTCTTCCTCCCGTGAACCTTTTCCCCTACTCGATTTTGATCGGGAACCACCGCAGCCCCAAAAGCACTTTGCTCCCGAGGCCTCCTCCGCCGCGAAGCTCACCGTCGGCGACTCCCTCCACCCCCGCTGACCCAACGACCACTGGGAGGACCGCCCGATCTTGCGGATCCATCTTGACTCTCTGGAGCCCATAGGGAGCAGCCATCCGCCGGTGTTGATCGCCGTCGCCTCGCCTCCATTCGGGCGAAGGAAGAGGAGGGAGAGATGGACTGGTCAAACCTGACCAGTGGGCCCCCTGGACCCACTGTCAGTGACCCCGCCCCAGTCCACGTGGGTTAAGTGGAAGCGTGTTTCCATAATACGCCTTCGACGTGTACGTGTATATTCGAAACGTTTTCTTTCCTGTTTTATTTTAAATAGCAGTTTTTGACCAAACTTTGACCCGCTATATCTTATTAATTACAACTCCAAATAAATTAATTCTTTTTCCTACCTCTCTCAAATATTGTCTAGTTTATTTTAAGATTTATTTGAAAAAAATTCAAAACAACTTTTTGTGATGTTTTGATTTTGTGTGTTAATTTATATATTTTCAAAAATAGGATTTTGAAGAGAGGAGAAAGATTTCAAGATTGTTTTGGAATGCACCCTGCTTTCCCATGACCTGAAGGCAAGCATTCTGAACCGTGGTGTAATTTTTGTGTGTGTTGTTTGACTCGGTGACAACACCACCCCGACGCGAGCATACGTCATTTTATGTGAGGATGTGATCCTACTCATGAGTGCATGTTAATGATTTTTATGCTGATGAGCTGATATGGTTGTGATGGAAATCACCGTCATATGCCTTTCATGCATACCGGAAGGGAAGCCGGGAAGGCCTCTGTCTTGGGTAGACACGGTCTTGTTCCTAGTCCTCTGTCGAGACGGTCGTGTCCGGTATGGCATGAGGGGGTATGTCGCGTGGTGTTTCTATCTGTTGGTTGAAGTATATGCATTGTTATGCTAATCTTGCAGAGAACATTACAACCTCCTGAGTCGACCGTAGATCGAGTCTTGTGCCAGTAACCCCCATACTTGCTTCGTACTACCACTCGTCTCTACAGTAAGTAGGGTACGGTTCAGTAAGTTGTCAACCCCTTTCCTAGCACACACCGTACAGAGAGGCCATGGTGGAAGATACCGGAGGCATCCGGTAGTCATACCACCGGGTCCGGGAGCATGGGTGTTTCGGTTGTAGCCGAAGGGGGTAGCTCCCCAATTTGCGCGCGGTATAAATTTTGTGATCCCATGTTACATGGAGGTTGTAGCCTCCCTAGTTAGAGTTTTTCTTGACAGGTGTCGTGGGTGATTCCAGACACATGTGAGTTAAGCTGGTGTGTGCAAGTTAGGTGTGTTTCCAACAAAAAGACCGTAGACGGAATTAGTCCCGATGGACTAAAGGAATCTGTCACTCGTGGGTAAAGAGTACACCCTCTGCAGAGATTAAACCTATTCGAATAGCCGTGTCCATGGTTAAGGATTACAGTCTAGGATGGGTCAAGTGTCAGTCTTAGTGTCGGTCTTTGGAGGTGAAACTGTTAAACCAGAACTGGAAATCACTACTTGTGACTTGTGATATTTATGATTATTATTTTTCATTGTGAACTAACCCATGATATTATTTTTTTGGTATTTTCGAATGTCCCTGGGATGGTTCTACCTCCGGGATATTCACTATGATTGTTTCTTTTAAAGCCCTTTATGTGGTGTCGCTAAGACGCCCGACTGTGGCATTTCTTTTAAAGCCCTGGTGTCGCTAAGACGCCCGACTGTGGCATTTCTTTTAAAGCCCTTTATGTGGTGTCGCTAAGACGCCCGACTGTGGCATTTCTTTTAAAGCCCTTTATGTGGTGTCGCTAAGACGCCCAAC
>NC_041387.1:455657280-455697923 GCF_002162155.2 Triticum dicoccoides | reverse complement strand
CATTTCTTTTAAAGCCCTTTATGTGGTGTCGCTAAGACGCCCGACTGCGGCATTTCTCTTAAAGCCCTTTATGCGGTGTCGCTAAGACGTCCGATTGTGGCATTTCTTTTAAAGCCCTTTATGTGGTGTCGCTAAGACGCCCGACTGTGGCATGCTTGTTATTTATTTCATAATTTTAATACTACTATGTTATTGCATATGCATAAATAACATGCTTGCACGCATCAGAGTTCTATTTATCTTTTGTGACTGACGTCATGAGCATAAAATATTTTCAGCACATCATTGTTATATTATACGTGTGTACATAATGTTTGCGAGTACATTCAAAGTACTCACTGGCTTTTCCCTGGCTATTGTCTTGGCTATATTTTCTTGCGCGGAGAGGAGCGACCGTGGCGACAGTCCCGGAACCTAAGCAACGGTGACAGCAGCCTCGCGAAGATAGGAGTTAACTTGGTCAGCTATTCCTGTGGGAATTGGAGTCCCATAGACACTGATGATCCACAAACCGCTTCCGCCATCAATCATTAGAAACCATTTGTTGTACTCACAGGCCAGAATGGTCTTGTACTACATTATTTGTATTTTGCTTGGAATTTCTGTATCAAGTTGGTGCCTCATCAGCTAACAGTTATCCTGGGGCTGGTGAGCACAAGGGCCATTTTCTGGAAATTAATACCCGGAGAATCGGTCCCCACATGCTGTGAGCCGACTGAACAGTATTCGCAGCGACGGATCGACTGTGAATCCTATTGCGCGACTATGATACAGTTGAATTCTGATCTCCCGCTGCCCGGAGCAAATCCCTGATTTGCATCAAGCCTCTGCCAGCCTCTGATTGAGAGGGCTGAATCGACTCCGCTATCCGGGCCGCAGCTGCTAAATTCTGAATTGGGGTCCGGTATACCTGAGTCGTCGGCGGAAAGAGTTGACGTCGACTGGAGTCTGGAACTCGTTGCCGCGCGCGCTCGTCGAGTGCTCGCTGGAGGTTCTCCAGTCGAGTGCGCTCAGCCAAGTTGGCTAAACGCACATCCTCCAAGGCACGAGCCTCGGGGGTTTCTCCTACGATGGGAGTATGCAGAGCATCCATATTTCGGCGGCGAAGCTCTTCTCTTTGCAGAGAAGTAAGTGGCTCGGGTTGATATTCCTCATGGACTTGTGCGGGGTCGCCTCCACCGTTCGTTCCACCGGTGCGGGGGAAGCCGGGAGGACTACGAGGCCCATTGACCATCAGGACCTCCGCCGCTGGGTCACTGATGTCGCATTCGGATGCGGTCTCTATGGAGCCAGTCGACAAATCGAACAGGCCATAGAGAGATTTGTCGGGTTCGATCGCCGCGACTTGGGTGGTGGCCGATTGGCGGGCCACTGCGTGTTTCAGCCACCGCTGAAGCCTCGACCTACCAGAACGCTTGCGCTGGTGGGAGACAGGGGGCAAGGACGATGCAGGAGTCGACCGATACGGGGCCGACGGTTGCCGCAGCAGGACGCCGTGGACACATGCACGAAAGTGTGTTGCCCCGTGGACGGGAAGCGCGTCGATGTCGAGTGGAGCCTCCTGGAGCCAAGCGGAGTCATCAGCGATGAACGTGAGCGCGCCGAGACGGATCTCGCGGCCTTCGACCAGAACTCCGCCAGAAACCATGATGAAGGCGATCGGAACAATTTCAACTTCTCCAATAAACCGCTAAGACACCGGCCCCACCGTGGGCGCGAACTATCGTGGTACTAAGGCTGACAGTAGAATGGGGGTAGGTATGGAGAGGCAAGATCCTAGCTATGGAGGAGTTATACACACAGGAGTTTTACGAGTTCAGGCCCTTCTCGGAGGAAGTAACAGCCCTACGTGTCGGAGCCCGGAGGCGGTCAACTGGATTATAAGTGTGTGAGTTACAGGGGTGCGAACCCTTTACACTGAGGAGGGGGTGGCTTATATAGAGTTCGCCAGACCCCTCCGGTCCTTAGTTATGCAGGGTTTAAAGTACATTAAGACAGGGGGTTACTAGTAACGCTCACATAAAGTGCTATGAAGACTATTAAAGCTACTTAATGGCGGACCGTTGCGTGTTGAGTGACTTTAGGTCTCCTGGCCGTCGAGTGGTTAGCTTCATGGTCGAGTGGTTATCTTCATCGTCGAGTGTCCTTGAGTTCGTCGAGTGGAGTCCCTCTTGGTCGACTGGAAGGTAGCTTCTTCTAAAGATGTCCTTGGGTAGGTTATTTTAGACAGGTCCATGACCCTACCCTAGGTACATGACTTCATCAAGGGATGTGACAGCTAAGCCTCCGAGTGGGAGGATTGCTCTCCACTCGGAGTGTTTTTAACTTAGACGATTACGGGGTCGCAGCTAAGCCCCCGAGTGGGAGGATTGCTCTCCACTCGGAGTGTTTTTAACTTAGGCGATTACGGGGTCGCAACTAAGCCCCGAGTGGGAGGATTGCTCTCCACTCGAAGTGTTTTTTAACTTAGGTGAATTAGGTTCGTGACTAAGCCACCCACTGAGGGATTTGGACACAAGTGATTACGAGAAACCAATCATTGAGATACTGTAAAAATCTTGTGTTTGGAAAACAAACTGAACTGCTTTTATTGCAATTTGTCGGGTTGAGTGATTTTAGGTATAGAAAGGACGAAGCAGCTCTGTGTTCCATGCATGTGGCTCGTCCATTTTCTTGGTTACGTTGTAGATGTGGTACGCCCCATTGTGAAGCACCTTGGTGATGATGAAGGGACCTTCCCAGGCTGGAGCGAGCTTGTGAGGTTGTTTCTGAACCACTCGGAGCACAAGGTCTCCTTCCTGAAATGCTCTACCTCTGACATTGCGGGCGTGGAATCGACGCAGATCCTGCTGATAAATGGTCGACCGAACCAAAGCCATCTCGCGTTCTTCCTCCAAGAGATCGACTGCATCTTCACGTGCTTGCTCCGCTTCGGCTTCTATGAAAGTTCAACTCTGGGAGCATTGTGTAGCAAGTCACTTGGAAGCACAGCCTCAACACCGTACACCAGGAAGAAAGCGGTTCGATCAGTCGACCGGTTGGGCATTGTTCTCAGCCCCCATAGGACTGATGGCAATTCGGTCACCCAAGCTCCGGCAGCATGCTTAAGATCGCGCATCAGACGAGGCTTTAACCCTTGAAGGATCAAACCATTCGCCCTTTCAGCCTGTCCATTCGACTGCGGGTGCCGAGTGCCTTGAGATGCACTGAACGCCTTGAACTCATCAGAATCAAAGTTGGAGCCGTTATCTGTGATGATGTTGTGAAGAACTCAATATCTGAATATCAACTCTCTGATGAAACTGACGGCAGTGCCTGCTCCAAGGTTTTTGATGGGCTTGGCTTCGATCCAGTTGGTAAACTTGTCGACTGCTACAAGCAAATGGGTGAAGCCACTCGCGCCAGACTTGAAGGCTCTGTCGTGGTACTAAGGCTGACAGTAGAATGGGGGTAGGTATGGAGAGGCAAGATCCTAGCTATGGAGGAGTTGTACACACAAGAGTTTTATGAGTTCAGGCCCTTCTCAGAGGAAGTAACAACCCTACGTCTCGGAGCCCGGGGGCGGTCGACTGGATTATAAGTGTGTGAGTTAAAGGGGTGCGAACCCTTTACACTGAAGAGGGGGGTGGCTTATATAGAGTTTGCCAGACCCCTCCGGTCCTCAGTTATGCAGGGTTTAAAGTACATTAAGACAGGGGGTTACTGGTAACGCCCACATAAAGTGCTATGAAGACTATTAAAGCTACTTAATGGCAGACCGTTGCGTGCTGAGTGACTTTAGGTCTCCTGGCCGTCGAGTGGTTAGCTTCATGGTCGAGTGGTTATCTTCATCGTCAAGTGTCCTTGAGTTCGTCGAGTGGAGTCCCTCTTGGTCGACTGGAAGGTAGCTTCTTCTAAAGATGTCCTTGGGTAGGGTATTTTAGACAGGTCCATGACCCTACCCTAGGTACATGACTTCATCATTAGCCCCCGAATGGATCGAGGTTTGAGTGAGGAAGGAGTTGATAATTTTTTCGACCTATTCTCCGTGTTCTGAGTATGTCATATTCTGGATCAATGACCTTTTTAGCGATGGCATCAACTTTTCTTTCAGTCGCCTTGATCCATTCTTTTCTTCTGTCGAGTGAACTTTTGGATTTGGTGGACTTCCGAATGATGGATCGTAAGGAATCTGCCGCCTGATAGGTTGATCTGCTGTTAACGGATTTAGCAGGATCTGAATTTTGGAAAGCGCGCGAAGCGGAGAGGGCCGCGGTACTCGGATGGGATAAGGCGAAGACGCCTCGATCGCCACGTATCGCGCGCGCGCCTGTTTCGGGATTTGACAGGATTGCCCGGGCCTACCCGTCTGTCACTCGGAAATGTCCTTATATAAGGTGCCGGACGAGGGTTTTTGAACAGTGCGTCTCCATTCCCCTCTCCACTTTCCCCTACCTCGCCCGCTGCACCCGCTTTTTCCTCCGCCCATCCGCTCCTCGCACGCCTCGCCGGCAATGATGGTGAAGGAGAAGACGGCGGCCTTGGAGCAAGCAAAGTAGGCTACGGCGACAGCTAAAGCAAAGGGGAGAGCGCCCAGTCGGGGTGGATCTTCATCGCGGTCCCGCCTGCCGCAAGGTTGGGTCCAAGGGGATTGGATCCGCTCAACCATCACCCAGAAAGATCTTGATGATCTGGCCAATGAGGGACTGATCCCTCATGGGTCAGCAAGGCTTCCGGGGACCGAGTGGCAACCGCAGCCGCTGGAGGGTGAGTGCATTCTCTTAGCCACTCATGTAGATCGCGGGTTCTCTCTGCCACCGAATCTTTTCTTCCGAGGGATTCTGAACTTCTTTGGGGCACAACTCCACCATTTTACTCCCAATTCCATTGCCTACCTCGCCGCTTTCGTGTCTCTGTGCGAAAACTTCCTGGGTTGTCGGCCGCACTGGGGTCTCTTTAAGCACATATTCACGTGTCGCTCTCAGACGGTGAAAAAGGCGAGTCTGGATGATGAGAGGACCAAGGTTATCCAGATGTGTGGGGGGCTTGGGATCCAAATGAGGAGTAAGAGTGCCTTTCCGGCCATGACCCTTCCCGAGTCGGTTAGAGGGTGGCAATCGACCTGGTTCTACTGCCAAGACAAGGCGACACCGGGGCAGTCGACTGGTCTCCCTCCGTTCTCCATGGACCGAGTGAACAAGCCATCTTCCCTGAAGGTACTTCCGGAAGAAAAGGCTTAGGTTAAAATGTTGGTGGAGCGTGTGGTTCAACTCATTCACGATGGTGTTACTGGCATGGATCTTTTGGAGGTGTTTCTTCGACGGCGTATTCAGCCGCTCCAGTACCGAGGTCACCCGATGTGATTGTACTCTGGTACCGAGGACACCACTCGGGTCCACCCTGAGGAGGTTGACAACGCCACACTGGAGAGGTGGATGACTGCCATCACGGGGAAGAAAGATAACCCTTGTGGGGCTAGGAGGATCCCACCACTCGACCAGTCTTATCAGCCAGACACGGTATGACCCTTTACTCCCGGTGGTGCTCCTGTTTTATTCACTTTGTTTCATCGTCAATCGGTCGATTAACCTTTGTCTTGTCTCGTTGTTTGTCAGGCCACCACCGAGTTGTACTCGATGCCCAATGGGGCGCAGGCACCGACTGAGGAGGAGGAAGGGAGTGGAGGTGAAAGTCAAGAGGAGTGGGAATCGGATGGCGATGAAGGTGATGAAGATGGTGATTCCGATGAGGAAGAGGAGGAGGAAGTCGCACCTCCCCGTTCCGAAAGGAGATCCAAGCTTACTCATGACCTTGCAGTCGAACATGGCAAGGGGACTACGCCTGTCGTACAGTCGACCACGCGTCCTCGGGCGACCTCTCCGACTCCGACTGAGAAAGCGCCGAAGCAATCTCGAGTGGCGCCGTCAAAACCGACGAAGGCCTTGCCGAAGATGAAGATGGCGATTCCCACTATTTCTGGGTAATGATGCAACTTGTGTCTTCTTGTTTTTCATGAATTTACTTTTGGTCGATTCGTTTGTTGACTGACTGACTTCTGGAACTGCAGTGTTGCGACTTCTGAGACCTCGACCAAACCTGAAGATCAATAGATGGAGGATGCCGTTACTTCCAACCCTAGTATGACCTTTGTAGTTTCGTTTTCAGTCGACGGGATCTTCATTTTTAACTCCGAATCTTTTCTGTAGCTCCACCTAGTATCGTCATTAATCTTCCTGATGATGATGACGAGGAACCTTTGAGGCAGAGGAGGAATAGGAGAGCGCCTGCTGACCAGACAACTCAGGTCGTATCAGCACCTGAGACGTTAGTTGCGGAGGGGGACCACGTCTCTCGGCTTACCGTATCCTTTGCGGTGCCACTGACGAGTGCTCGCCCTTCATCATCGAGTGCTGATTAGCCTTCACTTTTCTCTACCCACCACGTCCCAGAAGACCAAGCAAGCGCTGCTAGAGAAGCCATACGCCAGGCGGGGGTTATGATGGAACAAGTGAAGGCGATCCGAGACGCCAGTCAAGCGGCTTATGACGCCAGTTCAGCCCTTTAGAGCAATGTTCAGGTTGGTCGATCACCGCCTGTTCTGTTAGGATATGATACCTGAAAAATTTTCTTTCTGAAAATCTTAGTATCTGTCGTATGCCCACTGGGTGTGTCAGTTGAATATCTAGATTGGTGGGGGCATGCTGAGTGCACCCATTGGGTGTAGTCCCCAAGGCTATGGTGGACTGCTGGCAGTCGACCATAGTCTTAATGCCTTGAACTTTTTCTCATTGCTTGTTGTACTCGATCTGGTCAATTGGAATCGTAAACCGGTGGGGGCACGCTGAGTGCACCCACTGGGTGTAGTCCCCGACACTGTGGTCGACTGCTGGCAGGCGGCTACAGTCTGAAGAACACCCTTTTTTTACATGTGACTAACTATTGGTGGTTAGCCTTTCTGTCTTTTTCGGTCGACTGATCGACTCTAGTTGATAGAACCAGTGGGGGCACGCTGAGTGCACCCACTGGGTGTATTCCCCGAGACTACAGTTGAATGTTTAGATTCGGCTGTAGTCTTAGAAATACTACACCTTTTCTCTTAGTCACTCGGAAGCGATCTATTTTTGATGTTTGTCGATTGATCCCTCGCAGAAATCTTGTGAGCTTGCAGCTCGCTATACTGAATTGGAGAACAAGCATATCCAGCTTGAGCTTGATCTGAAGCTTGTCCAAGAGAACTTCACGAAGGCGAAGGAGGAAGCAAAAGGTATGTTTGGTGAGAACCTCGACGACTGCCTTTGTTCCTTGATTGTTCCCGAGCTTGACCTTGCTGTTATTTCGCAGACAAACTAAGGGACTCTCTGAAGAAGAAGGATCTTGAACTTGTTGAGGCGCAGAAGGCAGCTTCGGAAAAGATCAAACTTGCAGAAGAAAAGTTGGCTTCCATCAGCATACTTGAAGAGGAGAATACCAATCTGAAAGCTGCTCTCGACACGGCTAACAAGTACGCCAGTCGACTGAAGAGTGACAAGTTGGCCTTGAGTGATAAGGCTAGTGAGCTGGCTGGAAAGAAGAACGACTTGGAGATTTATCTGGGAGGGCTCGCCAAGAAGTTGTTCCTCATGCTCGAAGGTAACCCCATATATCCGACTGGTTAACACTGACTTATTGTAGAAATGTTGACTTATCCTTGGATCGTATCCGCAGAATTCTGCCAAAGCTTTGAAGAGGAGACTAGTCGAGTGGAGACTGGCTTGGATCCTATCAACTCTCCCGTGAAGGACGAAGCCGCCATGAACGTGCTCCGACTTGAGTCTCGCGTTACCGCTATGGTCGACTACATTGCAAGGCTGAAGGTTGCAACGTCGCGCATTGACACGGTACTCTGGCCAAGAGAAACACTTCAGAACGACCTCGAGTCTCTGATGACTCAACTGAATGAAGTTCCAAGCCGAGTGCAAGAATGGAAGAAGACTTCTGCCAGGTGCGGTGCTGATGTTGCTCTATCTCTGGTCCGTGTTCATTGCAAGGATGCGCGAGAGGACAAGCTGGCAGCTCTCAAGGTGTCCAATACCAAGAAGCATGACTTCCGATCCTTCATGGAGACCTTCATCGCTGCTGCCACTCGGATCGCTGATGGAATTGACCTGGACGAGTTCGTTGCGCCTTCCAGCCCTCCATAGGAGGGGTAAAAAACTTCTATGTTCAATGCTTTAAATTTGCCTCGGTATGCCGAGTGGTTTTTGTAACCGATAAACTTTAACGGGCTTAGAGCCCGAGCACTTCTGGTTCCGCAAGACGTTATCTGAACTTGAATTTGACGTTGAATACGTTTGCGTCTGCCTCCAAATGAACATTGTCTTTTGCTTGGTCTACATGCTGTTGTTTGAAATGCCTTTTTGCAGGTAAGGATGAAGCACAGATTGCAATCGACTCGTGCTTTGTCATACTTAGGCGAGCACTGGGCTGCAGCTAAGCCCCCGAGTGGGAGGTCTGCTCTCCACTCGGTAGGATTTTCAAAAAACTTAGGCGAGCACTGGGCTGCAGCTAAGCCCTCGAGTGGGAGGTCTGCTCTCCACTCGGTAGGATTTTCAAAAAACTTAGGCAAGCACTGGGCTGCAGCTAAGCCCCCGAGTGGGAGGTCTGCTCTCCACTCGGTAGGATTTTCAAAAACTTAGGCGAGCACTGGGCTGCAGCTAAGCCCCCGAGTGGGAGGTCTACTCTCCACTCGGTAGGATTTTCAAAAACTTAGGCGAGCACTGGGCTGCAGCTAAGCCCCCGAGTGGGAGGTCTGTTCTTCACTCAGTAGGATTTTCGTGGCGTACCTCTGGAGAAGGAGGTAACAGTCGACCTGCACTTCGTCCTCCTTGCAAAGCGCACGCTGTATTTGTGGCGTAGCTTGGAAGGAGAGGGTAGCAGTCGACCTGCACCTCGTCCTCCTTGCAGAGCGCATGTTGTATTTGTGGCGTAGCTCGGAAGGAGAGGGTAGCAGTCGACCTGCACCTCGTCCTCCTTGTAGAGCGTACGTTGTATTTGTGGCGTAGCTCGGAAGGAGAGGGTAGCAGTCGACCTGCACCTCATCCTCCTTGTGTAGCGCACGTTGTATTTGTGGTGTAGCTCGGAAGGAGAGGGTAGCAGTCGACCTGCACCTTATCCTCCTTGCATAGCACATGTTGTATTTCAACTTAGGTGAGCGCAATGCTGCAGCTAAGCCTCTGAGTGGAAGGCCGGCTTACCACTCGATAGGATTTTGTTTAACTTTGGCGAGTACTTGGACTGCAGCTAAGCCTCTGAGTGGAAGGCTGGCTTACCACTCGGTAGGATTTTGTTTAAACTTAGGCGAGTACTTGTACTGCAGCTAAGCCTCCGAGTGGAAGGCTAGCTTACCACTCGGTAGGATTTTGTTTAAACTTAGGTGAGTACTTGTACTGTAGCTAAGCCTCCGAGTGGAAGGCTGGCTTACCCCTCGGTAGGATTTGTTTAAACTTAGGCGAAACGGATTCGCAGCTAAGCCCCCGAGTGGGAGGCTGGCTCACCACTCGGTAAGGATTTTTTTACAGACTTAGGCGAATCGGATTCGCAGCCAAGCCACCCACTGGGGGATTGCTTTATGCGGAAAAAAGTAACAACAATTATTGGGAAAATTATAAAGCTCTTGTCTTTGATAAATAAACTACAGAAGTACTTTTATTACAACCCATCCGAGTGAATACCTAAGTATAAAAGGGGCGGAGAAGCTCTGCGTTCCAAGCTCGAGGCTCGTCGATCTGGTGCTCGACATTGTAAAGACGGTATGCGTATTTTGTGGAGAACCTTGGTGACGATGAAGGGGCCTTCCCAAGAAGGAGTGAGCTTGTGTGGTTTCTGCTGATCCACTCGGAGAACCAGATCTCCTTCCTGGAAGGCTCGACTCCTTACGTTTTTGGCGTGGAAGCGACGCAGGTCCTGTTGATAAATGGTCGATTGGATCAAAGCCATCTCCCTTTCTTCCTCTAGAAGGTCGACTGCATCCTGCCGGGCTTGTTCTGCTTTAGACTCGGTGTAAAGCTCGACTCGGGGAGCGTTGTGAAGCAGGTCGCTTGGCAAGACCGCTTCAGCTCCGTAGACCAAGAAGAACGGAGTTCTCCCAGTCGACCGGTTAGGCGTGGTCCTTAACTCCCAAAGCACAGACGGAAGCTTGTCGGCCCATGCACTAGCTGCATGCTTGAGATCACGCATCAAACGGGGTTTCAACCCTTTGAGAATCAAGCCATTTGCTCGTTCTGCCTGTCCATTCGACTGAGGATGAGCGACTGATGCATAGTCGACTCGTGTGCCCTGAGATGTGCAAAACGCTCTGAATTCCTTGGAATCAAAGTTTGACCCGTTGTCAGTGATGATACTGTGTGGGACTCCGTATCTGAATATCAACTCTCTGACGAAGCTGACAGCGGTGCCGGCATCGAGGTTCTTGATGGGTTTAGCTTCAATCCACTTGGTGAACTTGTCGATTGCTACCAACACATGGGTGTACCCGCTTCTGCCTGTCCTCAGGGGTCCAACCATATCCAACCCCATACAGCGAAGGGCCAGATGAGTGGTATGGTCTTTAAAGCTGAGGCGGGTTTGTGTGACATATTGGAGTAGAATTGACATCCCTCGCACTTGTCGACTATCTCCTTTGACATTTCGTTCGCTCTTGGCCAGTAAAATCCGGCTCGGTATGCTTTGGCTACAATGGTCCGAGAGGACGCATGATGGCCACAGGTCCTCGAGTGGATGTCGTCAAGGATTATTCGACCTTCTTCCGGCGTTATGCATTTCTGACCAACTCCAGTCGCGATTTCTCTGTACAATTGTCCCCTTATCACGGTAAAGGCTTTAGATCGGCGGATGATCTGTCGAGCCTCTTCTTCATCCTCTGGGAGCTCTTTCCTTAAGATATACGCGATATACGGCACTGTCCAATCGGGAGTGATCACCAACACTTCCATAATCAGGTCGACCACTGCCGGAATTTCAACTATAGTCGGATCCGTGGCACTCTTAGGTTGCGGAGCTTCTTCGGTAAAAGGATCTTCTTTAACTGATGGAGTGTGGATGTGCTCCAAGAACACGTCACTGGGAATAGCTTCTCTCTTGGAGCCTATCTTTGCCAAATCATTAGCCGCTTGATTCTTCAGTCGGGGTATATGATGGAGCTCTAACCCCTCAAATTTCTTCTCAAGCTTTCTCACTGCATTACAGTATCCAGTCATGGCTGGGCTTCTAACGTCCCACTCCTTCATCACCTGATTGACCACCAAATCTGAGTCGCCATAAACCATCAGGCGACGGACGCCGAGTGAAATGGCCATGCGCAACCCATATAAAAGCGCCTCGTATTCTGCTTCATTATTGGAGGAATCAAAGTGGATCTGGAGCACATATCTGAGCTTATCTCCTCGAGGGGAAACCAATACTACCCCAGCACCGGAACCATTTAACATTTTAGAGCTGAGGGAGTCCCAGACTAGGGGGTGTCCGGATAGCCGAACTATCATCATCGGCCGGACTCCAAGACTATGAAGATACAAGATTGAAGACTTCGTCCCGTGTCCGGATGGGACTTTCCTTGGCGTGGAAGGCAAGCTTGGCGATACGAATATGTAGATCTCCTACCTTTGTAACCGACTCTGTGTAACCCTAGCCCTCTCCGGTGTCTATATAAACTGGATGGCTGTAGTCCATAGGACGGACAACAATCATACCGTAGGCTAGCTTCTAGGGTTTAGCCTCCTTGATCTCGTGGTAGATCCACTCTTGTAACACACATCATCAATATTAATCAAGCAGGACGTAGGGTTTTACCTCCATCAAGAGGGCCCGAACCTGGGTAAAACATCGTGTCCCTCGTCTCCTGTTACCATCCGCCTAGACGCACAGTTCGGGACCCCCTACCCGAGATCCGCCGGTTTTGACACCGACATTGGTGCTTTCATTGAGAGTTCCTCTGTGCCGTCGCGATCAGGAAGGATGCCTTTTTGCCGTCTTTAAAGATGGCACCGTCGTCAAGGGAGCTTTGGCCGCCGGCCAAACTGTCCGGCTAGGTGGTTTTCTTATGACCGCCTATTTGGCCACCACTCCGACGATGACCTCTCAGGTCATCAAAAGCGATCTTCACGTCAGCTCGGAATTCGCCGAGCAGTTAGATCCGATTGAGCTCTCCTCTGTAAACGAGCTCTTGGATCGCATCGCCGCCCTGGGAGTCGCTACAGACTACGATCAGATTGGGCTTAAAACCGATCTGAGAGAGATTAACTCTCCTCAGGCTACCCACCATGTTATCGTGGTAGAGGGACAATGCGGCAACCCTTCTTCTACGTTGAAGACCAACTATGTCCGTATTCCCGATCCCTCCAAGCCGGATTCCCGTGGAGGAATGGACGCTAATCAAATACTGAACTTAGAGTCAGGCATCGGACTAGATTTGTTGGAAAGCATCCAGCAAGTCAAGCTTCCAAATCCACAAACTTCTTGGCCTTTGAGCCTCAGATCGGGCGGGGTTCCGAACTTGATTCCACCCGCCCACCCAAACATAAGCGATATCTCTCGAATACGGCAAGAGCCCGATGAAAGAGTACATCATTACTGGGCCAGATTCCTCCTGGTTATGAACAGGATAAAGGACTACTGCGAAGAAAGCGCGATTTCAATTTTCTGCAACAATTGCACGGACAAGGGAATCATGAACGCCATAAGTCGTCGCGAAGTTACACGCTTCGTCGACCTAGCGACCATCGTACAAAAATACTGTGCGGTGGAGAGTGCCAGGAACACCGAAACTAGGTTTTGGGACAGTCCGGCCTTGACTACAACCCTAGTCCGAAGTAAAAGGGTGCGCCATACTGAAGCACCTGGGTTACAAACCAAAAAGCAAAAACCCCATAAAGGGCATGGAACCGTACTGGAGGGCTGGCTCAACGGACCCTGCAAAATCCACAGTACGGAGGGCGCCACTCCAACACACAGCCTTCGAGCATGTTGGATACTACGGCAGGTGGCCAAAAGTGGCAAAGGCTTTTTAGCCCCGGGCAAACAGCCCAGTAGTACCGGTACGGTATTAACAGTCTTCGAGACTTTCGCATCAAATAACATGCGAAACGAACAATTCGCGGCCTCGCCGAAGTCTACCAAGTAGCAACAGCAAATCCATGGAGTGACACGGCTATCACCTTCAATGCCAGCGACGAACCTAAATTCCGAACAGCTAGAGCACCAGCCGCATTGGTCCTCAGTCCGATAGTGGACGGCTTTCGCCTTACCAAGGTACTCATGGATGGCGGTAGCGGATTAAACCTCATCTACGAGGAAACCCTTCAAAAAATGGATATTGACTGGAGCCGCATCGAGCGAAGCAGCACAACCTTCAGAGGGATAATCCCTAGTCGAGAAGTACGCTGCACAGGAAAAATCACACTAGATGTAGTGTTCGGCTCACCGGACAATTACAGGTCCAAGGAGGTCACGTTCCAAGTGGCCCCATTCGGCAGTGGATATCACGCTTTGTTAGGGCGAGAGGCATTCACAATCTTCCAAGCTATACCCCACTACGGGTACATGAAGCTCAAAATGCCCAGACCCAATGGGATAATCACTCTTGCCAGTGATCCAGATACAGCACTCCGCGCTGAAAATAGGACAGCCGCACTGGCCCTAGAGGTATTGTTCGAAGCCCTAGCGGCAGAGGAACTAACTACGCTGCGCTCCATGGTGGATAGGGACGATGTGATACTCGATAAGTGGTCCAAGTCCACCTCTTTTAAACCAGTAGATGAAATAGTCAAATTTCAGGTCCATCCAACGGACCCCACAAAGACGGCCTCCATTGGGGCACAATTAAGTCCTGATGTCGAAGCCGCACTACGAGAATTCCTTCGGGAAAATTGGGACATTTTTGCCTGGCACCCTTCAGACATGCCAGGAATCCCACGCAGGCTGGCAGAGCACATCCTAAACATCCTAAAAGGATTCAAGCCGGTCAAACAAGCTATTCAGCGATTTTCCGAACCCAAAAGACAGGCAATGGGAGAGGAGCTAGCCAAACTCTTAGAAGCCGGATTCATCAGAGATATAAAACATCCGGACTAGCTAGCCAATCTAGTAATGGTACGAAAAAATGACAAATCCTGGCGCCTCTGCGTCGATTTTAAAGACCTTAACAAGGCCTGTCCAAAGGACCCTTTCCCCCTCCCTCGCATCAACCAAATCATCGATGCTACCGCAGGGCACGATTCATTGTGCTTCCTCGACGCATACTCTGGATACCATCAAATCAAGATGGCGGAGAAAGACCAGGCCGCAACGGCATTCATTACTCCATATGGGCCATTCTGCTTCAACACAATGCCCTTCGGACTCAAAAACGCCGGCGCAACATATCAGCGCATGATTCAAACATGTCTGGCTACCCAGATAGGCAAAATAGTAGAGGCATTGTAGACGATGTGGTCGTCAAGACCAAACACATCGAAACTCTAGTAGAAGACTTGAGGGTGACATTCAACAACCTCCGAGCATATGACATTAAGCTCAATCCGGAAAAATGCGTCTTCGGCGTACCAGCCGGAAAGCTCTTGGGCTTCATCGTATCTGGTAGAGGAATTGAAGCAAACCCGGCCAAAATCCGAGCTCTGTCACAATTGGATATTCCAAAGGACCTCAAGCAAACACAAAAACTAACCGGATGCGTAGCGGCCTTAAGTCGCTTCATCTCCCGTTTGGGAGAAAAGGCTCTGCCCCTCTACCGCCTCCTCCGGCGCACCGAACATTTCGAATGGACGGATGCTGCCACAGCCGGACTCGAAGAAATAAAGGCCATACTGGCAACAAATCCGGTCCTGGCCGCACCCAACCTGGGCGAACCTATGTTATTATATATCACAGCAACACATCAAGTTGTCAGCGCGGTACTCGTCGTCGAGCGAGAGACAGAAGGGCACAGATTCCCTCTTCAAAAACCAGTGTACTACGTATCCACTGTTCTAACTCCATGCAAGTCCCGGTACCCACATTATCAAAAGATAGCGTATGCGGTGTTCATGGCATCTCGGAAGCTGCGACACTACTTTCAAGAGTGTTCCATAGCGGTGGCCTCCGAAGTACCTCTCAACGATATTATAAACAATCGCGACGCAACGGGCAGGATTGCAAAATGGGCTATTGAGCTCTTACCATTTGACCTAACCTATAAACCACGGCGAGCTATAAAGTCGCAGGTTCTGGCTGACTTCATCGCCGAATGGACCGAAGCCGAACTCCCTAAAGAGTACGGCGCATACTCCAATTGGATCATGCATTTCGACGGATCCAAAATGTTGGCTGGCTTGGGGCTGGCGTCGTCGTGACGTCCCCAACTGGAGACACAATCCAATACGTACTTCAAATAATGTACATGGACTCCAACAACGCAGCCGAATACGAGGCCCTTCTGCATGGCCTCCGGATGGAAATCTCCATGGGCATTCAACGCCTAGAGGTGCGCGGGGATTCAAACCTCGCAATATCCCAAGTAAATGGAGACTTTGACGCCAAAGATCCAAAAATGGCAGCTTACTGCAACGCCGTCCTAAAAATGTCAGCTCGGTTCGAAGGATTCGAATTCCACCATGTAGCCCGGGATAATAACCAGGCAGCAGACATGTTAGCGCGCATCGGCGTGAAACGAGACGCCGTCCCTCCAAACATCTTCCTGGAACGGCTCTTTAAGCCATCCGTGTTATGGGAAGAGGAGTCCAGAAATAACAATCCGGAGCCAGCTGCATCACCTAACTCAGACCATTCTGACACAATCGGTGGCTCAGCCATTGAAATAACACCTTCAGCTCACGAAATAATGGCAGTAATTGCCCCGTGGACAGAACCATTCCTAGCCTACTTAATTCGGCAGGAACTTCCCGAAGACCAAAATGAGGCCCGCTGCATAGTTCGGCGATCTAAAGCCTACAAGGTCCATGAGGGAGAACTTTATAAGAAAAGCACAACCGGAGTCCTTCAAAGGTGTATCTCCGAAGAGGAGGGGTGGAATCTCCTGGTTGAAATTCACGTCGGACTCGGCGGGCACCATGCTGCAGCCCGGGCCCTTGTAGGCAAGGCCTTTCGTACAGGATTTTATTGGCCAACAGCCCGGGCAGATGCTCAGGACTTAGTCCAACGATGCGTCGGTTGCCAGCTCTTTGCTAATCAGAGCCATATGCCACCCATCGCCCTCAAAACTATACCCATTACCTGGCCGTTCGCGGTCTGGAGGCTTGACATGGTTGGACCCCTTAAAGGGGGAACCCACAAGCACAAATACTTATTGGTCATGGTGGACAAATTCACCAAAAGGATTGAGGCCAAGCCGGTTAAAACGGCAGAATCCGGACCGGTGATAGACTTCATATCCGGGGTAGTACACCGTTTTGGCGTCCCCCACAGCATCATCACTGATAACGGCACGAACTTCACGGCCGACGAGGTTAAACTCTGGTGCAAAAACATGGGCATCAAGCTCGATTACGCTTCAGTCTATCACCCCCAAACTAACGGTCAAGTCGAGCGAGCAAATGGTATAATCATGAGCAGCATCAAACCCAGACTAGTGCGGTCCCTCAAGGAATCTAACACGCATTGGGTAGAGGAGCTCGACTCCGTACTCTGGGGGCTGCGGACCACGCCAAACCGAACTACTGGATTCACACCATTTTTCATGGTATACGGCGCAGAGGCAGTTCTGCCCTGCGATATAATTCATGACTCACCTCGTGTGCGCATGTACGAAGAAAGAGAAGCCGAGTTGGATCGGCAGGACAGTTTGGACGCCTTAGAGGAGGAGCGGGACGTGGCAAAGGCTCGTTCCGCATTTTATCAGCAGCAGGCTCGAAGATATCAAAGCAGAGAAGTACAAGCCAAAACTTACAATGTCGGCGAACTCGTTCTACGCCTGCCGGACAAGAAAAAGGACAAACTTAAGCCCAAGTGGGAAGGTCCCTTCATCATCGACCAAGTCCTGACCGGCGGAGCATACCGTCTACGTAAAGCATCTGACAACCGACTCGAGCCAAACCCATGGAACGCAGCCCATCTCCGAAGATTCTACGCCTAAACACCGGACTCAGAGTTCGTCTCACTCCCCCGTCCACCTTTTTATATTTTTTACTGTCTTTGGTCCCCCTCCTTCTTCCCACCTTTTTTTTCTCAATACCTTTTATAGGCTGATTTGCGCTTTGTTCGCACACACTTGATGTGCTCCTAGCACTCATTATACCTGGGGGCTTCTTTACCAGAAGCTTATTAATATGGGCTTCACGCCCAATACATGTGTCATACTTCCGCATGTGCCTTTTATTCACCATTACATGCATCGATATGACTTAAGTTTTGGCCAAGCTGGGTTGCCTGGCTCCTGTGCTTACCCCTACGTTCCCGATTGTTTGGCTAGGAGGTAAAGGGAGCACCTCTTCGATTGTTACTGCCGGGTCAGCCGGATGTGTACCTCAGACTGGGTGAAGCCGAAAGCTAGCGTTCTTAAGAGAATATTCGGTCGGTGACTTGAAAGATGATTTATTACTTACTTATTTATCTACCCCCAAATGCTTTTTCTGCTATTTTCGCAGTCCGGCATTGCACCTTAGGGCATGCCTCCCAGGGAAAGGAACCCTTAACGGAACTATTCTCCCTGGAAGATGTTTCTTACTAACCATGTAATATAACATAACTAGTTGGGCACTTGTCTGATAAAGCAATTATGACCCCGACGCCTTGTCTCCATGCATGCCCCGGTTCTTTTATAACCGTAGGGGTATTCGGACACACTCCAGACTGTTGGGTCCCGAGGTTGAAGCGAAATGGTCCGCAAAGACAAACGATCTACAATCCGGCTAGAAGGCATCTTACATGTCATTTCAAATTACATCGTCAAACCGACTGATTGTACTCCTCCTCAATCCCATCTAACAGGCTGTCTAATTTACAGTCCTGTTGGGAATACTTCGCGGCCAGTTCTACTTGGCCATACATCAAGCTCACAGGGATCTCCTTCCCATCAGGCCCCGCAGGTCCGACCTCGGCCATGTGGTTTGGGTCAGCCTTCGGGTAGCGCGTCTTCACCATGGCCCAGGCCTCCCTGGCGCCCTGACGGCAGGCCGATATCTTCCACAAACGGAGGCATCGCCGTGCTCCCTGAAGCTTCTCAGCAAGCTCACCAAGGCCCTCGGGTAGGGAGACGGATGGCCATAAAGCCTGAACGACGCCACTCATCGTTTGCCGAACACGTTCGAACAATTGCACCAGCTCGGGAAGTTGGTCACCTGTTGACCCAGGCATTTCCTCCGCAGGGCGACCTGTGAGCACACCTAAAGACATATTTCTATCAATCAACTTCCTCGCCGAATTCTTCTTTTCAAAGGAATTTGCTCAAGCACTTACTATAAATGTCGCGACGAAGCCGCTGATTCTCCTTCAAGGAGCCAGACAGCTGGGCCCAAACACCTTTCAGCTCTTCTCCTAGCTGGGTGTGGGCATCTTGGAGCTTGTTTCTCTCTTGCTGCACCTTCATAAGCACCCTCTCGCCGGCCTTTAGCTGACGCAGTAGCTGTTGCTTATCCGGATCTAGTCCGGCGCCCTCTGCAATATTATTGTCAGATTCACGCCGCACTTTGTTAATTAATTATCTTTCCAAAGTACGTCTTACCAGCGGGGGTCTCTGTGGCTCCCCCTGTGGCGGCCAGTGCGGCCTCAAGTTGGGCCTTGCACTCTTGGAGCTCCTGGGACAGATGGGTATTCTTCCCGTAAGATCCTGCATAAAAATTGATCCTTAAATCAGTTATTTTAACTATTTTAAGTCTCAGGGGCTACTGGCATATATAACTATTAAAATTACTTACACGTATGTCTTTCACATACTGCTCTGTGGCTCTGGTTAACCCATCTTGAGCGGCACGGAGGTGCGCGTTTCCCGCATCAAAGGCATTTAATGCCTCCGGGGAGGAACACGTGTCACGAAGAACTGTCCGGCGACGCCTGTGATTCATGGCGCTCTCCACCTCAGACCAGGTGGCGGACAGCCTGTCGGCGTCCTCCGTCGGAGGAGTGTCCGGCTCATGCCTTGTACTCGCCTCCCCTCCCGGGCCATGCGTTGGAGCATGGCTAGTGGAGGCTTGATTGGCAACCTCTCCGGACACTGTCCGGCGAGCGCTCTTTCTGGAAAAGTTATGAGCATTAATATACCTCTTGGGAATCCTTCCCTTAAAAATAGCGGTGCTTCATACCGTTGCGGCGACGTCTCAGTTCGCGTCGCACTCCTCTTCCGCCTGCTGGGCCGGACTGACCCTTGTTGGCCGGCCACCGCGGGTTCGGCTTCCCACCTTAAAGGCACCTCCTGCGATGCACCATCAGTATGGGATGGTCAGAATTGAGCACGGATCAAATGATGGTGTCAAGACCTCGGTCATAGTCACCTGGGAGGCCGGAAATAAACCGGGGTAGTCAGCCGTAATGGCGACTAGAGCATTGTCCATGCTAAGTTGGTGGAACACCCCGTCGATCAGCTCCACCTTTATGTCCAGATCCTCTTCGGAGGTCGGATCAAGGGATCGTTCCGGATCCTCAGGCTGTGGAGTTAGGCTTCATATGCCTTCCACGTCCCGACGCAGCTCCTGCGTCGAAATCACAGAGTAAGATACTTGACTTTGAAAGTATGGATCGGGTGGATGAATATCCGCTTACCCAGCTCCGAGGGTTATTCATAGAGAATCCATTCAGCGGATTCGTGCGGAGGAAGTCCTCCTCCTCTCCCTTGTACAAGCCGGACAGGATCTTTGTCAGATCGGATGCCGAGCCTGGCCCTTTGCGGCCATGACGGGTGGCGTCATCTTCCCCGTTGAAATCCCACATAGGGTGGCCCCTATATTGGAATGGCTGCACCCCTCGCATAATGCACGTGGCCATGACTCCAATCATGGTCAATCCGGAGTGGGTCAGTAATCTAATCCGGCCCATCAGATAATGGACGCTCCTATCATCTTCCCGTTGAGGGCTCCGCGGGCGCCAACTCAGGCGTTTCTTCAAGGGAGCATTGCTGAACTCCGGGAGGCCGATCCGAACTGGATCCGGCAGAGGGGCGTCCTCCATGTAGAACCATTCCGAAGGCCAGTCTTCGGACGCCTTCTTCGGGGTGCCGGATAGATATCCGGTCCCGGCGATGCGCCATATTTAGGCTCCGCCCACTTGATATATCGACCCCTCATGAGAACGGGGTACGAGGCAAAACAATCTCTTCCACAACGCAAAATGGGGCTCGATGCCCAAGAACAGCTCACACAGAGCTACGAAACCCGCGATGTGCAAAATGGAGGCAGGTGTAAGATGATGAAGCTGGAGTCCGTAGAACTCCAGGAGCCCCCGGAGAAACGGATGTATAGGAAATCCGAGTCCCCTTATTAAGTAGGGGACGAAGCACACCCGCTCTCCTTTGGAGGGATTGGGGGCGCTCTCCGCCTGCTTCCCACCCTTGTAGGTGGCTAGTCCGGCTCGAACCGGAACCATGAAAGCTGGGGGAAGATATCCCTCGGTTTGGAGCGCCACTAGCTCGCTGTGTGGAACTGAGCATCTCCCCCAATCTCCTGGCTTAGGGCCGGGAGCGCGAGAGGAGGAGCCGCGTCAACTATCCATGATGGAATGGATTTTTGCCAGAGGCGCTTCGATGAGAACTTGCGGATGGAGGATGGTGTAAGCTGGATCTAGATCCTCGCCTCTCTTATAGGCGGCTCGTTCGCACGGTTAGGGGGTAAAATGTAAAAATACCCCAGCCTTTCGCATTCGTACGACACGTGGAAGAGGGCCATTATTGGACGCGGAAGCCAAGGAGCGCAGCATTTATGAAGCAACCGGACACTATCCGGCAAACACATGGAGCATGGAGAAGAACCCGCCTTGCAAATGCCGAAGAAAACATACGCGCCGGATTTGTCGTTATTGAAGCCTGGTTCGGGGGCTACTGAGGGAGTCCCGGACTAGGGGGTGTCCGGATAGCCGAACTATCATCATCGGCCGGACTCCAAGACTATGAAGATACAAGATTGAAGACTTCGTCCTGTGTCCGGATGGGACTTTCCTTGGCGTGGAAGGCAAGCTTGGCGATACGGATATGTAGATCTCCTACCTTTGTAACCGACTCTGTGTAACCCTAGCCCTCTCCGGTGTCTATATAAACCGGATGGCTATAGTCCATAGGACGGACAACAATCATACCATAGGCTAGCTTCTAGGGTTTAGCCTCCTTGATCTCGTGGTAGATCCACTCTTGTAACACACATCATCAATATTAATCAAGCAGGACGTAGGGTTTTACCTCCATCAAGAGGGCCCGAACCTGGGTAAAACATCGTGTCCCTCGTCTCCTGTTACCATCCGCCTAGACGCACAGTTCGGGACCCCCTACCCGAGATCCACTGGTTTTGACACCGACAAGAGCCATCAAAGAACATGGTCCAATGCTTCGAGTGAACTTGAGCCGGCTGTTGTTGTTCAATCCACTTGGCAAGGAAATCCGCTATTGCTTGGGACTTAATGGCTTTCTTTGCCTCAAATTTGATATCAAGGGGAAGGAGTTCAATCGCCCATTTTGCCACTCGACCAGTTGCATCTCTGTTGTGCAGAATCTCTGACAGTGGGGCATCGCTGACGACTGTAATGGAATGATCAGAGAAATAATGAGCAACCTTCTTCGTGGTCATGTAGATTCCATACACAAGCTTCTGATAGTGAGGGTATCTTTGCTTTGATGGGGTTAACACTTCGGAAAGATAATATACTGGGCGTTGAACTTTGAAGGCTTTCCCTTCTTCTTCCCGCTCGACCGTAAGTACTGTACTGACGACTTGTCCTGTGGCTGCAATGTAAAGCAACAGAGGCTCTTTGTTGATTGGAGCAGCAAGCACCGGCTGGGTGGAGAGCAGAGCTTTTAGCTCGATAAACGCTGCATCAGCTTCTGGAGTCCACTCGAACTTGTCTGACTTCTTCATCAATCGGTAAAGAGGCAACGCCTTTTCACTGAGGCGAGAGATGAATCGACTTAATGCGGCCAAGAATCCAGTAAGCTTCTGGACATCATACACACGCACAGGGCGTTTCATTCGGAGGATGGTGCCAACTTTTTCTGGGTTAGCATCGATTCCTCGCTCTGAAACGAGAAAACCGAGTAACTTTCCACCAGGAACTCCAAATGTGCATTTTGATGGATTAAGCTTGATATCATATCTCCTGAGATTGGCAAATGTTTCAGCGAGGTCAGTCAACAGGTCGAAACCCTTTCGTGACTTGACCACAATATCATCCATGTACGCTTCCACATTCCAACTGATCTGAGTGAGTATACACTTTTGAATCATCCTCATGAACATGGCTCCAGCATTCTTGAGGCCGAATGGCATGGTGACATAGCAGAAGCACCCGAATGGAGTGATGAAAGCTGTTTTGATCTCATCGGGTCCGTACAGACGGATCTGATGGTACCCGGAATAAGCGTCTAAAAAAGACAATCTCTCACATCCCGCAGTCGAGTCGACAATTTGGTCGACGCGAGGGAGAGGAAAATGATCTTTCGGGCAGGCCCGATTGATATGTTTGAAATCAATGCACATGCGAAGTGACTTGTCCTTCTTGGGGACCATGACAACATTGGCGAGCCACTCAGAGTGGTAAATCTCCCGGATAAACTCTGCTGCCAGGAGCCGAGCTATCTCTTCGCCAATGGCCTTTCTCTTTTGGATGGCGGACCATCGAAGATGCTCCTTCACAGGTTTCATCTTTGGGTCGACTCGTAGGCGGTGCTCAGCCAGCCCCCTGGGAACACCCGGCATGTCAGCAGGCTTCCATGCGAAGATGTCCCAGTTCTCATGGAGGAACTGGATGAGCGCTTCTTCCTATTTAGAGTCGGGTGTTGTGGAGATATGAGTCGGAGCAGCATTGGGGTCGGTCGGGTGGATATGAACCGGCTTGGTCTCACCAGACGACTGGAACGCTGATTCGGTGGCAGGCTTCTTGGCTCGCAACAAATCACTCGGGTCTAAGGGTTTTCTGATATCCTTGTAGTTCTACCACCGACATCTGAGCATCAGCGATCTTCCAGCCTTTCTGAAAGCACTCTTCTGCCTTTTTCCGATTACCAGTGATGGTGATCACCCCTTTGGGACCAGGCATCTTCAACTTGAGGTATACGTAACATGGTCGAGCCATGAATCGAGCGTAGGCTGGTCTGCCTAAAATGGCGTGATAAGCGCTCTGGAAATCCACGACTTCAAATGTTAACTTTTCTTTGCGGAAATGCTTTGAATCGCCGAAGACCACATCGAGGGCTATTTGGCCGAGTGACTCAGCTTTCTTCCCAGGTATGACTCCATGGAAACTCATGTTGCTGGAACTGAGTCTGGACATCGGAATGCCCATTCCCTTTAGCGTCTCCGCATATAGTATATTCAATCCACTGCCGCCATCCATCAGTACCTTAGTCAGTCGAGTGCCTTCGACGACGGGGTCGACCACCAAAGCTTGCCTCCCAGGGGTGGCTATGTGCGTTAGATGATCGGACTAGTCGAATGTGATGGCAATCTGAGACCATTTCAGATAACTGGGCGTTGCAGGAGCAACCATATTCACCTCACGGTTGATAACTTTCAGTCGACTTTTGCTCTCAACATCAGCAAAAATCATCAGAGCGGAATTGACATGGGGATATTCTTCATCACTGCCCTCTTTGTCCTCAGCCTTGTCCGACTCCTTCTCCTTATCCTTGGATTGTTTTCCTTGAAACTGCTGGATTAAGAGCCGGCACTGACGAGCAGTATGCTTTGGGTAGATGAAGTTACCCTCTTCATCTTTTTTCGTGTGGATATGGCATGGCAAGTCCATCACGTTGTTTCCTTCTTTGTCTCTCACTTTCTTGGGATTCCAAGATCCTTTGGGTTTCCCTTTGAACTTGCCTTGAGTCACGGCCAAGTCTTCTCCAGGAGCAACGGGTTCGGCTTTCCGTTTCTGCTTCCGACTGGAATTTCCTTTTTCCGACTGGCTTGGCTTGTATTTACCACTCCAGAGTCGATCTTCTTCTTCACCATTGGCATATTTAGTGGCGATCTCCATCATTCGACTCAGGGTCATGTCTCCGGTCCGACCAAACTTCAAACTCAATTCTCTGTTCTTAACACCTTCCTTGAAGGCACATATTGCTTGGTGACCAGATACATTTTCCACTATATGATGCAACGTGATCCACCTCTGGATGTAGTCTCTCAAGGTCTCATTCGACTTTTGCATGCAAACTTGCAGCTCGGTCAATCCTGCTGGTCGTTTGCAAGTTCCTTCGAATGTCCTGACAAACACTCGGGCAAGATCCTCCCAAGTGTAAATGCTGCTAGGCGCCAGTTGATTCAGCCAAGATCTGGCCGAGCCCTCCAGCATGAGTGGTAGGTGTTTCATGGCCACCTCATCATTGCCACCGCCAATCTGAATAGCCACTCGGTAGTCCTCAAGCCAAGTATCGGGCTTGGACTCACCGGTGAACTTACTCACCCCAGTCGCCAATCTGAAGTTGGGAGGGATCACTGTGGCCCTGATGGCTCTGCTAAAACACTCTGGTCCTAAAACATGAACCCTGCTGCTGGTGGGCGCGTCTCTGTCATGGCCTTCACGGTGAGCTCTATTCTGGTCGACCAGACCTTGCACGATAATGGATCTCGCATCAAAACCTGGTTCCCTGGGGTCGACCAGAGCTCCTCGGCCAACACTGTGCTGGCGTCTGTCATCTTGTTGTCGAGGGACGTGAGACCCACCCCTTGGGGGAGGAGTGGGCACTCGACACTGATCATCGCAATCGAATCGGTCATCATATGTATCACGCCGACCCCCACGTCCCTCACGCCGCGGAGGCGATCTGGGGCTGTGAGCCGACTGAACAATATTCGCAGCAACGAATCGACTGTGAATCCTATTGCGCGACTGTGATATGGCTGAATTCTGATCTCCCGCTGCCCGGAGCAAATCCCTGATTTGCATCAAGCCTCTGTCAGCCTCTGATTGAGAGGGCTGAATCGACTCCGCTATCCGGGCCGCAGCTGCTAAATTCTGAATTGGGGTTCGGTATACCTGAGTCGTCGGCGGAAAGAGTTGACGTCGACTGGAGTCTGGAACTCGTTGCCGCGCACGCTCGTCGAGTACTCGCTGGAGGTTCTCCAGTCGAGTGTGCTCAGCCAAGTTGGCTAAACACACATCCTCCAAGGCACGAGCCTCGGGGGTTTCTCTACGATGGGAGTATGCAAAGCATCCATATTCCGGCGGCAAAGCTCTTCTCTTTGCAGAGAAGTAAGTGGCTCAGGTTGATATTCCTCGTGGACTTGTGCGGGGTCGCCTCCACTGTCCGTTCCACCGGTGCGGGGGAAGCCGGGAGGACTACGAGGCCCTTTGACCATCAGGACCTCCGCCGCTGGGTCACTGTTGTCGCATTCGGATGCGGTCTCTACGGAGCCAGTCGACAGATCGAACAGGCCATAGAGAGATTCGTCGGGTTCGATCGCCGCGACTTGGGTGGTGGCCGATTGGCGGGCCACTGCGTGTTTCAGCCACCGCTGAAGCCTCGACCTACCAGAATGCTTGCGCTAGCGGGAGACAGGGGGCAAGGACGATGTAGGAGTCGACCGATACGGGGTTGACGGTTGCCGCAGCAGGACGCCGCGGACACATGCGCGAAAGTGTGTTGCCCCGCGGACGGGAAGCGCGTCGATGTTGAGTGGAGCCTCCTAGAGCCAAGCGGAGTCGTCAGCGATGAACGTGAGCGCGCCGAGACGGATCTCGCGGCCTTCCACCAGGACTCCGCCAAAAACCATGATGAAGGTGATCGGAACAATTGCAACTTCTCCAATAAACCGCTAAGACACCGGCCCCATGGTGGGCGCCAACTATCGTGGTACTAAGGCTGCCAGTAGAATGGGGGGTAGGTATGGAGAGGCAAGGTCCTAGCTATGAAGGAGTTGTACACATAGGAGTTTTACGAGTTCAGGCCCTTCTCGGAGGAAGTAACAGCCCTACGTCTCGGAGCCCGGAGGTGGTCGACTGGATTATAAGTGTGTGAGTTACAGGGGTGCCAACCCCTTACACTAAGGAGGGGGGTGGCTTATGTAGAGTTCGCCAGACCCCTCCGGTCCTTAGTTATGTAGGGTTTAAAGTACATTAAGATAGGGGGTTACTGGTAACGCCCACATAAAGTGCTATGAAGACTATTAAAGCTACTTAATGGCAGACCGTTGTGTGCTGAGTGACTTTAGGTCTCCTGGCCGTCGAGTGGTTAGCTTCATGGTCGAGTGGTTATCTTCATCGTCGAGTGTCCTTGAGTTCGTCGAGTGGAGTCCCTCTTGGTCAACTGGAAGGTAGCTTCTTCTAAAGATGTCCTTGGGTAGGGTATTTTAGACAGGTCCATGACCCTACCCTAGGTACATGACTTCATCAGGCTCCAACCATATCCAATCCCCATACTGCAAATGGCCAGACGAGTGGAATAGTCTTCAGGGCAGATGCGGGCTTGTGAGACATGTTGGAGTAGAATTGGCAACCTGCGCACTTGTCGACTATATCTTTCGCCATCTCATTTGCTCGAGGCCAATAAAATCCCGCTCGGTATGCTATGGCCACGATGGTCCGAGAGGACGCATGGTGACCACAGGTCCCAGAGTGGATGTCATTTAGGATTATTTGACCTTGTTCCGGGGTGATGCAGCGTCAGGCTACTCCTGTGACACTTTCTCTGTAAAGCTCCTTTTCATCACGGTGAAGGCTTTGGATCGATGGACTATCTGGCGAGTCTCGTCTTCATCCTCTGGGAGCTCTTTTCTGAGACTGTATGTGATGTATGGTACTGTCCAATCGGGTGTGATCACCAAGACTTCCATGATCAGGTCAACCACGGCTGGAACCTCTATCTCAGTCGGGTTGGTTGGACTTATCGGTTGCGAGGGCTCTTCTTTGAAGGGATCTTCTTGTACTGACGGGGTATGGAGATGCTCCAAGAACACATTGCTGGGGATAGGCTTCCGAGTGGAACCTATTTTCGCCAGATCATCAGCAGCTTGATTTTTGAATCGTGGTATGTGGTGGAGCTCCGACCCCTCAAACTTCTTCTCTAGCTTTCTCACTGCGTCGCAGTAACCTGTCATTGTGGGACTCCTGACGTCCCATTCCTTCATTACTTGGTTAACCACTAAATCTGAGTCACCATAAACCATCAGGCGCCGGACGCCGAGTGAAATGGCCATACGCAACCCATATAATAGTGCCTCATACTCAGCTTCATTGTTCGAAGAGTCAAAGTGAATCTGGAGGACATAACTGAGCTTGTCTCCTCGTGGGGACATTAAGACCACTCCTGCACCAGAGCCATTTAACATCTTGGATCCATCAAAGAACATGGTCCAATGTTCCGACTGAATTTGAATCAGTTGTTGTTGTTCAGTCCACTATGCGAGGAAATATGCAATTGCTTGAGACTTAATGGCCTTCTTTTCCTCAAATCTGATATCCAAAGGAAGAAGTTCAACTGCCCACTTTGCCACTCGACCAATTGCATCTCTGTTATTCAGAATCTCTGATAATGGAGTGTCGCTGATGACTGAAATTGAGTGATCAGAGAAATAATGTGCAACCTTCTTCGTGGTCAGGTAAATCCCATAAACAAGCTTCTGATAGTGAGGATATCTCTGCTTGGATGGGGTTAAGACTTCTGAAATGTAATACATGGGGCGTTGAACTTTTAAGGCCTTGCCTTCTTCTTCCCGCTCGACCGTGAGCACTGTGCTAACAACTTGTCATGTGGCTGCGATGTAAAGTAGTAGAGGCTCCTTGCTAACCAGAGCAGCAAGCACCGGCTGGGTGGAAAGCAGGGCTTTGAGCTCTTCAAATGCTTCTTGAGCTTCGTCATTTCACTCGAACTTGTCAGATTTCTTCATCAGTCGGTAAAGAGGCAGTGCCTTTTCACCTAGGCGCGAGATGAATCGGCTCAAAGCAGCCAAGCAACCAGTAAGCTTCTGAACGTCATGCACGCGCACTAGGCGTTTCATTCACAGGATTGTGCTAATCTTTTCTGGGTTTGCGTCGATCCCTCATTCGGAAACGAGAAAACTGAGTAACTTTCCGCCCGGGACTCCAAATGTGCACTTATGGATTAAGCTTGATATCATACCTTCTCAGGTTGGCAAAGGTTTCAGCAAGGTCGGACAGTAGGTCAGAACCTTTGCGTGACTTAACCACTATGTCATCCATATATGCTTCCACATTCCGACTAATTTGAGTGAGCAGGCACTTCTGAATCATGCGCATGAATGTGGCACCAGCATTCTTGAGGCCGAAGGGCATAGTAACATAGCAAAAACACCCGAACGGGGTGATGAAAGCCGTTTTTATCTCGTCGGGTCCATACAGTCGGATCTGATGGTGCCCGGAATAAGCGTCCAGGAAGGACAGACATGCACATCCCCAGTTAAGTCGACAATATGGTTGATGCAGGGTAGAGGAAAATGATCTTTCGGGCAGGCCCGATTGATGTTTTTGAAGTCAATACACATTCGGAGTGATTTGTCCTTCTTGGGAACCATAACAACATTGGCGAGCCACTCGGAGTGGTATATCTCGTGGATGAACTCTGCGGCCAGGAGCCGAGCCACTTCCTCGCCAATGGCTTTTCTCTTCTCTGTGGCGGACTGACGGAGGTGCTCTTTGACGGGTTTTACTTTCGGATTGACTCGCAAATGGTGCTCAGGCAGCCCCCTGGGTACACCTGGCATGTCAGATTTCCATGCAAAGATGTCCCAGTTCTCACAGAGGAAATGGATGAGCGCTTCTTCCTATTTGCTGTCGAGTGGCATCGAGATATGGATCGGAGCGGCATTGGGATCGGTTGGGTAAACATGGACTGGCTTGGTCTTGCTAGCTGACTGAAATGCGGACTCCTAGGCAGGCCTCTTAGCATGCAGCAAATCACTCGGATCTGCAGTCTTCTGGTATTCTTGGAACTCTACTACTGCCATCTGCTCATCTGTTATTTTTGCCCCATCCCGAAGACAATCTTCTGCTCTCTGGCGGTTACCGGAAACCGTTATTACTCCTCTGGGGCCAGGCATCTTCATCTTGAGATAAACATAGCACGGTCGAGCCATAAAGCTAGCATAAGTAGGTCTGCCCAGAATGGCATGATATGCACTCTGGAAATCCACTACCTCAAACGTCAACTTCTCCTTGCGGAAATTCTTCTCATCGCCGAAAACCACATCGAGAGTGATCTGGCCGAGTGATTCGGCTTTCTTTCCTGGTATGATCCCATGGAACCGCATGTTGCTCTTGCTGAGTTTGGACATCGGAATGCCCATTCCTTTGAGAGCTTCAGCATACAGAATATTCAGGCCACTGCCACCATCCATCAGGACCTTAGTCAGTCGGGTGCTCCCCACGACTGGGTCGACCACCAGCGCCTGCCGTCCAGGGGTAGCTACGCGTGTCGGGTGGTCAGAGTGGTCGAATGTAATGGGGACTTTTGACCACTTCAGATATCTTGGTGTTGCCGGAGCAACCATGTTTACCTCTCTGTTAATGACCTTCAGTCAACTTTTTCTCTTGATATCGGCAAAATTCACCAAGGTGGCATTGACATTGGGATAACCATCATCATCGTCCTTATCCTCTTCTTCCTTCTCAGGATCTTTGTCCTTATCACTGGATTTACTCTCTCGAATGCTCTGGATTAGGAGTCGACATTGTCGAGTGGTATGTTTGGGGAGAATCAGATTCCCCTCTTCATCCTTCTTGGTGTGAATATGACACGGCAAATCCATCACATCATTTCCTCCTTGATCCTTCACCTTCTTGGGGGTCTAGGGCCCTTTAGGTTTCCCTTTGAAATTTCCTTGATTCAACACTCCTGCCTCGGCAGGACCTGCTGCCTCAGCCTTTCGCTTCTGCTTCCGACTAGAATTCCCTCCTCTGGTGTCCTGGGAGATTGTTTTATGCTTGCCACTCCCGAGTCGGTCTTCCTTTTCACTGTTAGCATACTTGGTGGCAATCTCCATCATCCGAGTCAAAGACATATCTCTAGTCCGACCGAACTTCAGATTGAGCTCTCTATAGCGAACGCCTTCCTTGAAGGCACTGACTGCTTGGTGATCTGACACATTCTCCACTGTGTGGTGCAGAGTGATCCATCTCTGGATATAGTCCCTTAGGGTTTCATTCAGTTTCCGCACACAATGTTGCAGCTCCGGTAGACCAGCAGGTCACTTGCAAGTGCCCTCGAACGTTCTGGTGAACACTCGGGCTAACTCATCCCAACTCAAAATACTCCTAGGGGCCAACTGATTCAGCCAAGCTCTGGCAGAACCTTCAAGCATTAGAGGGAGGTGCTTCATGGCCACCTCATCGCTTTCGCTGCCAATGTGCATAGCCACTCGGTAGTCTTCGAGCCAAGTATCGGGCTTCGACTCGCCTGTAAACTTACTGACGCTAGTCGCCAGTCTGGAGTTATGGGGAATCTCAGCAGCTCTGATGGCCCTTCCAAAACACTCGGGACCGGAAATGTGGACTCTGCCTCCACTGGGTCTATCTCTGTATGCTCTGTTCTGGTCGACCAAACCTTGCACAAAGACGGACCTTGTGTCAAAGCCAGGCTCTCTGGGGTCGACTGGAACTCTGCGGTCATTCCCATATGGATGCCTGTCGTCATTGCGCCAGGGCGCGTACGACCCGTCCCTCTGAAGGGGTGAAGGCGCTCGATGGTAGTTGTCGCGGGCGTATTCACGATCATATTCTCCATGAGCTCTTCCCAGGTACCGAGCCTGGCGGTGATCACGGCCTCCATGCCGTAAAGGGGACCTGGGACTATGAGCCGACTGAACGGTATCCGCTCTCACTAATATGCTATGGATTCTGTTCCGCGACTGGGACACAGCGGAGTTCTGGTCTCCCGCTGCTCGGAGCAGCGTTCTAGTCTGCTCCAAGCCTCTTCCAGCCTCCGAACAAGACGGCTGAATAGACTCTGCAATACGCGCAGTGGCTGCCAAATTCTGAATCGGTGTATAGAATACCTGAGTTTCCGGTGGAAACAATTATCGTGGACGCCGATTGGACTTGGGAATCGGTCGACGGGCACACTCATCGAGAGAGTGTTGGAGATTCTACAGACGAGTGCGCTCAGCCAGAGTGGCCAGGCGCACCGCCTCCAAGGCCCGGGCCTTGGCGGTTTCCCCTATGATGGGGGTCAGGAGAGCCTCCATGTTGCAACAATGTAGCTCCTCCCTCTGCTGTGAGCTGAGAGGTTGGGGCTGGTACTCTTCATGGTCGAGTGACGGACCAACGCTTCTACCGCCGTTGCCGCTGCGACGAAAGCCAGGTGGACTGCAATGGGAGTCGACCATGAGGACCTCCGCCGCGGGGTCACAACTCCCGCTCTCAGAAAAGGTATCTGTAAAATCAGTCGACAGGTCGACTGATCCACGAGAAAACATGTCGGGCTCAATCGCCGCGACTTGGGGGTGAAGGCCTGACAAGCCACCGCGTGTCTCACCCACCGTTGGAGCCGCGAACGCCCAGACCGCTTGCGGTGGCGTCTAGCGGAGTGAGGCGACAACACGATGACTGACTGGTATGGGGAAGACGGCTACCTGAGGAGGACGTCGGAGGAGCTCGCATGGAAATGCACCGAGCCACGAGCCGGGAGAGCCTCGACATCGAGGGGGGGCCTCCTGGAGCCAAGCAGAGTCATCGGCGATGAAAGTGAGCACACCAAGTCAGAACTCGCGACCGAACCGCCGCCGGAAACCATGCCGATGAAGATAGAAGAAAATGCAACCTCGCTAGAAGTCGCTAAGACGCTTTGCCCCATGGTGGGCGCCAACTGTCGTGGTACTAAGTCTGAAAGTAAGTATAGGGGGTACAAATGAGGAGGCAAGGTCCTAGCTACAGCAAGATTGTACGCGGATGTTTACGAGTTTAGGCCCCTCTCGGAGGAGGTAAAAGCCCTACGTCTTGGTGCCCGGAGGCGGACGACTGGATTATATGAGTGTGCATTACAGGGGGTGCGAACCCTTGTGCCAGAGGAGGGGGTGTCTTATATAGGGTGCGCCAGGACCCCAGCCATCCCCCGTTACAAAGAGTTCAATGTACATAAAGATGGGGTGTTACTGATAACGCCAACCTTAATGACCTTAAAGACTACAGAGTGAATGCTTACCCGTTGCTATTCTGAGTGACTCCTGATCTTCAGTAGGTCGAGTGGTTTCTTGTATGGTCGAGTGATTGACTGGTTGTGTCACTTCGGGAAGGAGGGGTACCCGAATGGTTGATTGGTCGAGTGGATCGCACTCGACGCCTTTATTGGGTACTCCCTGTTGTCTCTTGAGCTTCTTTGCTTCTAGGGCAGTGACCTTGGGTAGGGTGTATAGGTCAGGCCTATGACCCTACCCCAGGTCTATATCATCATCAAAACCCAACATTGGCGAGGTGAAGATATGTGAGGACGCGCTCGGCAACCTGCGTTGCTGAAAGTGCAACTAATCCCTGGGTGGTTTTGGTAATTCTTAACAACATATAGCTCACTGAACTAATGCTCTTTCAAGATGATCATTTCAGAAAGTTCAATGATTGGCATGTCATGGACTAGAGATGTGGACCCCTCAAAATGCTAAGGAACCATATTGTCAACAAGCTCAAGACTCTACATTTCTATTTAAGTGATCCAAGATCACATTGAGTCCATAGGAAAGCCAATACTATTAAAAGGGGATGAGGTGTTGCTTAATGGCTTACTTGCTCAAAATGCTTAGTGATATGCTCCAAAACCCTCAACCACTTTCTCATTTCCACATATGTCCTAAACCTAAAAGTCAAATTTGGCCCCACGGATTTGATCTATCTGTCGCCACCGAGTTCATTTGACATAGCCACTGCCACAAACCCTAGTCACTTCGGTTTCACCGATAGGGATCTCGGTCTCACCGAGATGGGATTGCAAACTCCATGTTTCCTTTTCGTAACATTTCGGTCCCACCGAAATGAGCGAATCTGTCCCACCGAGTCTGCAATGCAAATTCAGTGTTTCCTTTTTGTAACACTTTGGTATAACCGAAGTGAGCGAATCGGTCCCACCGAGTTTTCCTGACCAACTCTCTGTGTGCCTATTACTGAAATCGGTCCCACCATGTTCATGTGATCGGTCACACCGAGATTACGTTATGCCCTAACCCTAGCTTATCGGTCTCATCGAGTTGACTGTATCGGTCCCACCGAAAAGCCTAACGTTCATATTTTGACCTAAATTGGTCTGACCGAGTTTTACCATTCGGTCTCACCGAGTTTGGGAATCTGTGTGTAACGGTTAGATTTTGTGTGGAGGCTATATATACCCCTCCACCCATTCTTCATTCGTCGAGAGAGCCACCAGAACGTTCCTACACTTCCACTACTCATTTTTTGAGATAGAACCACCTACTCATGTGTTGAGACCAAGACATTCCATTCCAACCACAAGAATCTTGATCTCTAGCCTTCCCAAGTTCCTTTCCACTCAAATCATCTTCCACCATAGCTAAATCTGTGAGAGAGAGTTGAGTGTTGGGGAGACTATCATTTGAAGCACAAGAGCAAGGAGTTCATCATCAACACACCATCTATTACCTTTTGGAGAGTGGTGTCTCCTAGATTGGTTAGGTGTCGCTTGGGAGCCTCCGTTAAGATTGTGGAGTTGAACCAAGGAGTTTGTAAGGGCAAGGAGATGGCCTACTTCGTGAAGATCGACCCGAGTGAGGCAAGTCCTTCATGGGCGATGGGGATGGTGGGATAGACAAGGTTGCTTCTTTGTGGACCCTTCGTGGGTGGAGCCCTCCATGGACTCGCGCAACCGTTACCCTTCGTGGGTTGAAGTCTCCACCAACGTGGATGTACGATAGCACCACCTATCGGAACCACGCCAAAAATCTTCGTGTCAACATTGTGTTTGCTCCCTCCAAACTCCTCCAATTTACCTTCTTGCAAGTTGCATGCTTTACTTTCCGCTATTCATATACTCTTTGCATGCTTGCTTGAATTGTATTGTGATTGCTTGACTTATGCTAAGTTGATAAAATCTGCCAAGAATTAAAATTGGGAAAAGGCTAAGTTTTTATTTGGTCAAGTAGTCTAATCATCCCCCCCGTAGACATACTTTCAATCCTACAAGTGGTATTAGAGCTTTGGTCTCCATTTGCCTTGATTTCCATAGCTTTGGTGATCATAGCCTTGGTTTCAAAACCTAGGAGAGTATGGCATCTAGCGAGGGAAATTACCACCATAGAGGTCCTTACTTTGATGGTACTAATTTTGCTAGTTGGAAATATAAGATGAAAATGCATATTCTTGGACATAACCCCGCCGTTTGGGCTATTGTGTGTATTGGTTTGCAAGATGAATTCTTTCATGTGAGAGAACCGAATCGTGAAGCTACCGCGGAAGAATTGAAGATGTTGCAATACAATGCTCAAGCTTGCGATATCCTCTTCAATAGATTGTGTCCCGAAGAATTCAACAAAATCAGCCGTCTTGATAATGCAAAGGAAATTTGGGATACTTTGATTGATATGAACGAAGGTACCGACTCCGTCAAGGAATCCAAGTTGGATGTGCTTCAAAGTCAACTTGACAAATTCAAAATGAAGGATGGTGAAGGTGTCGCTGCAATGTACTCTAGGCTTGCTCTCATCACAAATGAGATTGTCGGCTTAGGAAGTGAAGAGATGACCGACAAATTCATCATCAAGAAGATCTTGAGAGCCTTGGATGGAAAATATGATACTGTGTGCACTTTGATCCAAATGATGCCCAACTACAAACATCTCAAGCCAACTGAAGTCATTGGAAGAATTGTTGCTCATGACATGTCACTCAAGGATAAAGAAGAGCTTCACAACAAGTCTAGTGGTGCTTACAAAGCCTCATGTGATGCTCCTACATCATCAAATGAGAAACAAGCCTTCAATGAAGAATTGAGCTTAATGGTGAAGAACTACAACAAATTCTACAAGAGTAGAAGCAAGGGAAAAAGTTCCAAGTCAAGGTCCTACAATGACAAAATATCTTCTAGTCGTGAGCGAAATTGCTACAATTGTGGAAGACCCGGACACTACTCCAATGAGTGTACGGCTCCCTACAAAAGAAAAGAAGACTCACCTAAAAGGAGAAGAAAAAGGGAAGAATCACCTCCAAGAGAGAGAAGGAGTAGAGATGATCACTATGAACAAAGAACCTCTCGAAGAAGCAAGGATTTGGAAAGGAAGGACAAGTCATCAAGGAGCTACACAAAACAAAGACATCAAGCTCATGTTGGTGAATGGGTATCCGGATCCGACTCCGACCATCACTCCGAGAGAAGTTATCACTCCGACTCTAAATATACTCAAGAAGAAGGTGTTGCCGGTCTAGCACTTGTGTCAACCAACTCCTATGACATATTTATTCACAAAATGAAGGAATTGGGAGATGCTTCATGGCTAAAGGCCCCAAGGGAATTATATAGAAAGGTGTTTACAAGAGTCTTGCCGAAAGTAAGCAATTTGAGGAAATTGTACGCAAGCAAGGAAGGCACCAGAAGAATCAAGGTTTGATTTTGAATGAAAGTTCAATGCCAATGGAGTTGAGTGGGAAGAAGATCAATACCCCAAGACAAAGTTTGTTCCTCAATGATACGTTTCTAACATATCTATAATTTTTGATTGTTCCATGCTATTATATTACCTGTTTTGGATGTTTATGGGCTTTATTATACACTTTTATATTATTTTTGGGACTAACCTATTAATCGGAGGCCCAACCCAAATTGTTGTTTTCTTGCCTATTTCAGTGTTTCGAAGAAAAGGAATATCAAACGGAGTCCAAACGGAATGAAACCTTCGGGAGAGTTATTTTTGGAACGGAAGCAATCCAGGAGACTTGGAGTAGACGTCAGGGAAGCTTCGAGGTGGCCACGAGGGCCAGGGGCACGCCCTACCCCTCTGGGCGCGCGCCCCACCCTCGTTGGCCTCTCATGGATCCCCTAACCGACTTCTTTCACCTATATATGTCCATATACCCTAAAAACATGGAGGAGCACAATAGATCGGGAGTTCCGCCGCCGCAAGCCTCTGTAGCCACCAAAAACCAATCGGGGCCCTGTTCCGGCACCCTGCCGGAGGGGGGATCCCTCACCGGTGGCCATCTTCATCATCCCGGCGCTCTCCATGATGAGGAGGGAGTAGTTCACCCACGGGGCTGAGGGTATGTACCGGTAGGTATGTGTTTGATCTTTCTCTCTCTCGTGTTCTTGAGGTGATACGACCTTGATGTATCGCGAGCTTTGCTATTATAGTTGGATCTTATGATGTTTCTACCCCTCTACTCTCTTGTGATGAATTGAGTTTTCCCCTTGAAGTTGTCTTGTCGGATTGAGTCTTTAAGGATTTGAGAACACTTGATGTATGTCTTGTCGTGCTTATCTATGGTGACAATGGGATATTCATGTGATCTACTTGACGTATGTTTTGGTAATCAACTTGCGGGTTCAATGAACTTATGCATAGGGGTTGGCACACATTTTCGTCTTGACTCTCCGGTAGAAACTTTGGGGCATTCTTTGAAGTACTTTGTGTTGGTTGAATAGATGAATCTGAGATTGTGTGATGCATATCGTATAATCATGCCCACGGATACTTGAGGTGACATTGGAGTATCTAGGTGACATTAGGGTTTTGGTTGATTTGTGTCTTAAGGTGTTATTGTAGTACAAACTCTATGATAGATCGAACGGAAAGAATAACTTCATGTTATTTTACTAGGGACTCTTGAATAGATCAATCAGAAAGGATAACTTTGACGTGGTTTCGTACCCTACCATAATCCCTTCGTTTGTTCTCCGCTATTAGTGACTTTGGAGTGACTCTTTGTTGCATGTTGAGGGATAGTTATATGATCCAGTTATGTTATTATTGTTGAGAGAATTTGCACTAGTGAAAGTATGAACCTTAGGCCTTGTTTCCTAGCATTGCAATACCGTTTACGCTCACTTTTATCATTAGTTACCTTGCTGTTTTTATAATTTCATGTTACAAAAACCTATATCTATCATCCATATTGCACTTGTATCACCATCTCTTCGCCGAACTAGTGCACCTATACAATTTACCATTGTATTGGGTGTGTTGGGGACACAAGAGACTCTTTGTTATTTGGTTGCAGGGTTGTTTGAGAGAGGCCATCTTCATCCTATGCCTCCCACAGATTAATAAACCTTAGGTCATCCACTTGAGGGAAATTTGCTACGGTCCTACAAACCTCTGCACTTGGAGGCCCAACAACGTCTACAAGAAGAAGGTTGTGTAGTAGACATCAAGCTCTTTTCTGGCACCGTTGCCGGGGAGGTGAGTGATTGAAGGTATATCTTTAGATCTTGCAATCGAATCTTTTAGTTTTTTGTTTTATCACTAGTTTAGTTTATAAAATAAAACTACAAAAAAATGGAATTGAGTTTGCCTCATACGCTTCATCTTTTTAATATCTTTCGTGAGAATGATGGGAAGGGAAATTGTGCTCAATTGCTAGAAGAAGAATGCATTAAAATGTTTGGTACTAGATCTTTGTATGATGAGCATGATTGCAATTAGGCCTGTCAACAAGCCGAACTCGAGCGAACACAGGCGGGCTCGGCTTGAGCTTGGTACAAGTTCGAGTCGAGCTCGAGCGAGCCCAGGTTGACCTTCGAGCTACACGTTAGGCTTGAGTTTGTCTTGTTAATACTTCGAGCCGAGCTCGAATCGAGCTTTTAACAAGCCGAACTCGAACAGTTTGTCAAGCCCGAACATACAGCTAAATATAGCAATGAAAAAAAGTAAACTGCGATCAGGCATTATTTTTGCTCTTTTTTTCTTCATGTGGTGGATCTGAGCTATCGTGTCGTTAGTGTAGCACTTGGCTACATGGACATGGACTAGTTTTGGACGTCGCAAAAAACAAGCTGCATGACCTAGATTTAGCCTATGTTCCTACAAAATGCGCATAGTTTAGCGATGCGTGCTCCATCGCATGTGTTTGACCGAGCTTTGCCGAACTGTTCGAGCTCGAGCTCGAATGGCTCGCGAGCTACACGTTAGGCTTGAGTTTGGCTTGTTAAGACTTCGAGCCGAGCTCGAATCGAGCTTTTAACAAGCCAAACTCAAACAGTTTGTCGAGCCCGAACTTTTTTGACAGCCCTAATTGCAATGTTGTTAGTATGAATTCCTTGAATATCCATGATGCTAATTATATGCAAAGCCACAAGCTTGGGGAAGCTATGTTTGATGAAGATGATATTTTTTGTCCCCCAAGTCTTGATGAGCAAATTTATTATGATGAAAGCATGCCTCCTATTTATGATGATTATTTGATGATACGTATGCCATAAAGAATAAACATAACCATGAAACTTGTCATCTTGATTTTAATTTTCAATTGGATTATGCTTCACATGATAGTTATTTTGTTGAGTTTGCTCCCACTACTATCAATGAGAAGAATTTTGCTTATGTGGAGAGTAGTAAAATTTCTATGCAAGTACATCATGAAAAGAATGCTTTATGTGATGGTTATATTGTTGAATTCATTCATGATGCTACTGAAAATTATTATGAGGGAGGAATATATGCTTGTAGGAATTGCAATAATATCAAGTTTCCTCTCTATGTGTTGAAAATCTTGAAGCTATGCTTGTTTTGCCTTCCTATGCTAGTTGATTATTGTTCCCATAAGCTTTTTGCTCACAAAATCCCTATGCATAGGAAGTGGGTTAGACTTAAATGTGTTTGTAATATGCTTCATGATGCTCCCATTATGTTTCAATTCTTATCTTTTATGTGAGCATCATTGTCATCTTCATGCCTAGCTAGAAAGGCATTAAAGAAAAGCGCTTGTTGGGAGACAACCCAATATTTAACCTTACTGTTTTTGTGTGTTCACATGATTATGCTACTTTAGTAATCATGTTTTATAGCTTTTGTTTCAATAAAGTGCCAAGTAAGACCTTTAGGATAGCTTACGGTGATAGTTGTGTTGATCCTGCTGAAAATCAGAAATTTTGCACCCAGTAAATTAGTTTTGATAATTCACATAAATGTGATATTGATCTGATTCTTTTTGCTCTGATTTGGTACACAAATTTTTCAGGTTTTCCTAATTTTGTAGGATTTTTGGAGTTCCAGAAGTGTACGTTTGATATAGATTACTACAGACTGTTCTGTTTTTGACAGATTCTGTTTTCTATGTGTTGTTTGCTTATTTTGATGAATCTATAAGTAGTATCGGAGGGTATGAACCATAGAGAATTTGGAATACAGTAGATATTACACCAATATGAATTTAGAATGAGTTCACAATAGTACCTAAGTGGTGATTTATTTTCTTATACTAATGGAGCTTACGAGTTTTTTGTTGAGTTTTGTGTTGTGAAGTTTTCAGGTTTTGGGTAAAGATTCGATGGACTATGGAATAAGTGAAGGAAATATGCCCTAGAGGCAATAATAAAGTTATTATTTATTTCATTATATCATGATAAATGTTTATTATTCATGCTAGAATTGTATTAACCGGAAAAATAATACATGTGTGAATACATAGACATAGTGTCACTAGTATGCCTCTACTTGACTAGCTCGTTAATCAAAGATGGTTAAGTTTCCTAACCATAGACATGAGTTGTCATTTGATTAATGGGATCACATCATTAGGAGAATGATGTGATTGACATGACCCATTCCGTTAGCCTAGAACTTGATCGTTTAGTATGTTGCTATTGCTTTCTTCATGACTTATACATGTTCCTATAACTATGAGATTATGCAACTCCCGTTTGCCGGAGGAACACTTTGGGTGCTACCAAACGTCACAACATAACTGGGTGATTATAAAAGAGTACTACAGGTGTCTCCAAAGGTACATGTTGGGTTGGCGTATTTCGAGATTAGGTTTTGTCACTCCGATTGTCGGAGAGGTGTCTCTGGGCCCTCTCGGTAATGCACATCACTATAAGCCTTGCAAGCAATGTAGCTAATGAGTTAGTTATGGAATGATGCATTACTTAACGAGTAAAGAGACTTGCCGGTAACGAGATTGAACTAGGTATTGGATACCGACGATCGAATCTCGGGCAAGTAACATACCGATGACAAAGGGAACAAAGTATGTTGTTATGCGGTTTGACCGATAAAGATCTTCATAGAATATGTAGGAGCCAATATGGGCATCCAGGTTCCGCTATTGGTTATTGACCAAGAATAGTTCTAGGTCATGTCTACATAGTTCTCGAACCCGTAGGGTCCGCACGCTTAAGGTTTCGATGACAGTTATATTATGAGTTTATGAGTTTTGATGTACCGAAGGAGTTCGGAGTCCCGGATGAGATCGGGGACATGACAAGGAGTCTCGAAATGGTCGAGACATAAAGATTGATATATTGGAAGCCTATGTTTGGACATCGGAAGTGTTCCGGGTGAAATCGGCATTTTACCGGAGTACCGGGAGGTTACCGGAACCCCCCGGTGACCTAATGGCCCTTAGTGGGCCTAATGAAGGAAGAGGAGAAGGGGCCAAGGGGCAGCCGCGCGCCCCTCCCC
>NC_041387.1:455650202-455656832 GCF_002162155.2 Triticum dicoccoides | reverse complement strand
TGTGGTGCCCCCCTCCACCATATTCCACCTCGGTCATATCGTCGCGGAGTTTAGGTGAAGCCCTGCGCCAGTAGAGCATCATCATCGTCACCACGCCGTCGTGCTGACGGAACTCATCCCCGACACTTTGCTGGATCAGAGTCCGGGGATCGTCATCGAGTTGAACGTGTGCTGAACTCGGAGGTGCCGTACGTTCGGTACTTGGATCGGTCAGATCGTGAAGACATACGACTACATCAACCGCGTTGTCATAACGCTTCCGCTTACGGTCTACGAGGGCACATGGACAACACTCTCCCCTCTCGGTGTTATGCCATCACCATGATCTTGCGTGTGCGTAGGAAATTTTTTGAAATTACTACGATCCCCAACAGTGGTATCAGAACTAGGTTTTATGCGTTGATGTTATATGCACGAGTAGAACACAAGTGAGTTGTGGGCGATACAAGTCATACTGCTTACCAGCATGTCATACTTTGGTTCGGCGGTATTGTTTGATGAAGCGGCCCAGACCGACATTACGCGTACGCTTACGCGAGACTGGTTTTACCGCCGTGCTTTACACACAGGTGACTAGCGGGTGTCTGTTTCTCCAACTTTAGTTGAACCGAGTGTGGCTACGCCCGGTCCTTGTGAAGGATAAAACAGCACTAACTTGACGAACTATCGTTGTGGTTTTGATGCGTAGATAAGAACGGTTCTTGCTAAGCCCGTAGCAGCCACGTAAAATTTGCAACAACAAAGTAGAGGATGTCTAACTTGTTTTTGCATGGCATGTTGTGATGTGATATGGTCAAGACGTGATGCTATATTTTATTGTATGAGATGATCATGTTTTGTAACTGAAGTTATCGGCAACTGGCAGGAGCCATATGGTTGTCGCTTTATTGTATGAAATGCAAACGCCCTGTAATTGCTTTACTTTATCACTAAGTGGTAGCGATAGTCGTAGAAGCAATAGATGGCGTAACGACAACGATGCTACGATGGAGATCAAGGTGTCACGCCGGTGACGATGGTGATCACGATGGTGCTTCAAAGATGGAGATCACAAGCACAAGATGATGATGGCCATATCATATCACTTATATTGATTGCATGTGATGTTTATCCTTTATGCATCTTATCTTGCTTTGATTGACGGTAGCATTTTAAGATGATCTCTCACTAAATTATCAAGAAGTGTTCTCCCTGAGTATGCACCGTTGTGAAAGTTCTTCGTGCTGAGACACCACGTGATGATCGGGTGTGATAGGCTCTACGTTCAAATACAACGGGTGCAAAACAGTTGCACACGCGGAATACTCAGGTTAAACTTGACGAGCCTAGCATATAACAGATATGGCCTCGGAACACGGAGACCGACAGGTCGAGCGTGAATCATATAGTAGATATGATCAACATATTGATGTTCACCGTTGAAACTACTCCATCTCACGTGATGATCGGACATGGTGTAGTTGATATGGATCACGTGATCACTTAGAGGATTAGAGGGATGTCTATCTAAGTGGGAGTTCTTTAGTAATATGATTAATTGAACTTTAATTTATCATGAACTTACTCATGGTAGTATTTTGCAAATTATGTTGTAGATCAATAGCTTGCTTTGTTGCTTTCATATGTTTATTTTGATATGTTCCTAGAGAAAATTGTGTTGAAAGATGTTAGTAGCAATGATGCGGATTGGATCCGTGATCTGAGGTTTATCCTCATTGTTGCATAGAAGAATTATGTCCTTGATGCACCGCTAGGTGACAAACCTATTGCAGGAGCAGATGCAGACGTTATGATCGGTTGGCTAGTTCAAAATGATGACTACTTGATAGTTTAGTGCACCATGCTTAAACGGCTTAGAATCGGGACTTCAAAGACGTTTTGAACGTCATGGACCATATGAGATGTTCCAGGAGTTGAAGTTAATATTTCAAGAAAATACCTGAGTTGAGAGATATGAAGTCTCCAACGAGTTCTATAGCTAAAAGATGGAGGAGAATCGCTCAACTAGTGAGCATGTGCTCAGATTGTCTGGGTACTACAATCGCTTGAATCAAGTGGGAGTTAATCTTACAGATAAGATAGTGATTGACAGAATTCTCTAGTCACCACCACAAATTTAGTAGAACTTCGTGATGAACTATAATGCAAGGGATGACGAAAATGATTCCCGAGCTCTTTGTGATGCTGAAATCGACGAAGGTAGAAATCAAGAAAGAGCATCAAGTGTTGATGATTGACAAGACCACTAGTTTCAAGAAAAGGGCAAAGGGAAAGAAAGGGAACTTCAAGCAGAATGGCAAGCAAGTTGTCACTCCCGTGAAGAAGACCAAAGCTGGAGCAAAGCCTAAAACTGAGTGCTTACACTGCAAAGGAAATGGTCACTGGAAGCGGAAATGCCCTAAATATTTGGTGGATAAGAAGGATGGCAAAGTGAACAAGGGTATATTTGATATACAGGTTATTGATGTGTGCCTTACTAGTGTTTATAGTAGCCCCTGAGTATTTGATACTTGTTCGGTTACTAAGATTAGTAACTCGAAACAGGATTTACAGAATAAACAGAGACTAGTTGAGGGGAAGTGACGATGAGTGTTGGAAATAGTTCCAAGATTGATATGATCATCATGACACACTCCCTATACTTTCGGGATTAGTGTTAAACCTAAATAAATGTTATTTAGTGTTTGCGTTGAGCATGAATATGATTTGATCATGTTTATTGCGATACAGTTATTCATTTGAAGTTAAAGAATAATAGTTATTCTGTTTACATGAATAAGACCTTCAATGGTTATACACCCAATGAAAATAGTTTGTTGGATCTCGATCGTAGTGATACACATATTCATAATATTGATGCCAAAAGATGCAAAGTTAATAATGATAGTGCAACCTATTTATGGCACTGCCGTTTGGGTCATATCAGTGTAAAGCGCATGAAGAAACTCCATAAAGATGGATTTTCGGAATCACTTGGTTATGAATCATTTGATGCTTGCGAACCGTGCCTTTTGGGCAAGATGACTAAAACTCCGTTCTCCGGAACAATGGAACAAGCTACTGACTTATTGGAAATAATAAATACCGATGTATGCGATCCAATGAGTGTTGATGCTCGTGGCAAGTATCGTTATTTTCTGACCTTCACAAGATGATTTGAGCAGATATGGGTATATCTACTTGATGAAACATAAGTCTTAAATAGTTGAAAGGTTCAAAGAATTTCAGAGTGAAGTGGAAAAATCATCGTAACAAGAAAATAAAGTTTCTGCGATCTGATCGCAGAGACAAATATTTGAGTTACGAGTTTGGTCTTCAATTAAAACAATGTGGAATAGTTTCACAGCTCACGCCACCTAGAACACCACAACGTTATGGTGTGTCCGAACATCGAAACCGCACTTTATTGGATATGATGCGATCTATGATGTCTCTTACTGATTTACCACTATTGTTTTGGGGTTATGCATTAGAGACAGCTGCATTCACGTTAAAAGGGCACCATCTAAATCCGTTGAGATGACACCGTATGAACTATGGTTTAGCAGTAAACCTAAGCTGTCGTTTCTTAAAGTTTGGAGTTGCGATGCTTATATGAAAAAGGTTTTCAACCTGATAAGCTCGAACCCAAATCGGAGAAGTGCGTCTTCATAGAATACCCAAAGGAAACTGTTGGGTACTCCTTCTATCACAGATCCAAAGGCAAAACATTTGTTGCTAAGAATGGATCCTTTCTAGAGAAGGAGTTTCTCTCGAAAGAAGTGAGTGGGAGGAATGTAGAACTTGATGAGGTAACTATATCTACTCCCTTGTTGGAAAGTAGTTTATCACAGAAATCAGTTCCAGTGATTCCTACACCAATTAGTGAGGAAGTTAATGATGATGATCATGAAACTTCAGATCAAGTTTCTACCAAACCTCGTAGGTCTTCCAGAGTAAGATCCGCACCAGAGTGGTGCAGTAATCATATTCTGGAAGTCATGTTACTAGACCATGATGAACCTGCGAACTATGAGGAAGCGATGATGAGCCCAGATTCCATGAAATGGCTTGAGGCCATAAAATCTGAGATATGATCCATGTATGAGAACAAAGTATGGACTTTGATTGACTTGCTCGATGATCAGCAAGCCATATTAAATAAATGGATCTTCAAGAGGAAGACGGACACTGATAGTAGTGTTACTATCTACTAAGCTCGACTTGTTGCGAAAGGTTTTCAACAAGTTCAAGGTGTTGAATACGATGAGATTTTCTCACTCGTATCGATGCTTAAATCTGTCTGAATCATGTTAGCAATTGCCACATTTTATGAAATCTGGCAAATGGATGTCAAAACTGCATTCCTTAATGGTTTTCTTAAAGGAGAGTTGTATATGATACAACCAGAAGTTTTTGTCGATCTGAAAGGTGCTAACAAAATGTGCAAGCTCCGGCGATCAATCAATGGACTGGTGCAAGCATCTCAAAGTTGGAATATATGCTTTGATAAGTTGATCAAAGCATATAGTTTTGTACAGACTTACGGTGAAGCCTGTATTTACAAGAAAGTGAGTGGGAGCACTACAGCATTTCTGATAAGTATATGTGAATGACATATTGTTGATCGGAAATAATGTAGAATTATTCTGCAAAGCATAAAGGAGTGTTTGAAAGGAGTTCTTTCAAAGAAAGACCTCGGTGAAGCTGCTTACATATTGAGCATCAAGATCTATTGAGATAGATCAAGACGCTTGATAAGTTTTTTCAATAAGTACATACCTTGTCAAGATTTTGAAGTAGTTCAAAATGGAACAGTCAAAGAAAAAGTTCTTGCCTGTGTTGCAAAGGTGTGAAATTGAGTAAGACTCAAATCCTGACCACGACAGAAAATAGAAAAGAGAATGAAAGTCATTCCCTATGCCTCAGTCATAGGTTCTATAAAGTATGCTATGCTATGTACCCGACCTATTGTATACCTTGCTCTGAGTTTGGCAAGGGAGTACAATTTTGATCTAAGAGTAGATCACTGGACAGCGGTCAAGAATATCCTTAGTGAGGACTAAGAAAATATTTCTCGATAATGGAAGTGATAAAAGAGCTCGTCGTAAAAGTTACAACGATACAAGCTTTTACACCAATCCAGATGACTCTAAGTCTCAATCTGGATACATATTGAAAGTGGGAGCAATTAGCTAGAGTAGCTCCATGCAGAGCATTGAAGACATAGAATATTTGCAAAATACATACGGCTCTGAATATGGCAGACCCGTTGACTAAGCTTCTCTCACGATCAAAACATGATCACACCTTAGTACTCTTTGGGTGTTAATCACATTGCAATGTGAACTAGATTATTGACTCTAGTAAACCCTTTGGGTGTTGGTCACATGACGATGTGACCTATGGGTGTTAATCATATACAGATATGAATATTGGTGTTAAATCACATGGCGATGTGAACTAGATTATTGACTCTAGTGCAAGTGGGAGACTGAAGGAAATATGCCCTAGAGGCAATAATAAAGTTATTATTTATTTCCTTATATCATGATAAATGTTTATTATTCATGCTAGAATTGTATTAACCGGAAACATAATACGTGTGTGAATACATAGACAAACATAGTGTCACTAGTATGCCTCTACTTGACTAGCTCGTTAATCAAAGATGGTTAAGTTTCCTAACCATATACATGAGTTGTCATTTGATTAATGGGATCACATCATTAGGAGAATGATGTGATTGACATGACCCATTCCGTTAGCCTAGCACTTGATCGTTTAGTATGTTGCTATTGCTTTCTTCATGACTTATACATGTTCCTATAACTATGAGATTATGCAACTCCTGTTTGCCGGAGGAACACTTTGGGTGCTACCAAACATCACAATGTAACTGGGTGATTATAAAGGAGTACTACAGGTGTCTCCAAAGGTACATCTTGGGTTGGCGTATTTCGAGATTAGGTTTTGTCACTCTGATTGTCGGAGAGGTGTCTCTGGGCCCTCTCGGTAATGCACATCACTATAAGCCTTGCAAGCAATGTAGCTAATGAGTTAGTTATGGAATGATGCATTACGTAATGAGTAAAGAGACTTGCCGGTAACGAGATTGAACTAGGTATTGGATACCGACGATCGAATCTCAGGCAAGTAACATACCGATGACAAAGGGAACAAAGTATGTTGTTATGCGGTTTGACCGATAAAGATCTTCGTAGAATATGTAGGAGCCAATACGGGCATCCAGGTTCCGCTATTGGTTATTGACCAAGAATAGTTCTAGGTCATGTCTACATAGTTCTCGAACCCGTAGGGTCCGCACGCTTAAGGTTTCGATGACAGTTATATTATGAGTTTATGAGTTTTGATGTACCGAAGGAGTTCGGAGTCCCGGATGAGATCGGGGACATGACGAGGAGTCTCGAAATGGTTGAGACATAAAGATTGATATATTGGAAGCCTATGTTTGGACATCGGAAGTGTTCCGGGTGAAATCGGCATTTTACCAGAGTACCGGGAGGTTACCGGAACCCCCCGGTGACCTAATGGCCCTTAGTGGGCGTAATGGAGGAAGAGGAGAAGGGGCCAAGGGGCATCCGCGCGCCCCTCTCCCCCCCCCCCCAAGTCCGAATAGTACAAGGAGGG
>NC_041387.1:455642712-455649535 GCF_002162155.2 Triticum dicoccoides | reverse complement strand
GCTCCTTTATATACGGGGGCAGGGGGCACCCTAGACACACAAGTTGATCTACAAATCGTTCCTTAGCCGTGTGCGGTGCCCCCCTCCACCATATTCCACCTCGGTCATATCGTCGCGGAGTTCAGGTGAAGCCCTGCGCCGGTAGAGCATCATCATTGTCACCATGCCGTCATGCTGCCGGAACTCATCCCCGACACTTTGCTGGATCGGAGTCCGGGGATCGTCATCGAGCTGAACGTGTGCTGAACTCGGAGGTGCCGTACGTTCGGTACTTGGATCGGTCGGATCGTGAAGACGTACGACTACATCAACCACGTTGTCATAACGCTTCCGCTTACGGTCTACGAGGGTACGTGGACAACACTCTCCCCTCTCGTTGCTATGCCATCACCATGATCTTGCGTGTGCGTAGGAAATTTTTGAAATTACTACGATCCCCAACAATAAGGAGTGGCAAGAGCCTAAGCTTGGGTATGCCCAAGGCACCCCAAGGTAATATTCAAGAACAACCAAGAGCCTAAGCTTGGGGATGCCCCGGATGGCATCCCCTCTTTCGTCCTCGTTCATCGGTAACTTTACTTGGAGCTATATTTTTATTCACCACATGATATGTGTTTTGCTTGGAGCATCTTGTATGATATGAGTCTTTGATTTTTAGTTTACCACAATCATCCTTGCTATACACACCTTTTGGGAGATACACACATGATTCGGAATTTATTAGAATACTCTAGGTGCTTCACTTATATCTTTTGGAGTAGTTTGTCATTTGCTCTAGTGCTTCACTTATATCTTTTAGAGCACGGCGGTGGTTTTATTTTGTAGAAATTATTGATCTCTCATGCTTCACTTATATTATTTTTAGAGTCTTTTAGAACAGCATGGTATTTGCTATGGTTATAAAATTGGTCCTAAAATGATGGGCATCCAAGTTGGGTATAATAAAAACTATCATAGAAAGTGAATTGAATGCTATGATCAATTTGATGCTTGATAATTGTTTTGAGATATAAAGGTGCTAATATTAGAGTCATACTAGTTGGGTAATTATGAAATTGAGAAATACTTGTGTTGAAGTTGGCAAGTCCCGTAGCATGCACGTATGGTAAAAGTTGTGTAACAAATTTGTTGCATGGGGTGCTCTTTTGATTGCCTTCCTTATGTGTGGAGGTCGGGGGCGCGCGATGGTTAACTCCTACCAACCTCCCCCCTAGGAGCATGCGTAGTAGTACTTTGCTTCGAGGGCTAATAAACTTTTGCAATAAGTATATGAGTTCTTTATGACTAATGTGAGTCCATGGATTATACGCACTCTTACCCATCCATCATTGCTAGCCTCTACGGTACCGTGCATTGCCCTTTCTCACCTTGAGAGTTGGTGCAAACTTCGCCGGTGCATCCAAACCCGTGATACAATATGCTCTATCACAAATAAACCTCCTTATATCTTCCTCAAAACAGCCACCATACCTACCTATTATGGCATTTCCATAGCCATTCCGAGATATATTGACATGCAACTTTCCACCGTTCTGTTTATTATGAAACGTTCCATCATTGTCATATTGCTTTTGCATGATCATGTAGTTGACATCGTATTTCTGGCAAAGCCACCTTCATAATTATTTCATACATGCCGCTCTTGATTCATTGCATATCCCGGTACACCGCCGGAGGCATTCATATAGAGTCATATTTTGTTCTAGTATCGCATTGTAATTCTTGAGTTGTAAATAAATAGAAGTGTGATGATCATCATTATTAGAGCATTGTCCCTTATTATAAAAAGAAAGGCCAAATAAAAAAAGGAAAGGCCCCAAAAAAAGAAGAAAATAAAAAAGGGGGACAATGTTACTATCTTTTTCCACACTTTTGCTTCAAAGTAGCACCATGTTCTTCATATAGAGAGTCTCTTATGTTGTCACTTTCATATACTAGTGGGAATTTTTCATTATAGAACTTGGCTTGTATATTACAATGATGGGCTTCCTCAAAATGCCCTAGGTCTTCGTGAGCAAGCAAGTTGGATGCACACCCACTTAGTTTCTTTTGTTGAGCTTTCATACATTTATAGCTCTAGTGCATCCGTTGCATGGCAATCCCTACTCCTCATGTTGACATCAATTGATGGGCATCTCCATAGCCCGTTCATTAGCCTCGTCAATGTGAGACTTTCTCCTTTTTTGTCTTCTCCACACAACCTCCATCATCATATTCTATTCCACCCATAGTGCTATATACATGGCTCACACTCATGTATTGCGTGAGAGTTGAAAAAAGCTGAAGCGCGTTAAAAAGTATGAACCAATTGCTTGGCTGAAACCGGGGTTGTGCATGATGGGGGTATTTTGTGTGATGAAAATGAAGCATAGCCTAACTATATGATTTTGTAGGGATGAACTTTCTTTAGCCATGTTATTTTGAGAAGACATGATTGCTTTGTTAGTATGCTTGAAGTATTACTATTCTTATGTCAATATGAACTTTTATATTGAATCATTTGGATCTGAACATTCATGCCACAATAAACAAAATTACATTGAGAAATATGCTAGGTAGCATTCCACATCAAAAATTCAGTTTTTATCATTTACCTACTCGAGGACGAGCAGGAATTAAGATTGGGGATGCTTGATACGTCTCCAACGTATCTATAATTTTTTATTGTTCCATGCTATTATATTACCCGTTTTGGATGTTTATGGGCTTTATTATACACTTTTATATTATTTTTGGGACTAACCTATTAATCGGAGGCCCAGCCCAAATTGATGTTTTCTTGCCTATTTTAGTGTTTTGAAGAAAAGGAATATCAAACGGAGTCCAAACGGAATGAAACCTTCGGGAGAGTTATTTTTGGAACGAAAGCAATCCAGGAGACTTGGAATAGACGTCAGGAAAGCTTCGAGGTGGCCACGAGGGTCGGGGGCGTGCCCTACCCCCTAGGCACGCCCCCCACACTCGTGGGCCCCCTGTGGCTCCCTCGACCGACTTCTTTCGCCTATATATGTCCATATACCCTAAAAACATCGAGGAGCACAATAGATCGGGAGTTCCGCTGCCGCAAGCCTCTGTAGCCACCAAAAACCAATTGGGACCCTGTTCTGGCACCCTGCCAGAGGGGGGATCCCTCACCAGTGGCCATCTTCATCATCCTGGCACTCTCCATGACGAGGAGGGAGTAGTTCATCCTCGGGGTTGAGGGTATGTACCAGTAGCTATGTGTTTGATCTCTCTCTCACGTGTTCTTGAGGTGATACGATCTTGATGTATCGCGAGCTTTGCTATTATAGTTGGATCTTATGATGTTTCTCCCCCTCTACTCTCTTGTGATGAATTGAGTTTTCCCCTTGAAGTTGTCTTGTCGGATTGAGTCTTTAAAGATTTGAGAACACTTGATGTATGTCTTGCCGTGCTTATCTATGGTGACAATAGGATATTCACGTGATCTACTTGATGTATGTTTTGGTGATCAACTTGCGGGTTCAGTGACCTTGTGAACTTATGCATAGGGGTGAGCACACATTTTCGTCTTGACTCTCCAGTAGAAACTTTGGGGCACTCTTTGAAGTACTTTGTGTTGGTTCAATAAATGAATCGGAGATTGTGTGATGCATATCGTATAATCATGCCCACGGATACTTGAGGTGACATTGGAGTATCTAGGTGACATTAGGGTTTTGGTTGATTTGTGTCTTAAGGTGTTATTGTAGTATGAACTCTATGATAGATCGAACGGAAAGAATAGCTTCATTTTATTTTACTATGGACTCTTGAATAGATCGATCAGAAAGGATAACTTTGAGGTGGTTTCGTACCCTACCATAATCTCTTCGTTTGTTCTCCGCTATTAGTGACTTTGGAGTGACTCTTTGTTGCATGTTGAGGGATAGTTATATGATCCAGTTATGTTATTATTGTTGAGAGAACTTGCACTAGTGAAAGTATGAACCTTAGGCCTTGTTTGCTAGCATTGCAATATCGTTTACGCTCACTTTTATCATTAGTTACCTTGTTGTTTTTATAATTTTATATTACAAAAACCTATATCTATCATCCATATTGCACTTGTATCACTATCTCTTCGCCGAACTAGTGCACCTATACAATTTACCATTGTATTGGGTGTGTTGGGGACACAAGAGACTCTTTTTTATTTGTGAAAGAACATGCGATGCCCCCATGTTTGGTTTTGGTAATTGATGACAATCTCTATGGACTAATGGTTGTCTTGAGTTATATTTGAAGGATTTGTCCATAGGCTTTTCTTGAAGTCCATGTGTTGGTTTCAAGGAGTTTATGAGTTGACCAAGGTGCTATTAAGGAATTATCCAAAGATTGGTCATGTGAGTGTTGAGCTTATTTCAAGCATGTCTTGAAGAAGAAGATTGTGTGATCATTCATGTCTACCTTCAAGACATCATCCAAATGAAGAGAGTTGGAAAGATTCAAGGTTGATCAAGACTAAGTCAAAGAGTGAATCAAGTTGATCAACACACAAAGCATAGAAGATGTACCGAGAGGGATCAAGCGATCCCATGGTATGGTAAGCACTGTCAATTACGCTTTGTGTACTAACCCATGATCTTCGTGAGAGTTCTTTGTGGAGTTAGGTTGTGGTGTGCAAGTTCACGTGAAGCATCACGAAGAGATCAAATTCTTGAAGCTTGCCGTCCATTGTGGTGACAATGGACTTGTGAGGATGTGCGGAAGAGTGGCTCACCCATAGTGGAGTATGGGGGAGCAATCAACTAGTCTTCATCGAGCCAACACAATCAAGAAAGGTGGTCCAACTTGAAGGAGTCAAGATCGTCATCATCTAGCTCAAGTGGACCATGTGCAAGGCAAAGGTTTGCCCTTGATAGGTTTTCTATTTTACCAGTCTCATGATGGTAGTTGGGAGACCAGGTTTTAGGATCGATTGTCGTACTATCAAGGGGGGCTATCGATGAGTAACTTGATCGTATCATTCATAGAGAGCTCAAACCATTGCATCCTTGCATCATCTTTCTTGGTTCTTGTTTGGTTCTCTTTGTGAGTTTTGGAGCTTATGGTCATCTTGATGACAAGCTCGAGTTCATCGAAAACGGAGTTCACATGCATCTTCTATGATGTTTTCGTTGTTGGAGGTACTGTCGGTTCTTCTCTGATGGAGTGTTCACTCCTCTATATCTTAGGCATACCTCCCTGCTGTTTTGATGCTACTCGTTGTCTTGTATCCAACAAGCTTGAGTTTGCTCAATTCGGAGCTCATATGAAGAAGTTATGGCAGTTTTGTTTTCTCCGTGCGGTAGTACCGTGGTGGCAGCGGTAGTACCGCGGTGGCAGCGGTAGTACCGCTTGTAGCGTCAAGCGGTAGTACCGCTCCAGTACCGCTCTACTACCACCTCGATTTTGGGTCTTGCTCTTTTCGTGTCAGGTTTAGCAGTAGTTGCACGGCAGTAAGGCATGGCAGTTCCGCCTATAAGCGGTAGTACCACCCCGATTGGGCGGTAGTACCGCCTATAAGCGGTAGTACCACTCCGGTCGGGCGGTAGTACCGCTACTGCATTACTGCCACTGTACTCTGCTCTGCCCTGCCTCTTTTGGACCTGTGTTCTGCTCCTCCAGCGGTAGTACCGCTGGGGTGAGCGGTAGTACCTCTTATAATCGGTACTACCGCCCCAAGGTTCATGTTTTGTTGCTCCTTTTCCCTGCTTCTTCCGTCCGAGCGGTAGTACCGCTCGTGGAGCGGTAGTACCGCTCGTGTGTGGGCTGAGCACATAACGGTTGGATTTTCCCCCTCCTATAAAAGGGGGTCTTCTTCCCCAATGAACCTTATCCTTTGAGCTCGTGTTCTTCCCCCATTGTTGACCTTCTCCAAGCTTGCTATCTCTCAATCCCTCCATGGATTCTTGCTAGTTTTGGGTGGAAAAGAGAGAGGAGATCTAGATCCACATTTCCACCAATCACTTTCTCCTCTATGTGAGGGGAACCCCTTGGATCTAGATCTTGGAGTTCTTGGTGTTCTCCTTCTTGTTCTTCCTCTCATTTTCTTCCCTAGCATTAGTTGCTTCGGTGGGATTTGGGAGAGAAGGACATGGGCACTCCATGTGCCCTTGCCATTGCATTTGGTGCATCGGTTTGAGTTCTCCATGGTGATACGTGGAAGTTTCAAGTTGAGAAGCTTATTACTCTTGGGTGCTTGGTGACCTTGAGCTTGTTCCTCTTAGGTGCTTTGGCGCCCTAGATGGTTGGTGGTGCTTGGAGCTTAATCATTGTGGTGTAAAGCTCCGGGCAAGCGTCGGGGTCTCCAATTAGGTTGTGGAGATTGCCCCGAGCAATTTGACGGGTACCGATGACCGCCCCCAAGGGTTGCCAAAGTGTACGGGTTCGGTGACCGCCCCCAAGGGTCACCATTTGTATGGGTTCGGTGATCGCCCTCAAGGGTCCCTTAGTGGAATCGCGGCATCTTGCATTGTGCGAGGGTGTGAGGAGATTACGGTGGCCCTAGTGGCTTCTTGGGGAGCATTGTGCCTCCACACCGCTCCAAACGGAGATTAGCATCCACAAGGGTGTGACCTTCGGGATACATCGTCGTCTCCGCGCGCCTCGGTTATCTCTTACCCGAGCCCTTTATCTATGCACTTTACTTTGTGATAGCCATATTGTTCTTTGTCATATATCTTGCTATCACATAGTTGCTTATCTTTCTTAGCATAAGTTGTTGGTGCACATAGGTGAGCCTAGTTGTTGTAGGTTTTGTGCTTGACAAATTAACCGCTAGCTTTATTCTGCATTTGTTCAAGCCTCTACCATAATTATTTTAAAACGCCTATTCACC
>NC_041387.1:455625452-455642142 GCF_002162155.2 Triticum dicoccoides | reverse complement strand
CGACATCCACGACCTTTCAATTTGGTTGCAGGGTTGTTTGAGAGAGACCATCTTCATCCTACGCCTCCCACGGATTGATAAACCTTAGGTCATCCACTTGAGAGAAATTTGCTACTGTCCTACAAACCTCTGTACTTGGAGGCCCAACAATGTCTACAAGAAGAAGGTTGTGTAGTAGACATGACTCAACAAGAGAAGTATGATCCTACTTCCTTCAAGGGGACACAAGCTCAAGATGATCTTCCACCACAAGACCACAAGCTAAAAGGCAAGGACAAACTTCAAGATGAGATTGATGCATTTGAAGATGCTCTAAAGGCCTTGGTCAAGTGGGTTCCCAAGACTACATCAAGTTCTACTTCATCAAGTACATCTACAACCCCAAGGATTCCCATCAAGATGACGTGGATCCCGAAGAAGAAGAACTAGAGAGTTCTTGAAGGTGACTCCGCCAACATACTTCACTCATATTCATTTTGGCAAGAACAAGTGCAACCAACTTCCACATCTTGCACTAGTTCAAGGAGTCACAAACCCTCTTATTGGTAAGACAAGGGACAAGGTAACCTAATGATTTCATGGACATCATCATGTGTGTGCTTCACTCTATGTCTATGGATATCCTTGTTTGTTCCTTGTGGGACTAACCCGTGTAGGCATTGAAAGTTCAACTCACTCCAATGGATTGCTTAAAATGATCTACAACATCAATGAGCATTCACATCTTCAACATCTACATGAAGTCATCATCGACAAAACCCAAGGTTAGTTCATCCCTCTTAGGGGGCATATCACATCTAGGGGAGATTTACTCTAAGAATTGAGCTAAAGCAACTCTAATGGTGTGAACACAACAATGCTTTATGTAAAAGTGGCAACCCAACTTGTGCTTAAACGATGAGTATGACCTATGATCAAATGTTCTCATTTGACTCATAAGTCAATACACTCATATATAGATGACCTAGTCATCGCCAATTGTTTGATAGATGCTAGAGTGTTTGTGCATGCTTTGCCACATATTTCATTTGCCATTTTATTGTGTGAGCATGTTGATTGCATATTATTCTCATTCGAGGACATCCATTTGTTGCTTTGATTGTTTGGCTTTTCATCTTTTTGCCAAATGGATGGACAAGAATGCCTAAGAACTTCCTCTAGCTATCTATGCTTTTCTCATCTCAAACTCTTTTCATGCTACATCACAAAGTTTGATCTAAGTCAAATTCAAACCCTCTGGGTGAGGAGCACTCGGAGTCTCCATTTGTCATAGACTTAAACTTCCAAAACCTCTCTGTGCATTTTGGTCTGACCGATTCATCCATTTCGGTCACATAGTTCACTGGGCTGATCTAGTTTTCAATCTCGGTGCAACCGATTAGAACTTTTCGGTCTCACCGAGTTGCAGTAACCGCTTGCAATTCTGCATCTCTGTGCCACCAAGTTGTTCCACTCGGTCACACCGATAGTGCCAGGATATATATAAGGATGGGTGAAATTTTGGAAATTCCTCCAAAACCTCTTTGCCCGCGCGTGTCCTGCTCTGCCGCCTCGGGTCTCCAGATCATCTTCTCGTTGCCAGCGACCTCCCGCCGCTGGTCTCCGCCGCCGTCAACGGAATTCTTCACCTCCATCGCCGCCATAGCGAGCTCATCACCAAGCTAGGGTATGAGTTCGACACTTTGTGCATTCTTTTAACTCCGATTCTTAGCACAAAGGCAATGCCATGTTTCTTTCCAAGTATGAGATCGATCTATCCACAGAAAACATCCTTTAGATTAGTTTTGATTTGAAAATTTAGGGTTAGGTTTCCGCCGGACTCATCTCGTACTGACCGAATTGTAGAAATCGGTCTCACTAATTTGACTTAGGCCATTGCACATGTGATTTTCAGTCTGATCGAAAATTGCAAGTGACCGAGCTCAGGACTTTGTGAAACCCTAGCAAAGTCGGAGTCACCGAACAGTGTCTCGGTCTGACTGATTCCACTTGTTTAGACTTCAAAGTTGCTTCGGTGTCACCGAGTTTTACAAATCGGTAGCTCCGAAATGCTTCTTGTAGAAAACTAAAACTAACTTTTTGACTCATTCTTTTTGCAAAAACTCTGCGCTCTGTGATGCTCATCTACTCTATCTTATCTACAACTATTCACAAGGTCAGCTCTCAGTTTGCAGTGCAGTATGTCTGATCAAAGTGATAGTTAGAACAAGTTAGAGGAGCAGATGGACTTGAGTGAGGGCACTAGTCCCTCTGGCAGCTTTGATGAGGGTAGCAGGAGCACAACAAGCAATCTGCCTAAGGCTCAGACTAGGCAGAGGAAGAAGAAAACCTCAGACTCTGAGGATGAGGATTTTGAGATTGAAGAAGTCAGCTCAAAGAAGAAAGTGCTAAAGAAAGAGTCTGCTGCTGCTTCCACCAAGCCAGGATAGCACAAGAAGGAACCTTCCAGGAGAGTGCCAATGTCTAATGCCAGGGCATCAACTCAAGAGACTATGCTATTTACACTTGAGCCAAGAAAAGGTGATGAGGGCAAGAAAAGGGTCAGGAAAACTACGGCTAGAGTGCTTGGAAATCCATCTATGAGGAGAGATTCTGTTAGTGAGGAGGAAGAAGAGGATGTTGCACCTCCTCACAAGTCACAAAAGCTGATGGGGGATTCCATCAAGTCTGGGGCTACACCTGAAATCCCAAGACAGCTCCCAAAGCTCCAGCTCAAGCCTCCAAGACTGCACCCAAGAGAAGCACCAGGAACATTCCTGCTGCAGAGAAGAACAAGGCCCCAGTGCCTGAGGTTGAAGAAGAGGATGAAGAAGCCCAAGTGCTTAGGAAACTCAAGCCAAAGAATCCAGACCATGATGACAATCATCCAGTGGCTGAGAATATGAAAGAAAGAAAAGATGCAGGTCTCAGATTGTGGAGACAAGCTGATCCATATGCAGCGAGGAGAAGGACAGCTGTGGACTATATATTTCACACCAAAGAACATCAAGATTTCTATGAGACGGTGTTGCTTGACAAGAAGCCCATTGTCAGTGATATGAAGTGGGTTGATTGGGAGTATATTCATGAAAATGAAGATCATTTTCCAGGAGTGCATGAGAGCTTCAAACTCAATGGTGTTGACAAATTTGTGGATCAGAAGTTGACCAAATGGAATGATGAGCTCATTATGCATTTTTACTCTACAGCTCATTTCTATCCTAATGGGAAGATTGTGTGGATGACTGAAGGTACAAGATACCAGTCTACTGTTGATGAGTGGGCCAAGCTCATAAAAGCCCCCAAGGAGCATGAGAAAGACATTGATGTCTATGCTAAGAAGAAGAAGGATCACAACTCCATGGAAAATATGTACAAGGAGATACCTGACAAAGCTTTGGAGACTCACAAGCTAGGCTCAGTGTATTTCTTGATGTCTGGATTGGCCACAATGAACACTATATTGAGGCACACCCTGTTGCCCAAATCATGAGATCATAGGATGATCAGAGGCCATTCCATTAATTTGCTTTAGATGTTTGATTTTCCCCAGAAGTTCAAAGTCATGAGTTAGATTGTTGAGACAATCAAGAGAACAGTTGCTGACCAGAAGAGGTCATGTGTGTATGCTCCACACATACAGATGTTGATTAACTCCAAGATGCCCAAAGGAGTGTATTTTCTGGACAAGGAGCACCTTCCCTTGAAGCCTGATTTTGAGGACAACACTGTTGTCATGACTACTGAAGATCCAACATCTCTAGAGACTCAAGAGAAGAGACAGAAAGCTAAAGCTGAGAAGGCAGCAAAGATGCCAAGTGCTAAAGAAGCTTCAGAAGTGTTCCTCAAGTCAAAGCAAGACCAGCTTGGATATCTTATTCAAGCAACCTTGAGAACTGAGAAAGGACTGGTCACCCTGACTCGGAACCAGGAGAGCTTGGAGAGGATCATTGAAACCAAATTCTATGATCTTGACTTGAAGGTGACTGAAATTCATACAACAGTTGAGCAGCTCCAGGAAGAAGCAGATGAGAAGAAGGGGAAAGCAACTACAGAAGTGTTCCAGAGAGTGCCTAGGGCACAAAGGCCTACAGCAGTGACAGTGCCAGACACAAGAGCAACAGCTTCAGCACCTGCCACCACAGCTCCAGTGGCAACTCCACCAGCTCCATCAAATTCTACTAATGCTTTCATCCTTGGAGTCCTCTTAACACCTCCTCCTAAAGATCTAGCCCAGAGAGTCGCATAGCACTATGCATTTTGAAGCTTTTTGGTAACTTGTTGCCAAAGAGGGAGAAAGTGTATAGATCATAGGCTTCAGAGAGAGAGAGAGAGAGATTTGCTTCTTTTGCTACTTATTTGCTTTGCTTGCTTGGTTGAGATACTTTATGCTTATGTGTGTGAGATACTTTGTATGGTCATGTGTTTGATCATATCATGCTTAATGCTTGTGCTTTAATGATGACATTATCTATCTTTTGTGTATGATCATTCATTTTGCCTTGATGATGAGTGCTTGTTCTTAATTTTTATCTTTTTTAGCGCTCCACCAAGATGTATGTGACATGGAAGATTAACCCATGATCATAATTATCTGTGCATTTGCATTCAAAAGCAAACTTTAAATAATGCACAAATTTAGGGGGAGCTCTTACTTATCACATACTTCTCAAAGCGGCGATGTTTTTCATTCTTATTATCTTTTATCGAAGCTTTGATCTATATGCTGTCATCAATTACCAAAAAGGGGGAGATTGAAAGTGCAACTAAACCCTGGGTGGTTTTGGTAATTCTTAACAACATATAGCTCATTGAACTAATGCTCTTTCTAGATGATCATTTCAGAAAGTTCAATGATTGGCATGGCATGGACTAGAGATGTGGACCCCTCAAAATGCTAAGGACACATATTGGCAACAAGCTCAAGACTCTACATTTTTATTGAAGGGATCCAAGATCACATTGAGTCCATAGGAACGCCAATACTATTAAAAGGGGATGAGGTGTTGCTTAATATCTTACTTGCTCAAAATGCTTAGTGATACACTCCAAAACCCTCAACCACTTTCTCATTTCCGCATATGTCCTAAACATAAAAGTCAAACTCGGCCCCACCAATTTGATCTATCCAGCGCCACCGAGTTCATTTGACATAGCCACTGCCACAAACCCTAGTCACTTCGGTTTCACCGATAGGGATCTCGGTCTCACCGAGATGGGATTGCAAACTCCCTGTTTCCTTTTCGTAACATTCCGGTCCCACCGAAATGAGCGAATCGGTCCCACCGAGTCTGCAATGCAAATTCACTGTTTCCTTTTCGTAACACTTCAGTCTCACCAAAGTGAGTGAATCGGTCGCATCGAGTTTGCCTGACCAACTCTCTATGTGCCTATTACTAAAATCGGTCCCACCGAGTTCATGTGATCGGTCACACAGAGATTACGTTATGCCCTAACCCTAGCGTATCGGTCTCACTGAGTTGACTGTATCAGTCCCACCAAAAAGCCTAACGTTCATATTTTGACCTGAATTGGTCTGGCCGAGTTTGACCATTCGGTCTCACTGAGTTTGGGAATTTGTGTGTAACGGTTAGATTTTGTGCGGAGGCTATATATACCCCTCCACCCATTCTTCATTCGTGGAGAGAGCCATCAGAACGTGCCTACACTTCCACTACTCATTTTTTGAGAGAGAACCACCTACACATGTGTTGAGACTAAGACATTCCATTCCAACCACAAGAATCTTGATCTCTAGCCTTCCCAAGTAGCTTTCCACTCAAATCATCTTTCCACCATAGCCAAATCTGTGAGAGAGAGTTGAGTGTTGTAGAGACTATCATTTGAAGCACAAGAGCAAGGGTTAATCATCAACACACCATCTATTACCTTTTGAAGAATGGTGTCTCCTAGATTGGTTAGGTGTCACTTGGGAGCCTCCGTCAAGATTGTGGAGTTGAACCAAGGAGATTGTAAGGGCAAGGAGATCGCCTACTTCGTGAAGATATACCCGAGTGAGGCAAGTCCTTCGTGGGTGATGGCCATGATGGGATAAACAAGGTTGCTTCTTCGTGGACCCATCGTTGGTGGAGCCCTCCGTGGACTCGCGCAACCGTGACCCTTCGTGGGTTGAAGTCTCCATCAACGTGGATGTACGATATCACCACCTTCGGAACCATGCCAAAAATCTCTGTGTCAACATTGCATTTGCTCCCTCCAAACTCCTCCCATTTACCTTCTTGCAAGTTGCATGCTTTATGTTCCGCTGCTCATATACTCTTTGCATGCTTGCTTGAATTGTATTGTGTGATTGCTTGACTTGTGCTAAGTTGCTAAAATCTGCCAAGAATTAAAATTGGGAAAAGGCTAAGTTTTTATTTGGTCAAGTAGTCTAATCACCCCCCCCTCTAGACATACTTTCAATCCTACAGTTGCCAGCTCCCTGCTTTCCTGCTAGATGGTTTGGTGGAAGTCCTTCGCAACCTCCGCCAGCTTGCGATGAACTTCTTGAAGAACAGGGCATAACTTCCCACATTGTTTGCTTGGAAGTTAAGGGAGCCCGAGAGGCCATGCCCATCATCTGGGCGATGTTGAAGATGCGGTCATAGACCTTCTTGAAGACCCCGCACTGCATCTTCCGTTGCCCTCCAAGTTGGCGTATTGTCCCCTCGTTCTTATCATTGGTTTCCACAGCTGGGAGTACTGCCCTTCAAGATGCGTTAGCTCCTCCTGGAGCTCCCCACATTTCTTCTTGGCCTCGATCTGGGCCTTCTCGCTTTCAGCCGCCGAAGATCGGCCCCCTTGATGGAGCCCTTCATCAACTTAAGTTGCTCCTCCAATGATGCGCATTTGTCCTTGAGGGTTCTCCTTTCGATGGAAAAGCGCGATTCCTGGGAGTCCAGCCACTGTTAATACTCCGCACGAGTCTCATCCTTTTGCTTCTGAAGGGACTCCGTGAGGACCTTTGTGTTCTCTACATCTAGCATTTGGCACTCCTGCGCAGGCTCAGCGACCGCCTTCTCGCGAGCTTCATTCGTTGCTCGGTCCAGGATCGTTTTGGCTTCCACCAAGGCTTGGGAAACCCACTCCTGTGTGTCCTTGTCCTCTTGTCGAGCACATGCGGACTGAGCGAAGAAAACTCTCCACACGTCGACAAGAGCTTGACGTCCTTGGACCAGAGGCCCCCTCTTGGCCCCAAGACCAATCTCAAGCCGGTCGACCGCCCGATGCACCAAATGAAGAAGCCTCCCTGATAGGCACACCGCCACCGCCGGTGCCTCCGGGGTGGAGCACAGGCCCCAGGGCCCAGTTGGAACTACCGGCAAATGGTGCATCCCAGATGGTCTCTTCCAACACAACAGTGACCGTGTCCCCGCCACCCGTGGTGGTGCCGTCGGCCACGCCACCGTGCTCAACCATGCCGCCACTCAGGATAGGGGCACCTGTCGGGTGATTCTCTCCTGGGGATGAGGAAACAAGGGCAGTACTCCCCATGATGGCATGCAGTAGGATCCTGGAGCCTCCCGTGGTCTCAAGAACGGGAGCCTCCAGAGCCGAACTGCTCTTAACAGAGCCCTCCATCGCGGCCTCCCGAGCGGCCCAAGCGGCGCCCTCGCCTTCACCAGTAAGAACCTCGGAGTTATCATCGCTTGAATGTCGCCCATCCGCATAGGGTCATCCACGACGAAGGGGTCTGGTCTGCTCCCGACAGCCTGGGCAACCTCCCTGGAAGGCTCCGCATCCTCTACCCTGGCCCTGACCTCCAAGCCGCCGGCCTTGATGCTCACCGTCCCGTTGGCGCAAGATCCACGATGGAGGATGGGGCAGCGCGCGAAGATATGTTTGCCCTCGTCGTCTCCAATGGCGGCTCTACCACTATGGGGCTATTCCTTGCCTCCACACCAGGTGCCAAGGGCAAATCACCCTTACCAATCATTTCCTCCGTTGTCTCTTGCTTCGCCCTCTTCACCAGCGGGCGACCGGAGCGGGATGGGCTGCACACATGATGAAACAATGATTAGAGGTGGCCTGAGAACTCCAAGTTCTCACCCCCAGAGATGGCCTACGTACTCTTACTTGGTGCACCATGACCTCTTGAGCTGGCCCTGGTGAAAGGAGACGCGTGGTCTTGACCCTCTGGCGGAACCATCAGAATGCGCATCATCTACGGCCCCGCTAAGGACGCCAAAATGATGACACGCTCCTATGATGTGCGGATCCGTACGGGCTCAGGGGCTATCTGAACCACCACAGCCTCGCCTATGGGACACGCCGGGGGCCGGAGGAACCAACTCCACCATGTCGTCCTCCACGGTCGTCGAACTAAGGACAAAAGCTAATGGTGAGCAGGCTGCTTCTGTTGGGGAACGTAGTAATTTCAAAAATATTCCTACACACACGCAAAATCATGGTAATGCATAGCAATGCGAGGGGAGAGTGTTGTCCACGTACCCTCGTAGACCGATAGCGGAAGCGTTATAACAACGCGGTTGATGTAGTCATACGTCTTCACGGCCCGACCGATCAAGCACCAAAACTACGGCACCTCCGAGTTATAGCACACGTTCAGCTCGATGACGTCCCTCGAACTCCAATCCAGCCAAGTGTCGAGGGAGAGTTCCGTCATCACAACGGCGTGGTGACGATCTTGATGTTCTACCGTCACAGGGCTTCGCCTAAGCACCGCTACAATATTATCGAGGTGGATTATCGTGGAGGGGGGCACCGCACACGGCTAAGAGATCCAAGGGATCAATTGTTGTTGTTCCTAGAGGTGCCCCCCTGCCCCCGTATATAAAGGAGGAGAGGAAGGGGAGAGGGTCGGCCCCTATGGCGCGCCCTGGAGGAGTCCTACTCCCACCGGGAGTAGGATTCCCCCACTTCCAAGTAGTAGGAGTAGGAGTCAAGGAAGGAGGAGAGGGAAGGGAAGGAAGGAGGGGGCGCAGCCCTTCCCCCTAGTCCAATTCGGACTAGGCCTTGGGGGGGCGCGGCCTGCCCTAGGCAGCCCCTCTCTCTTTCCCGTATGGCCCAATAAGGCCCAATACTTCTCCCCGACGAATTCCCGTAACTCTCCGGTACTCCCAAAAATACCCGAATCACTCGGAACCTTTCCGAACTCCGAATATAGTCGTCCAATATATCGATCTTTACATCTTGACCATTTCGAGACTCCTCGTCATGTCCCCGATCTCATCCGGGACTCTGAACTCCTTCGTTACATCAAAATGCATAAACTCATAATATAACTGTCATCGAAACCTTAAGCGTGCGGACCCTACGGGTTCGAGAACAATGTAGACATGACCGAGACACGTCTCCGGTCAATAACCAACAGCGGAACCTGGATGCTCATATTGGTTCCCACATATTCTACGAAGATCTTTATCGTCAGACCGCATAACAACATACGTTGTTCCCTTTGTCATTGGTATGTTACTTGCCCGAGATTCGATCGTCGGTATCTCAATACCTAGTTCAATCTCGTTACCGGCAAGTCTCTTTACTCGTTCCGTAATACATCATCTCGCAACTAACTCATTAGTTGCAATGCTTGCAAGGCTTAAGTGATGTGCATTACCGAGAGGGCCCAGAGATACCTCTCCGACAATCGGAGTGACAAATCCTAATCTCGAAATACGCCAACCCAACAAGTACCCTTGGAGACACCTGTAGAGCACCTTTATAATCACTCAGTTATGTTGTGACGTTTTGTAGCACACAAAGTGTTCCTCCGGTAAACGGGAGTTGCATAATCTCATAGTCATAGGAACATGTATAAGTCATGAAGAAAGCAATAGCAATATACTAAACGATCGGGTGCTATGCTAACGGAATGGGTCAAGTCAATCACATCATTCTCCTAATGATGTGATCTCGTTAATCAAATGGCAACTCTTTGTCCATGTCTAGGAATCATAACCATCTTTGATTAATGAGCTAATCAAGTAGAGGCATACCAGTGACACTCAGTTTGTCTATATATTCACACATGTATTATGTTTCCGGTTAATACAATTCTAGCATGAATAATAAACATTTATCATGAAATAAGGAAATAAATAATAACTTTATTATTGCCTCTAGGGCATATTTTCTTCAGCTTCTATGGCAAAAGAACAAACCCAATACTTACTTGGTGGTGACCGCGCGGTGTCGCCGCTGAGCACCAGCGGCAGGGTCGGAGATCGCTGGGGGAGGCAGGGAACACTTCCGGCTTGGCGGCGGGGGTGTGTCCCTCCTAACTGGGGCGTTGGAGGAGCCCTTGGAGTTGTTCTCGCCCTCCTCCCTTTCCTCCTCGTCTCCCTCCATGGCCTCTCTAGAATTAGGGTCGGATGAGCTTGCACGCCGTAAGAAGGGGTTCGACCGGCCGGAGCCTGCAAGATCTCCGGGAGCAATGCCCCACTTGTTGCATCCAGGCAGGCCCCTCAGTATGGCTTCACATTCTGTGTTGGTATGGAGCATCCGACGGAGGATAGCTGAGTCGGGACCTCACCAGAGTGGAACAAGGTCTCCATGATCCATGCCAGGCTCTCGTCATCAATGGTGGCCCAGTGAAGACGTCGGTGGTCATTGATACTCATTTTTGTCCTACTTTCTCTGATAGAAACTTTGGGGGTACTCTTTGAACTTCTTTGTGTTGGATTGAATATTGTGAATCTGAAATTGTTTGATGCATATCGATTAATTGACTCACAGATACTTGTGGTGACATTGAAGTATCTAGGTGATATTAGAGTTGATTGATGTGTATCATATGGTGTTATTGTAGTACGAACTCTAGGGTTGTTTGTGACACTTATAGGGATGGCTCAATAGATTGTTCGGAAAGATAACTTTGAGGTGTTTAGATACTTATAGGGATGGCTCAATATGTATTATGTGTGTTGGGGACACAAGAGATTTCTTGTATTTCATTACAGGGTTGTTTGAGAGAGACCATCTTCACACATACATGGTGGTCCTTGTAACAACTAACAACTGTATTGGATGTGTTGGGGACACATACATCCATGGTGGCTCAAACTTCGTGATCCTGGATACCTGCAGGGTCGAAGAATGCGCGAGAGACAAGAGACAATTATGATGCAATTTTACTTCACACATACATGATGTTAATTCAAAGTCATTCCATCGATCCCTCATACAAACACATCGGGTTGCAACTTGCAAGTCTGTGCCTCAACCCATTACCTTACCAAATTACTCACACATGGTGATTGGGTCGCATGAAGAACTCATTGAAGAAGACATCAGGATGAAAGCTTTATTGATAATATGTCTTAAAATGGTTGCCAAACGCAATACACGACTACAAGTATGGCTAGCTTGGAGGTGGATTGCTGCGGTGGTGAAGATGGCGGTGGCTAGCGTTTATGAATGGCTTCTGGTGCGAAGACGAAAGTTTCTAGCGATGCTCCTTCGGATTCTGGTACAAGAACCTTTATAAAAGTTATAGGGTTGGACGCCATGGTGTCGTGGGCACTTGATACGAGCGTTGGTACAAGTGTGTGCGCTCGTACCAAACATCGCCTTGCGCTCTGTTTCTTCTGGTGCGCCTCCCAATTGATCTCTTCTTTCTTCATTTTACTTCTTTCCATATAAATGATGATTTTTATCCATGTGTAGTCTCTTTTCCCGTGGAAACAAAATAAAGAGAGGATTTCGCAATCTCTCGCATTCATTAGTCATTTGTGGCAATATTGAAGGGAATATCTCAGATTTTATAAGATAAACCGGCTTAAACGATGGTGTAATGAGCGTAAAAATACACTCGTCATGGACTTCACTTGCGACCTCTTAAAGTGCACACCAGTAAAACTTGGTGTATCAGCTAATCTAGCCATAGATCACTCAGGAAGTTAGCTACAATTAGGTTTTTGGATTATTGGAGAATTAGGCAATTTCGTTATTAATTCAAGAATTTGAATGATGATTAAAACTCTTATTTGCATGCAACAGTCTAGAATACTAGATGAGCTGGAAAACATGTACATCAACATCACACATGCAACAGTCTAGAGACATTAATAGATCACGACACATGTATTGTTTGTTTGCAACCACAGCTGCCGCAGGAGCGATGTTGTTGACGATGACGTTGGTGAAGACCAGTTGAATCAAACAACGTTTGAGATGTCGGTATGCGACGCCGCCCTACTTGGATGGAAGACAACCCGTGGTGACGAAGTTGAGCCGTAGTGCAAAGCGCTTACAAAAAACCTAATTCGTCCTCTCCTGGTGTAGGACCACAAGGATGAGAGGTTCCGGAGACCACTCCTGCTCGCTGGTGCCCACTGGCATTGAGTATGGAGTAGACTATGGTGACGACGCAAGTTGCGAGATAAGGCAAAACCTTATCTTGTTTCGGAGTGTCTTTGGTCGTGGTCGATAACTCGTATATATAGGAGAACCCACACAGTATCGCATCGCAATCACAATCTCAAACCGATTTGGTTTCCAAGTTGTGAACTTATCAGACAAGAAAATAATCAACTTGTCTGCCAAGGAACCAAAAAATAAAATGGCAAAAGGAAGTTGCGCTCTGACGGTGTCCTAGATAGGGGGTCTCTCATCACGTTGTTCCCGGCTTGGTGGGCCGGGCCGAGGAACCCCATGTCGGTTCAGGAGTAGGCCACACTGGACAGCCCATGGTATATCAATGGAAGGCCCCCGAAGACTTGTCGTGTGCTCCAAGAAGTTAGATTCATCGAAGACGCTGTTACCTTATACATAGTCGACTAGGATACTATAACCCTAGAATCCAAGGCATTTATATAAACCGAGGGATAAGGCTCGTAGAAGGACACACAATAATCTTTGGGTAGATCATATGTACTTGACACTCCAACCCAAAGCAATAAACACAAGCAGAACCTAGAGTGCTATCTCTTTTGACCTTGTTACAATCGCATCTAAACGCTTAGTTCGAGAACCCCTATACGAGATCTGCTGGATTTAGCTTCGTCATTGGTGGCCCATACATGTCCAGCTAAGCAGTCGCCACAATACGATGGGGATCAAGATCGGCCAGTAGATCGATGTTGGCGCTACTTTTTAAAACATATATTCTTTTATCTCTACTTTCCCATAGACATTATACATTTCTTGTATACATGAGAAGCATTTTATATATACACATTTAATGTTTCCCAAATTCATGATTAACAATTTAAACATATTTTTTATGTCTCCTATTGCCATACACATTCCACATTTCTCTATACATAACAAACATTTTTATATGCACGTTTAACATTGTCCAAATACATGATTAACATGTTTGAAAACTTATATATTTTGATGTCTACTTTTTTTGTACACAATGTACATTGTTTATACATTTTTCGTACACATCTGAAATATTTTTGCTATAATCATTTCATAACTAATCTTTTTAAAAAATTGAAACCTCTAGTATTTTTTTTCATATGTATTGTACTTTTTTTTACACACCGGAAACCTTTTTTTAATACACACTTAATTTTTCTAATGCATGATTAACATTAAAAAATGAAAAATTATAGCATTTTTTGATTTCTAATTTTTTCCATACGCATTGTATATTTTTTGTATATGCCAAAAACATTTTTTTCTATAAACACTAAACATTTTCAATGCATGATTAACATTTTCAAATTTTGTATAAAGTGATTTTCATAATAGCCATATTCAGAATATTTCAAAATATAAGTAATAGTACAAACATTAATGCAAAAAAAGTGAAAACAAAACGAAAGGGAAAAAAGCGCCAGAGCCAATATGGCGGCTGGCTTTCAGCGTTTTTTTATTTCGTTTTGTTTCACAGTGTTGCATTCCTTTTTTTTGTTTTATTTTTTACTTTTTTGTATTTCTAAATATATTAATTGTATATTTATGAAAAACACTTTTAAATAGCAAACTTGAAATATATTAAGCATGCATTATAAAAATCGTAAGTATATATAGAAAAAATGTTTCTGATGTATAAAAAAATATACAGTGTCTACAGAAAAGATAGACTCCAAAAAAAAGTTATGAATTCAAAAAATGTTAAATTTGCATGTGTTTCTCATGTATACGAAAAAAGTATTTTTTCTATTTTACAATGTGGTTGGAAAAAGGTACAAGTAAAAAGATATAAGTTTTTAAAAATGTTTTTCATGTATTTGGATAATGTTAAATGTGTATATAATTTTTTACAGATGTATATAAAAAATAAAATATGTATGCAAAAGTAGACATAAAAATATATTTTAGAAAAATGATAATCATGTATTCAAAAAATTGTAAATGTGTATATATGAAACATTCCTGATGTATAAAAAAGTGTACAACTTATGGAAATGGTAGACATCATAAATATAAATTGTCAAAGAAAACATACAAGAAATTTCGAAAAATGTACAAAGAAAGCATAGAAAACAAATAAAAACCAAAAAGGAAAGAGAAAGAAACAAAGAAAACAAAGAAAGAAATGGAGAAAAACTCTGAAGAAACAGAAACCCGTGAAGGAAAAAAGGAAAATCGAAAAAAAATTAGAAAAGAACGAAAAAGAAAAAAATCTGATGGAACCCGTACTTAGAACGAGTGAGCGAGCGACCAAGCTAACGGGCTGGCCCATTGGCGCTAGCCATTAATGATGATGCTATCCTCGCTATAAACAAGATACTGGATTCATGCTCACAAAGGGAGAGCAACTAGTTGACGAGACCTCCTATGTGACGCCCCCTGCGTCAAGTTGCTGCCGTTTCGCACAGGCGGGGCTTCCACTGGGCCGGCCCATGAAGAGAGCAAACCGAAATCGAAAGCGCACTGAGGCTAAAAAATATATATGCTTCTGCCGGCATTCGAACACCTGACACACATCTATACATGACGAGTTCCTACCAACTGAGCTAGCAGGTGTAGCTGATTAAAGAGTAGCATCGATCCTAAAGAACCAAACATTCTACGCAGATCCAAATCAGTTTAGGAATTTCGGAAGCAATTTTTTTTTCAAAAAATGGAATGTTCTGTGAAATGCAAACCCTTTCCAAAATTTGTGAACAAAATTTTGAAAACTATAACATTTTATCAAAACAAGAACATTTTTTTGAAAATCTTGAACAATTTTTTTGAAACGAGAACATTTTTTCAAATTTCAAAACAAATTTTGGAAACATGAACATATTTTTAAATTCCTGAACACAATTTGCAAAAACGAATTTATAGAAATTTGTGAACAATTTTTTAACTGGAACATTTTTGGAAACTCCTGAGAAAATGAAAAATGAACAAATTTTGGAATTTGTGAACTATTTTTGAAAACGGGAACATTTTTAAAAAAAATGTAGAAAAGTTGAACAAAAACATTGCAAACAGTTTTTGTAAAAGAAGAAGTTTTTCCGAAATGCCCGAACATTTTTTGAAATTATGAAAAAGCATGACATTTTTGGGAATTTTAAACGTTTTGAAATAAACAAATTTTGAATTTTTCAAACAATTTTTAAAAGAAACGAAAAAACAGACACAAAAGAGAAAAAAGGAAAAGAAAAAAGAAAAGGAAAGAAGGACAAGAAACAGAAAATTGGAAAAGGAAAAAGGAAAAACAAAAAAACCAAAGAAGAAACAGGAAAACCGGTCAAAAAGGAAAAAAATGGTTCAGGTAACCTTCTAGAAGGTTCCCAAAACCGGCTGGATAGCTCTCGTATAATGGGCCGGCCCGTTGAAAGCAATGCGTGGGTATGCCTGTGCGTTTTGACGATAATTTGACGCAGTGAGCGGCGCATAGGGTTTTCCCTCGTTGACGAGCGCTCCTTCGGGAGCCTCGCAACTATCACTTGTGGGTGGGTTGAGACCCTGAGAGCGCGGTGGGCTTTTAAACGGTTTTTTATACTCCCTCCATTCCTCTTTATAGTGCGCCTTTGGCTGGGGCACTTATATCAATGCATGAGTTGGCGTCTTTGTTTGGACAAGAATTACCCCTCCCCCTGCTTGGTCTGTCACGCACGTGGGTACCTGCTGCTGCACTGCCGTGAACCAGTTGAGGGTTATTTCGTCCAAAGCAGCTTCACAGCCCTTATGCGCACTACATATCGGAATCGAAGCCAAAAAACTATACGCACTAGAATCTGGAACGGAGGGAGTATATATTATTTTGAGTTTTGGTTTTTCACTGGTGTTCCTTAGCTTTTGGACAAACAAAAAAATTCAAAAAAAATTGTGCGCAAAAAACATGTTTTATTCGCGAGAGGCACGGTTTTTTTTTCACGAGAGGCACAACCGTGACTCTTAGGAAAAAATGTGATTTATGTTTTTCTTTTCTTCTGGGAGAGGCATGATTTTGCCTCCGCGAGAGGCACAGTTGTGCTTTTCGCGAGAGGCACGGCCGTGCCTTTCGGAAACGAAAAAAAACGCATTTTTTTCCTTCCATGAGAGGCATTGTTTTGCTTTCACTAGAGGCACGGTTGTGCTTTTCGCGAGAGGCACAGTCGTGTCTTTTTCGGAAAGGAACAAAATTGTGCTCCCAGTTTGTTTTTTCGAGAAAAAATAAGTTCGTCAAAACCTATTAACACTAGTAGAACGCCCGTGCGTTGCTACGGGCTATAATGCATATAAATGAATCAAACAAATGATCAACGTCGTCTCCATGATCAAAACTCATTTCTCTCTCATACGCAAGGAGGAATCCCCGGCAACCACCCCGCTCTCTACCCTGATCCCCTCCCCCCATGCCCCATGTTCATGCCAATCC
>NC_041387.1:455624700-455625239 GCF_002162155.2 Triticum dicoccoides | reverse complement strand
CCACAACTCGATGAAACAAATATATGAACCGCTCGCTCATGCAATTTGATGCAAAGACATCTCGAATGGAAATGTACTTTTCTAAATTTAAAAGTAGAAAAATTATTACGCTCAGACAACCGTAATTGAACGGACCAACCACAACCCCCATCCCGCTCACTCTCAACCATCACTCTTATCACAAAATCAACTCGTGGCTGTCAAAAAAAATCAACTCGTGTTCTAGGTGAGCCAATGATCGACATGCCGTGTTAGGCCAGCAACGAGGTACAGGAGCGGCAACCGCCTACCTATCTTAGTGAGGATTAAAAAAAATAGACAGAATGATCAAACAATTTTTCTGATTCAAAAATTATGTGTCTAGCAGGGATGCACGTGGTTTCCATTCATAGCGACAAATACTGATTCCCTCTGCCGCTTCATTCCTCGTGTCTCTCATTATCCACCTTCTCATCTTGCAAGAAAGGTAGTGTGTGTCTCTCCTTAATCACCCTCTCCTCTTGCACGAAAGACAACACGTCATCATTCTCCCTGCTCCT
>NC_041387.1:455564119-455624535 GCF_002162155.2 Triticum dicoccoides | reverse complement strand
CTAGCATTATCGTTGTTTCAACGATAACCTGGGAGAAGTATCTGCGGCTTTTAAAAATAACATAATCTAGTTTTCATGATAATTGTTCCATCCAAACCTAGAATGTACTTTTACTTCTTTCTTGATGATACAAGAGTACTATAGTACAATAGCCTAATATATCTGATCACTTTTACAAACACATCTCTGTTAGAACCAATAGATTAGAACACACATGTTGGATTTTTGTTGTATCAGGTTCTTTTAGATTTTACTCCCTCCGTTCCGATATACAAGTCTTTTTAGAAATTTCAATGAGGACTATATACGGATGTATATAAACATATTTTAAAATGTAGATTCACTCATTTTGCTCCGTATGTAGTCCACATTGAAATCTCTAAAAAGACTTACGCTTAGGAACGGTGGTAATATACATAACATGGGACACATCTGCAATGGCCTCGTGTGACTTCGCCTGTGTAAACATCAGACAAATAATAGATTGCAACTGTAATCTCGTGCAAGTTTTTTCACAGCGTTGAAGCCGTATAAAGATGGTAAGCCATCTGAAAAAATAGGCCACATCTGGAAGAAACATGCAGCAAGGAAACTGAACCATTTATAGGAGAACAGTAAGGAAACCGAACAATATATTCAGGGACGAACACGATGTACTGGTATTTTTGAAATATAAGCTAGCTCCCATGGCACCTTCGACAAATATGATACATGTTATATGCATGTATACGTAACAAATATGGAAGAACTATTTTGTTAATTCTCATCCATAAACTCACAAAATTCCACTTTGACAAAATAGCTGATTGAAAAGGCGTAGAACCTTTTTTTAAATATATTGATAAAAGCTCTAATAAATAAGGAAGAGGGAGAAAGCAAAAGCACACATTGGAGACCAGTGAAGAAAGTAATGTTTCCCTGACTTGATGTGCCACGCCATTCAACGGCTGGCGCTCTTCATGCACAGGTGCAAGTGTTCACCATGTGGTGGTCCTTGCTCCTTCTAGAGTTTTATTGCTCTTTCAAGGTAGCTCCGCACAAATTACATGAAATTATGTTGCCAAAAGAACTCTTTTTTGGTACATTGCACATCTATCAGAGCATCTTCTCATAAGTCATCTGAGTTATCTCTTCCAAAAGTTAAAGAGCTATATGAATTAATCCGCCAGCAATATAAAATTATTAACCTAAGATCAAGCAGGGCCACATTTGTCTGGAAAAATAAAAAGTTAATAATTAATGCACAAAAAATAAGGCCAGACAATTTAATAGAATTTATTTACATTCAGGAATCTCTACTACCTAAAAGAACCGTAAGGTTCCCTCTCCCCCCTTACGTCAATCTCTTCGTCAAACCCCTTCCGTTCCGTCGTACGTAGTCCCCCTCCCATCTCGATTTTTTGCACCTTCCTTTCACCCTTTTCCCTAAAAACCAGCCTTAATTACAGGCTTTAATCTGTTTCCGTGATCTCCTCCACGATCAGTTTTTTCTCCAGCGTTGGTACCCTGATGCTCGGGCGCCCTCCCCATCTGTGACCGCGACGCGCCTCCCCCATTTAGGAACAGGACATGCACCCCCAGCTCCATATGGAACAATTCCCCAACACTACCGGATTGCTTGGATTGCGCCGCCACCAGCCCGATCTCCCGTCTGGTCACCTCCGCTTCTCGCCATCTATCTCGTCATGTCATCACAGACGAGCTGCATGGAATACAATCACGTTGGATCTCCACAAACCCCACAGATCCGTCCAAGAACAGCCCCCTCTGGATCCACATCACTTCGGAGGCGAGGACGACCCCGCAACCACCGCACCCTGGCACTCAGCGGCCGGGGCAGGAGCCTACCCCCGTACCACGCCCAGAAGGCAAGGGGCTCCCAGCAACTGCAACTCCATTACGTTCCTCAATTGAGGTATTTGTTCTTCGGCTTGCCAAATTTTGTTCAGCTCCTGTCCATATGTCCATGTTTGATTCACTGACAGACAGCTCTTGTACATTAGCACATGATTAGATGAACATGGAGCACACAGGAACATGCGTGGATGGACCATGCATGCCCAAAATCACCTCATTCCTTATCCATGAGTATGTCACCATGACCCTCTGTATCAGCTCTAAGATGTACTACAACGGTGCTACTCCATTCACCAAGATGAGGATCAATTTAATGTTTTTCCCTTTCTCTTTACTGTATTGCAAGTCATTTTTCTACACTAAAAGATCACAGATTTGATGATGCACCGTACAGTACGTGAAACAATTCAGCCATGGTTTCGTAGTTTGCCGAACTGCCGAATGACTACCAGTATTATTCTATTTATTAGTATTCTTCATGTTTGTTGGAATATTTGAATGAGACAACACTTTGTATCCCAATTAAAATGTAACTAAAGTGAGATGGTTTTAGTTTGTTTGATCCTGGAAAGTGCAGCAAGCCATAAGGCCATGATGCGCAATGAAGGATCTAATTGCGGAGCTACATCAGTTTTCTGTAAGGTGCTTGCTTGCTTCAAGTGTCTACAGGAATTAATGTTCCACTGTATCTTTTTCGTAGATTGTATAAATGAAGAAGCTAAATATCGGATCACCTTTAGCATTAGAGAAAAAGGTTAGGTGTAGATACACGACATTCATGAGAACTAAATATGTTTATGCTGTTGTTAAAAATGCATTATTTTTTGTTATTTGTTTTGTGTTATAAAACATATTTGAAAAAATGGATGTTGATTTTCTACCTTATTTCTTATATTAGGAATAATTTAATCACTTAACTAAAAAAGTGAGGTATTACAATGATGAACAGATGGATTTGATAGTTTCATATAAAATTAATAAGCAAGATGATGAAATATAGTTGTTTGGGGTGTTGCTGGAGCATAGATTCCATTGTACTACTGCATCCATCTGTGTGTTGTTCTATTACTTTCTCTCACCAGATTCTTGTTATCACTATTGTTCTGTTATAGATGAAATAAAATTAGTAGGTCTATTATTTTCTCTCACCCGATTCTTGTTTTCAGTATTGTTTTTGAAAGACAGGGATATAGTTTCCATTGTACTACTCCATCCATCAATCAAAGAGTTTTGTCCCAGACATATTGTTCTATTATACATGAAATAAAACAAAATGTTTGCCACATTTGAATCGACAGTACATGCAGGGCATTTCATTTGTCATAGAAACACACCATCATCAAGTTGGGTATTCTTATTATTCCAGATAAAAATAGAAACAAGTTGGGAGAGAGGGCCAAGAGGCAAGACAAGGAACCATATTTGCAAATATGTCTGATTTGACCCCCGCCTTGACAGTGTTTTCCGGGACAACGTCGATAAGTAGGTGGCGTGTGGTTCTCGTGGATCGCTAGCTTGAGCAATGGAATTAGGGTTTCCGGGTGTGGCTGCCGTGCCAGTAGTGACATAAGCATTGGACTATTGTGCTACGACTCCTACACATGTTTAGGTCTTTTTAGTTGACTTTCATCCTCTGAAGGATAATCTTAGAAAATGGCTTTCCTTTAGATTGTTAAATTATGATGTTCACATGGTTGCAATTGTTGTTGCTTTTATGTCCATTATTTGGATCCCATGCACGAGCAAATGAGCTTGAGGTCCACACATGGGCTGATGAAATATGTATGTCAAAATTACAATAGTAGGTATAGTTTAACCTGCTCTACTATATTGTAAATGTAAACAAAATTTGCTCCCGTTGCAACGCACGGGCATTGACCTAGTAAATTAGAAGGGCCGACCTACCGGAGTATTAGTGCAAAGTTGTACGATCAGAGCCGGAGCATGTTTTTACTGAATACAGTAATGTAATAGGACCACTGAAATATTTGAGCAATACATGCACCTTGTATCTGACATGCATACCAACAAAAATCCCAGCTTTCCCACACAGTTAGCAAATATGATTCTGTAGTTTCCACCTGAACATTGGAGATAGCAAGCACAACTCTCAGTCTGTCACACAACAATGAGTGAAATCCCTCAACAGAGAAAAAAGATTTTACTATATTTACAATTGTTTATGTCCGGTACCTCATAACATCTCATTCCTAGTTAATAATTAATGCATAAAAGACTAAGGCCAGACAGTAATACTATAACTTATTTACATTCATGGCATAAATTAGAGGGGTCGACCTACTGGAGTATTCATGCAAAGTTGTACGATCAGTGCCAGAGCATGTGGTATACTAAGTACAGTAATGTAATAGGCCCAGTGAAATATTTGAGCAATACATGCACATTGGTTAGTGTTGTATCTGACCTGCATACCAACAAAAATCCCAACTTCTCCCTAAAGTTACCAAATATGATTATGTAGTTTCCACCTAAACACTGGAGACAGCAAGCACAACCGCCAGCCTGTCACACACCAAAGAGTGAAATCCCACAATAGAAATATAAGATTTTACTATATTTACAATAGTTTATGTCCGGTGCAAGTACCAGGACAGACATTATGCCTTGAAAAGGGAAATGTTACTAAAGCCATTCAATATTGCTATCTGCAATACATAGTGGATAATTCGATATGATACTTGTGAGTTTAAACATCAATATTCATATCAAAATAGAAATCATAAGAAGAAACCAAAACAAACAAAATACACATGATAGTCCAATGTGTACCTTAAAATTTACAAAAGAGGAGAATGAATATCAAATAGAAATCATAAGAAGAAACCAAAACAAACAAAATACACATGATAGTCCAATGTGTACCTTAAAATTCACAAAAGAGGAGAATGAGTGGCTCCTACTGCCCCATAGCAAATTATAATTGTTAAACTTATGTTACAAAAATACAACAAAAGACGTAGAGCTTTCATTCCATTGAGGCTTTTTTTGGCATATCATTACTGGAAAAATATATAAATTAAGTATCCACTAAAATATCACCTTGAGATGCCAGCAAAAGAAAATGGCACAACAAGATCTCCATGAATCGCCATGATCCACAGTATGACTAAACAGAACCTGCAAGTAATATAATAACCCCAAAAATGTTACAGACCATAAACTTGAATATCATGCGAATATGAATTAAGCATGTGATGTGATCTAAAAGCACAATATTCAAGAAAAAGAATAACTAATTGTTCCCCTAATAAGGTTACTTTCTTAAAATGTAAAAATAGTCACTTTTGCAAAAGCCCAACTACCCACAGGTAAGTTGTACATCAAACTACGCTCATATTAGAATATATTAAAATAAGAATATTTCTATCATAGTGCTTTTATCCAATGCATGTCAAAAGAAATATATTAACTAATGATCATGTTATGATTTTATTTGCAGAAAAACAAACGTGATGACCCATATCAATAAGAATTGTAGCATTAGCATTAGCAATGGCAATGACATCCTACCACCTTTGTTGAGAAATGTTTTAGGTATTTTGTACAGGACAAAATTAGAAGCACGTACATTTAAAGTTTCAGGCATCATAGACTTGGGGAATGAAACATCAGAAATAATAGTAGGTAAATCTTCAGATATGACCTGCAATTCACAAGCTACAATTGTTGAGCAGAACCAGAAAAAAAAAGTCCGCCAAGAAACTACCATAGCCAATAGCCAATTATAGCTTCTCAACTTACAAAACACAAACGTGGTAGCACAAGACATAGCATGAGTTTATTGTGAGATATGGAGCTAGGCTGCTCCACCTATCCTAAACAGTTGGAGTACATATAATTTGCCTAACTGCAAGATTTACCAAGTGCTAACAAGAAAACATAATTGGGCTAAATTGATTCTTTTACCAGAAATACAGACATGGAACCTCATAACGTCTCGTCCCTAGGGAAATGAATTTGGAAAGCGGAAGAAAAGAGTGGCAAATGATTAGTAAGTCTGGCGACATATACTTCCCTTTTGTTATTATTTCCTATCAATAACGGGTCTACAATACATTGAAGAAACTGGCCGCCTCTTCCTATGTGTTTCTGTGTCACCGCCCGTGCTGCCATGGATCTTTGAGGGGGCTCACCTGGGGATGAGGCGGCTGGAGGAGGTGTAAGCTCCGCCGGCGCTTCGTATGGTGGTTATAGAGGCGGGAGCAAGCAATAGCGATATGGGACAGGAAGAGCGCAAGGACATCCTCGGGAGGTGTAGCCACCGCCGATCTTGCTAGAGGAAGAGGCGTGAACTGCAGGAGCGGAGGGAGTGATGTCTGGAGGCGGAGTAGATTGGTATCGTCCCCGCCGCCGTCGAGCGGCACGCGCACCGACCCGGCCGCGCACCCGCCGCTGCCCAGCACCCACATGAACATGGTCTCCAGCGCGAACGACGCTACCGACACGGCCGGTTCCAGCGTGCCCGCCCACGCAGCCGCATGACGCGCCGTCAGGCCCTAGCACGGCCACCACCAATGCTCCCTGGCCCCCACCAGCAGCGCCCCCACGAGCGGATGCATCGATCGGAGGAAGAACAAACACGAGAGAGGACAGATAGCGATGGCCTTAGTGGTTGCGATGACGATGGAGGTGGGGAGCAGAGGCATCGGGAGAGGAATAGATCGGCGCGTGGAGGACGAATTCGGGGCCTTGGGATGGAAAGTGACAAAAATTTAGGACACCGTGATTTTCCATTAATTGATCGAATGACTGATTACCATCTACACCGTGATTTTCCATTAATTGATTGATTGATTGACTTCCTTGGATAAAACTCTGTGGGGGCAGATATAACAGTACAAATTTGAAAAGAGATAAAAGCGGTGAAGTGGGGGAGGGGACGAAAAAAAACCAACAAAAATAAACCACGGATCAGGATGGGAGGGGGTGGTGGGAGGAGAGACGAAAAAAATCAGCGAAAATAAACCACGAAGACGGTTCACCAACTCGTCCATCTCTACTTCTAATGGACGAATTGGTTGAATAGTCCCCCCCCCCCACTTTCAACCGGTTTATTTTCAACCGGTTTTTCTTCGTCCCACCTCCCACCAGCCCCTCCCACCGGCTTTTCTCTTTTCTCGTCTGACCGGCAATACCCAACGTATTTATGGTAATCAATCATAATTAATCCACATATAGTAATAGATCAATCCAGGTATGGTAAGGTCATAACTCAGGAAATTTTGAATATGACAATTATATGGTAATAAATTTAAATTACCCCAAAGGCTATCAATCCAGATATGGTAAGGCCATAACTCGGGAAATATCGAATATGGTAATAAATTTAAATTACCACCAGGTATGGTAAGGCTATCCACGTATAGTAATAAATCATATAGTAATAAATCATAATTAATCCACGTATATTAATAAATCAATCCAGGTATGGTAAGGTCATAACTCAGGAAATTTTGAATATGGTAATTATATGGTAATAAATTTAAATTACCCCAAAGGCTATCAATCCAGGTATGGTAAGGCCATAACTCGGGAAATATCGAATATGGTAATAAATCAGCGATCCGTCCGCATTACTAGCTCATCCGATAAATCAGCGATCAAGTAATTAAACCGTGCAGTAATTAGTACTCCCTCCGTATATGGAAGGAACCGCCGGAGTATTCCATAGATTAGCCACAGGATTTTGGCAATCTCGCTGTGGCATCTCGGATTTCGGAAATCACGCGCCCGCAGACGCCGCCGTGCCCCCCCCCCCTCCTGCAACCACCGCCGGAGTCGGAGGCGAACGCGATGGCAATCGCGACGTGTATATATATACAAGGACGTACTACGTGCACAAGGGCCTGCAAGGAAACCCCAGTGCTCCTGATCACCATGCATTTCTTCCAGGTCGTCATGGCGTGGATGTTCCCGTGCGCCGTGTGGGTGGCGATGGCGCCGGCCATGGCGACGGCAGCGACCACGGATGGCGCTTCGAGCGTTGAGCAGGGAAGCTCCTCGTCGCCGGCGTTCGGCCCTGGCGACGCTAAGGTGGCCTCCGACCCGGGCTCCTCCCCGGCGTCGAGGTCGTCCACCTCCTCCTCCTTGCTCGGCGCCCGAAGCAGCTCGTCGAACAGCGCGCGCTCACCGGTGAGGGAGGGCGGTGACACGGCCGCACGGAAGGGCCACGCGCTAAGGCGGTGCCTGCACAGGTTCGCCAGAAATCTGCAGCGCGCCGGTGCTGTGGACGAGCGGCCAGACGGGCGCGGGAGACGGAAGGGCCGGGCGACGAAGCCGGACGGGAGGGTCGCCGCTTGCGAGGACGGCACCGCCCGGGCGAGGGAGGAGGCCGTCGCGAGCGCGATCGCCTACTGCAAGGCTGTGTTTTGATTTTTGGCCGAAAAAATGGATTTCGGCCGAATTTCGGCCATCTCGGCCTGGGGCGAAAAGTATATTTAGGCTGAAATTGCTCAAATTTGGTAAATTTTGGTCAAATTTAAGTCAAATCGTAGTTAAAATTTGATCAAATTTCAGCCGAAATTTTTGAAAATGACCGAAATTCGGCCATCTCGGCCTAGGGCGAAAAAAAGCTCAAACCGAAAATCAAAACACAGCTGCAAGGAGTCGAGCCGGCAGCGCTGCAGGCCGCCGTTGGCTCCCTCGCCCAGCTTGGACGGCTGGCTCCTCGTTCGTCCGGAGGAGGAGATCGGCACCAGCGCCACGAGCGCCGTCTCGCCCTGCGAATGCGAGGCGCAGGGCACCTCGAGCGCTGCCGCCCCCCACCACGGCCACACGGCCTGCGACGGTACGTGTTGTCAACCGATTCGTCGGTCGATCTGCTCTGCTGCACCCGTGCACGTCTAAACCGTCGTTGATCTCCTTCGTGCAGCAGAATGCGGCGGCGGTAGGCCGTCGACGGTGGAAACTCGGCGAGGTCCAGCCGGGGAGATGGAAAAGGGTGACGCTGTCGACGGGCTTGACGGGGACGTCCTTAGGATAACGAGTTACTTCGCCGCCAAATATATGCGCGCGGTGCGCCATTGAAGAATAGCTCGGGGTCCGTCTCACATGAGGCGAAGCAAACAATTTTTCGTAATCTAGAGGACCTTGTCTTACGTACCTTCGATCTTGTATGATCTGTCCATATCAGTGTGCGAGTAGTAGTAATATGATTGTAGTAAGATCTGTCCATATCAATTGTCGATCTTATTCTTATATGATATGATGGCTTGCAGCGTTCCTAAGATCTAACGAGAATCTCCTGGAGTTAACGACACAATCGTTCGATTGTTTCTGAATCAGACTGCAATTTTGAAGCTTAATTGGCAAAGGAGTTAAGATATAGACAATCCTATTTATTCGAACTAGCTTTGCTGAATCGAAAGAAAAGAGACAACTTGGATTCAATCAAAAGAAATTAGAAGATTTTAGTACTGGCATGTATTCACCTCAATCAAAAGAAACTAGGTCACCACTATATGCTCTGTTTGTACTCTACACATGAGGAATATATTCACCTTTAACTTCTTTTTTTGCGGAAATAAGACTTTCATTCATCAACCACGGTCATTACACTCCAGATTTTACATAGAGCGTGAATTCCATCCGGTGCATGCCCATGCACGTTGAATTATCAAATGAGTATAAAGTTGGTCTTTTTTTTAACTACTACACTCCAGATTCTCGAGTATGGAGATAGGCGAGATGTAGACCAAGAGTTGGTACAGATATAGGCGAGTTGTAGACAAGAGCTGGTGGGCAGCAAGAAACGCATGCACACCAAAGAACAAATCTGAGTCACATGCCTATTTCTATTGGTTTCTACAAAGAGCGGCTAGTTTAGATCTTAGACCAGTCGGTCACTGTCGAGGTCGCCAAGGTGATCTTACAGCACCGCCGTGGGGATTTCTCATATTATTTTATGTAGGCAAGACGCAAGCGGTGGTGGTGATTGGCTGGGTGGTGTCGCTGCCTTGGGAAGAGACGAAGTGATGGTAAAAGTAAGCAGGATCCGATGATTCTTCCGTGGGGATAGCCAAAGTCAAGATGTCGACTACAGACTCGTCGCAGACTTGCAGTGAACCTGGATGGGGCGAGCCTGATTTGTGGATCGATGGCGGGTCTTGACTTTGTTAGGCTGGGATTGGATGGTTGCGGAGGGTGGTGTGCTTGGTTGGGTTCCCATGGAAGAATGTGGCCTCCTCGTGGATCTGGTCATGCCCATCCTAGAGAACATTGTGTCCCTAGCTCCCTCGAGGAGCAAGGACAGTGCAAGCGGCAGCAAGGGGTAGGGGTAGATGTGGGGAGGGATGTCGTCGGCTGCTCGAGGTCATCATGATGAAACCCTTGACGTCCCATCTTTATCAATGGAAGTGGAAGAGCACGAAGTCGAGATTGGATAGGAGTTTGAGTTCTTTTTGGCACCGATCGGTTCCCCATTTTAGAGATGTATTTTTTTTGCGTGCAAGCAAACAGTGGGTTGATTCTAAAAGGGATAGGCACTTTTCAACAGAAGTGCATGACGGACCAAAAATATGACCTCATTTTATTCGTTTGATAGATATCATATTATTCGTTGTTGTTCGTTCGGTGAAATTTTTTAATATTTGATTATTGTGTTTCTAATTAGAGCACCCCATAATCACCCAATATGAGGGGATGATAAATGAAAGATACTGATTATAAATTTTGAAGAGCCCGTGGCAACGCACAGGCGTTATACTAGTTAGGAGTAGAGATGAGATCTAGTTTTGAAAAGAGTACTCTTCAATTAGTTATTTCGCACGCTTGTGTGTATGTAATAGATGGGGCACCTTGATAGTTTTGGAAACTGTGATATATTTAATTTGTTTCCTAACTATTCTTCATGCAAGACTTTTCATGTTTACGTTTTATTTTTGGGTTTAACTATTAGGCATGCAAGACTTGCCGTACAATAAAACGTATTAATGTTGATTTTTTTTCGAATTGCTCCAGGTATATAATACACATATTTTTGTTTTCTAACTATTTAATACGCATATCTAATACCTACCAACGAAATTAAATACATAAACATGTATGTATATATTCAATTATTATTATTTTGAACTGTTACATTTTTTGTTTCCTAATTATCTGAACTGGGTATCATATACTCGGGTATATATTTATTTTTTGAACTGTTACCTCTTTTGTTTCCTAATTTATTTTTTGAACTGTTACAACAAGTACTTACTAACGAAAGTATGTACGTATGCAGGTATGTATATACACAATAATTTATTTCTTGATTAACTATATTTTATTTTTGTTTCCTAACTAGCCAATGCGGTTATACAATACCTACTGACGAACATATTGTAACACCCGGTTAACGTATATAACCGACTATATAGAAAAAGTGTAGAAAAATATTGTACATACCCGGTCGATGTATATACCCGGTTATGTGAAAAAATGTAGGACAATATTATACATCAAATAATATACTTCAAGTGGAAATACCCAAGGTGTATGCACACTTGTATTCCGGCTGTGCGAAAAAAGCTTGAAAAATATTCTACACAACTAGTTAACGTGTGTACCTAAAGTAAAATGTGGCTATGTATATCCTGACTACGTGACAGTATGGGTATCTAATATATACCCAACATATTTCAAGTACAAAAACATACCTAAGATATTTTGGGTTATGTATGTATATACATAGTGATTTATTTAAGGTATTAGATACTAGGTGAAAAATAAAGGAGACCACATAAAAAAATACGACCTCCATTATACACAAAAAAAAATACCCAGCTACGTGATGTATGACACATGCATGGGCTTAATTTGGGTGGGTATTAAGTGTCCATATCTAGCAATAATTAGCAATAATTCTTTTCTAATAAAAATCTAATGCATTTGTGAATTAGTGCTAATACTAATTACGCGTGCACACATCTTGGAGGCAAGGTGCCCAGGAACCTTTGTGTCCCATATGGGCGTCCTATTGGGCTAAACCCATTGCCGTGTGCCTGTTTTCTTTTCCTTTTTTCATTCTTTTCCTTTTCTATTTTTCTAGCAGTTTCTTTGTGTATTTTTCCTCATGGTTTCAGCCTTTTTTTTTTGACTTAGCTTATTTTATTTCGGTTTTCCTATTAAGTTTTTCTATGATTTTTATATTGAGAAAGTTATCATAATAACACATGATGAACTTTTTTTTACAGTATGTGATAACTATTTTTTAAATAGATATCTATATTTTTTAAGTGACAAACATATTTTAAATAAAAAACACTTTGAAAATAATTGATTAACAATCGTTCAATATGACACTAACAATAATAAATATGTGGTTAAGCATTTTTTCCATTAGTTTTTTTCAAATATGTGACGGACATTTATGAATACATGATGGTACTTTTTTTAATGTGAGGTGACCATTTTTATAAAATTCACGATGAACCTTCATATGCATTGAACATTTTAGTTTTCTGGAATTTAAATATTTTAAACTTTTTTATCTGCAAATAACTAAATTGGAAAAAATGAGGTTTTTTTAGGGATGGAAAAACATCGGCTTAACCCGGGATATGGTCCAAACCCACTTAGCTCTCACAGTGGACATTATTTGGGATTTCATCCAGCCCAACATAACGTGTTAGAGCGTGAAATAGGACGGGCTCTCTCAAAGGACCTCCTATTTTATGCACTGCGTTTTTCTCAAAAAGAAATTACTGGATTGTAAGTCAAACCACTTCCCCAAATGCACAAGGCATTTCTTAGCGAGTGGGCCCACTTCGGGTTCATCAAGCAAGTGCTACGGAGCGAATTTTCTTTCGCTTCGTTTACTTTCCTATGGTGTTAAGTTAGTTTTTCTTCAGAAAAACATCTTGGTGGACCTTTTGAAAGATCAAAAAAATGATACAAGGTTTAAAAAATATTTTGGAATTTGAAATATGATCATTAAAAATCACAAAAATGCTGATGAATTGGGAAAATGTTGCATGAAATATAAAGAACGTTCACAAATTCTAACAATATTTTTATGAAATTTCAAAAACATACATGAATTAAAAGAATTTGGTGATAAAAAAATCACGGATTCAAAAACATTTGTTGATTTAAAAAATGTTCCTGAATTATACCTACGCCCATGATTATTTTAGTGAATTTTAAAATATAGTCTTTAGTTAGAATAATCTAATGTATTTTTCACGAATGTTCATGACTTCAATTTTTGTATGAATTTGAAAACTATTAATGAAATTGTTAAAGATGTTTGTGATTTTTTTAAATATCTTGTGGTACAAAAAATGTCCAGAAATTTCAAAGAGGTAGGGGGGGATGTAGAAAGAAATATTAAAAGAAAATAAACCTAAAAAGTAGTAGAAAATGAAAAGGAAAATGGAAGTGAAAAGGAAAGGAAAAATGAAAAAAAATGAAAAATAAAAGATGAAATCTGAAAATTGCAAAAAGAACCAAAACTGAATAAAAACTTAAAACAGACAAAACCAGAGCAGGAAAACAACTACTGGAACCATATACCAGAAGATTTTTTTAGGGGGGGCCAGAAGAATGAAAGCGATTGAAAACAACTTAAAAATGATCAATGGGTCTCGGCCCATGGTGTACTCTAGGATTCTCCCTCTCTCAAGTATGGTTTGGCGGTAATAAGAAATGCAAAGGACCAAAGGGCCATGCTCATATCCGTAAATTTTGAGAAGGCATATGTTTAGTTTGAGCCCCATATAACCATCTTAAAAAATTTAGCATTGTCAAAAGTAAGGGCATGATGAAAATATTTGAAAAACTCTATTTGTTGGATTGTAGCGGTTTCCATTTGTTCCAAGGAAAAAAAGAGCAACAATTAACAAACTAGGCTTGCGAAATTACATTGGTAGGGGCTTAACAGAAGGGGATACCAAAAATTATGGCCACCAGTTAGTATTGGGGTTCCATTTCCATTGGGAGAAGAAAAGATCCATCATATTTTCGTGGAATTGGAGAGATGGTAAGTTGGGTTCGGAAGTAAGAGAGAAGGAAACACAAGAATAGGAGACAATATAGGAAGAAGAAATGAAAGCACCGTTTTACTTTTATCTTTCCTATTTTTGTTCTATGGTAGACATAGAAATTATTAAAGCTATTTTTTCTCATTGAATCACAGAAAATGGGTAGACTACCATTTTTTGGCGATTTTGAGGGCCCTCATCTCACCTGGGCATTGATAAAAAAGGCATAGGCATTCACGAATGGGTCGGGGCTACGGACAATGCTTTACTTTGGCTAGCTGGCATGAGGAGAAGATCAGCTGCCTCCTGGGCCATTAGATATCGAACAAGACATACATTCGATCTGGCCACGTCGACCGATATGTGTGACCCGCCGTTTTGGAATATAGGCCATGTTGCGCTTGTCAGCTGCAACATGGGTCATGCTACGCTCACCGCCCCGTGTCGTGTCAGCTCATCCTACCGCAAGGTGGACGTTTGCGACATGGACGACGTTGCAACTTGCCAGTTCTCGCGCTCACTAGGCAACATGGATAACATTGCATCTGCAACATGGACGATGTTGCATCCGCCAAATGTTTGATTTTGCGACAAAGGGATGCGTCAATGAAGGTCGGTGCTACCCCTTTAGGTTGTAGTGGCAATGATGCTGCAATATAGGGGTCCCAGCACCATCACTCCATCTAGCAGTTGTGGCTGCCGGTATTTGGACAACGATGACTATGGGACCCCACCCTCTCTATATCTATTAAGACATGGTAGCTAATGAGGGATTGCCAAACAGGCGGATGTTGTGGCTGGGATGCGGTAGATGATGGTCGGTGTTGGCCCTCCTAGTTTGCATCGGCAGGGATCTGTAGGTCGCCATGGGAGCCATCTCTGAAGCATGACAATCGAGAGAAGGGAGAGGGCGAAAGATGTGTGGACGAGCACTTCATTGAAGAAATAATGTTGGGGGGAGGTGATGGGTTGGCTGGGCTTACACGGCCATGTGTCGTGCAGAGGAGGTGGTCGACGCAGTGTCTCTTTTCAGCCGGTTAAGGCTGAGTGAAAGATCGAGGATGTCGCCTAGAGGGGGGGTGAATAGGTGCTTTAAAATAATTACGGTTTAGGCTTGAACAAATGCGGAATAAACCTAGCGGTTAATTTGTCAAGCACAAAACCTACAACAACTAGGCTCACCTATGTGCACCAACAACTTATGCTAAGCAAGATAAGCAACTATGCGATAGCAAGATATATGACAAAGAACAATATGGCTATCACAAAGTAAAGTGCATAAGTAAAGGGGCTCGGGTAAGAGATAACCAAGGCACGCGGAGACGACGATGTATCCCGAAGTTCACACCCTTGCGGATGCTAATCTCCGTTTGGAGCGGTGTGGAAGCACAATGCTCCCCAAGAAGCCACTAGGGCCACCGTAATCTCCTCGCGCCCTCGCACAATGCAAGATGCCGTGATTCCACTAAGGGACCCTTGAGGGCGGTCACCGAACCCGTACAAATGGCGACCCTTGGGGGCGGTCACCGAACCCGTACACTTTGGCAACCCTTGGGGGCGGTCACCGGTACCCGTCAAATTGCTCGGGGCAATCTCCACAACCTAATTGGAGACCCTGACGCTTGCCCGGGGCTTTACACCATAATGATTGAGCTCCGAACACCACCAACTGTCTAGGGCACCAAGGCACCCAAGAGGAACAAGCTCCAGGGTGCCCAAACACCCAAGAGTAATAAGCTTCTCAAACTTCACTTCCACGTATCACCGTGGAGAACTCAAACCGATGCACCAAATGCAATGGCAAGGGCACACGGAGTGCCCAAGTCCTTCTCTCCCAAATTCCACCAAAGCAACTAATGTTAGGGAGGAAAATGAGAGGAAGAACGAAAGAAGAACACTAAGAACTCCAATATCTAGATCCAAGGGGTTCCCCTCACTTAGAGGAGAAAGTGATTGGTGGAAACGTGGATCTAGATCTCCTCTCTCTTTTCCCTCAAGAACTAGCAAGAATCCATGGAGGGATTGAGAGTTAGCAAGCTCGAAGAAGGTCAACAATGGGGGAAGAACACGAGCTCAAAGGATTAGGTTCAATGGGGAAGAAGACCCCCTTTTATAGGTGGGGGAAAATCCAACCGTTATGCTCATAACCCGCATAGAGCGGTACTACCGCTCGTCCTCACGGTACTACCGCTAGGGATCGCGGTACTACTGCTTGCGGTACAAAAAAAATACTTCCGTACCTACCTCCGCAGGACTTGGGACGAGTTTTTTGGTCCGGAGCGGTACTACCGCTGTAGGAGCCGCCGCGGTAGTACCGCTCTGGAGCGGTAGTAAAAAATTACATCCGCTCCAATTCGCGGTAGTACCGCTGCAGCCTTTTCAGAACACCAAAACTGCCACGACTTTTGCAAACGGACTCCGAATTCGATGAAACCAAGTTTGTTGGAAAGCTAGCGACAAGGGCTAACACAATCTTGAAAGAAATATCAATAAGAAGCAAATTAGAAAAGGCCCATAAGAAAATGGTGAGAACCCTTCCTCGGATAAGACCGGTAAAACCTCCAACACCAAAAACATCATAGTAGACGCATGCGAACTCCGTTTTCGATGAACTCAAGCTTGTCATCAAGATGACCATAAGCTCTAAGACTCACAAAGAGAACCAAACAATAACCAAGAAACATGATGCAAGAATGCAATGGTTTGAGCTCTCTACTAACGATACGATCAAGCTACCAACTTGAGAGCCCCCCTTGATAGTACGGCAAACTATCCTATAACCCGGTCTCCCAACTACCACCATGAGACCGGTAAAATAGAAAACCTATCAAGGGAAAACCTTTGCCTTGCACATGGTCCACTTGAGCTAGATGATGACGATCTTGAATCCCTCAAGTTGGACCACCTTTCTTGATTGCGTTGGCTCGATGAAGACTAGATGATTGCTTCCCCATAGTCCACTATGGGTGAGCCACTCTTCGGCACATCTTCACAAGTCCATTGACACCACAATGGATGGCAAGATTCAAGCACTTGATCTCTTCGTGATGCTCCACTTCAACTTGCACATGGCAATCTTGATGACGATCACCACTTGATGCCATCCTTTCCATGGGTTGTATGATATCTTCCTCTTGACGCAAGCCCATGGACACGTACCTAACCCCACAAAGAACTCTCACATAGACCATGGGTTAGTACACAAAGTGCAATGGACAATGCTTACCATACCATGGGATCACTTGATCCCTCTCGGTACATCTTCTACGCTTTGTGAGTTGATCAACTTGATTCACTCTTGACTTAGTCTTGATCAACCTTGAATCTTTCCAACTCTCTTCATTTGGATGATGTCTTGAAGGTAAACATGAATGATCACACAATCTTCTTCTTCAAGACATGCTTGCAATAAGCTCAACACTCACATGACCAATCTTTGGATAATTCCTTAATAGCACCTTGGTCAACTCATAAACTCCTTGAAACCAACACATGGACTTCAAGAAAAGCCTATGGACAAATCCTTAAAATATAACTCAAGACAACCATTAGTCCATAGAGATTGTCATCAATTACCAAAACCAAACATGGGGGCACCGCATGTTCTTTCAATCTCTCCCATTTTGGTAATTGATGACAATCACTTTCAAGAGAGTTTATATAAGGAATTATGCATCACAATGCAATGCAACAACCAATGATGCATGAGAATGAGATGCAAATGCTTAGGAACAAAACCAAAGCAAGGAGAAAACTTTGAAACCTTCTCCACAGAACTCTCTGAAACTTCTCCCCCATTGGCATCGATTGCCAAAATGGGCGAAAAGCTTAGAAGGCCAATATAAATTGTGGTCCTCCATAGATTGTGTATTTCTCAACAAGAAAGAGGAATGCAATACACAAGTTTGACGGTAAATACTAGGAGGAAAAAAAACTATATTTAGGCCCAAAGTTCACAAAAGAAAGATATGCCACAAAGACATAAGAAAGAGAGAAATGAGCAATCAAGCAATCAAAAGATACCAATTGAAGCAAGCAATCAACGAATATCAATTGAGCCAACTAGACCAATGATCCTACATGCCACATGAATGAATAAATGATATGAGCGAAGGAGTGTTCTAAAGAAACTGGAGAAGCTCCCCATGATTTGTGCACACATAAGAATTTTTGTATTTGAATACAAAGTGCACAAAAAGGATCATAGCTCCCCCAAAATCAATAGAAACTTACATCCAGTGTAAGTGAGCCTATAGGAAACAAAGCCTAGCGCTTGCAACAAGCACATGGTTGAGCAACATGTAAAAGAGGCAAATTAAGAATAGGCTCAACCAAAATGATGTGTGTGAGTCATGGCGAAGCACTTGAGAAGACTAAAATTAGGATGAGCATTAAGCATCAACATAGTCTTGAAAGAATGAGGCACACGGTGCAAGGCCTATCATTCCCACACACAACTGGCAAAAGGGTTCACAAGCTTACTAATAAGCAAAAGAGAACCTATTCTTGTGACAACCCGTGGTGAAGATAGACGAGGGGAGGCTCATCAAGACGAATACCAATTAAGATGGCAAAAACCTCGTAAAGATAAGCAAGAGGAAAATAACCTTCACCACACAAGAGTGCATCAAGATGCAACGATAGAGGACACACACTCAAGGCACAAGCTTTCATGGAGCCACCAAAGAAATAACATAAGAAAGAAAAGGTGGACGTGAAAGAAAGGATATCAACTAGAGATGTAATTTCTCTCAAGTGTATAAGGTTCTATGTTGACGAAATCATGATGATATATATATATATATATATCTACAACGAAGGATGTACACCCGAAATAGTTACAACACGAAGGAACAAGATATCCACAAGGAAGTCATAAATATACCAATAATATATTTGCTTGAAAGCATAGCACTTGGCTAGATATGGTCTTATTGTATATAAATGAATTCCACACACACATCCATCAAGGGCATCACAACTAGCAACAGAGATCATCGTTGGGATGCTTTGAGAAAGGAAACAAGTATCACAAGATATGAAATGAATATCATGCCAAGATACAACCTACACAAGGTTGAATGCAAGAGGGGAAAGCATGAATAGATACTTGTTACCGAGATATCATTGGAAGGATGTAGTAGATACCAATTGAAGGTAGATAGTAGTTCATTGATCATCCTAGCTTGACTCCAATATGCACATGGTGACAACACCTTCCTTGTGAGTGAGTCGAGCATCCAATGCATCTCCAAATGTTCCTAGAAGAACAACACAAACTAAACGGTACCTAAACTCATTGGGACCAAATAGTTAGAAACACCAATACATAGGACAAACTCCACATAAATATGTGCATATAGATATGAAAATGAATTTCATGCACATCTCATCCAAATTGAGACTAGGTGGAGTTTCCCCTATATATTGAGTTAAAGAAAGAAAGCATGCCAAATGAAATACATGAAGTAAACATGCATGCTCAAGACTTTCAAAACCCGAAACCAAAAACAAAGAAATGCCAAGTGAAAAGGATACCAAATGGAGAAATCATCACTTGGAAGATATCATTAAAGATACATCAAGGAATGAGATATCCATTGATACACACTAAACTAAAGATGTCAAACTCCCAAAGAGAGGATGGTTCCAAACAAACCAGGCTCTCAACAAAGTTTCCTGATGGCACAAAGTACCAAAAAGAAATGGCTTGCCTTCCACCAAAACACACTTGATAAGGATCACGAGAAGAGTGTTCTAAAGAAAATAGGATAGCTCCCCCACGAGTTGTGCATTATATAGGATTTGCATTTGAATACAAAATGCACAAGGTGGGATCACCACTTTCACTATATCTAGAAAACACTAGACAAGAACAAGAAATAAACAAGATCCACAAGTGGTAGGGAAGACAACGGGAGTTGACACAAACCTTGGCAAGAGAAAAAGGCAAATAAACAAAAGCCAATGTAAAGATGATCAAAAAATTCTACCACACATAAATGACTACCAATTGTCAAAAGACAAGAAGTAGATGGAAAGGATATCCAACATCATCTTCACACCTCACACAAGCAAATTGCAACTTGTAGAGCTAACATGCCACCTAGGAACAAGATAATCTACAATATCAACACTAGGTGACAACATCTCAAATGTACACATTTTCTAGGCTAGTAATATACATAGCATATTACTCCCCCATAATGTGATACCAATGAAGAAAACTTAACAAGAGGCAATAAGAGGATCCAACACGAGATAATCAATGGAATATTTTAGAATTTGAATTTCTCATGAGAGATATACCACCTAGCGACTAGATAATCTTGAAATATCAATACTAGATGGTATTACTCATGTGCACACATTTATAGGATTGTGAGGTGCACAGAGCACACCACTCCCCCATAATGGATATTCCATTAATCTCTCACAAGAGCCAACTGAGAAATAAACAAGATGCACTAAGGCTCAATGAACGACACACAAGTACATGATGTGCAAACCAACATACACAAAGGCAATTTGAAGACACATCATATACAAACACATGCAAGGAACAAAACCAAAACATGCAAAGGGGCAAGTAACTTTCAATATAAACAATTTAAGTACAAGTTACCGCAAGGAGGCACGTTGGATATAAGATAGAAACTTGACAACCCAATTGACTTGGCTTGAGACAACAAGAAAGATGAAGTCCCCTTAATTCTTCTACCGCTTTGAGTACCAACAAACTTGGCAAACACATTGCCAACCTTATCCTTCCCAAGAGAATAGATTGTTGGGGAACGTAGCAGAAATTCAAAATTTTCCTACGTGTCACCAAGATCTATCTATGGAGAAACCAGCAACGAGGGGAAGGAGAGTGCATCTACATACCCTTGTAGATCGCTAAGCGGAAGCGTTCAAGAGAACGGGGTTGAAGGAGTCGTACTCGTCGTGATTCAAATCACCGGAGATCTTAGTGCCGAACGGACAGCACCTCCGCGTTCAACACACGTACAGCCCGGTGACGTCTCCCACGCCTTGATCCAGCAAGGAGAGAGGGAGAGGTTGAGGAAGACTCCATCCAACAAGAGCACAACGGCGTGGTGGTGGTGGAGGAGCGTGGCAATCCAGCAGGGCTTCGCCAAGCACCACGGGAGAGGAGGAGTAGGGAGAGAGGTAGGGCTGCACCAAGAGGGAGAAGTTCTCATGTGTTTAGCAGCCCCAAACCTCAACTATATATAGGGGGAAGGGGGGGATGCGCCCCCTTTAGGGTTTCCCACCCCAAGGGGTGCGGCCAAGGGGGGAGGAGTGCCTCCCAAGTCAAGTGGAGGCCTCCTCCTTTAGGGTTTCCCCCTTCCCATGCGCATGGGCCTTGGGGGGCTGGTTCCCTTGGCCCATAAAGGCTAGGGCGCCCCCTTACAGCCCGTGCTACTGTATTGGACGTGGTGGAACAATTTCCGGACCTCCGGACCCCTCCGGAATCCTCCGAAACCTTCTGGAAGCTTCCCGGTACAATACCGAAAAACCCCGAACTTTTTCCGGAACCCGAACAACAACTTTCCATATATAAATCTTTACCTCCGGACCATTCCGGAACTCCTCGTGACGTCCGGGATCTCATCCGGGACTCCGAACAACATTCGGTAACCACATACAAGCTTCCTTTATAACCCTAGCGTCATTGAACCTTAAGTGTGTAGACCCTACGGGTTCGGGAGACATGTAGACATGACCGAGACGTTCTCCGGTCAATAACCAATAGCGGGATCTGGATACCCATGTTGGCTCCCACATGTTCCACGATGATCTCATCGGATGAACCACCATGTCAAGGACTCAATCGATCCCGTATACAATTCCCTTTGTCTAACGGTATTGTACTTGCCCGAGATTCGATCATCGGTATACCGATACCTTGTTCAATCTCGTTACCGGCAAGTCTCTTTACTCGTTCCGTAACACATCATCCCGTGATCAACCCCTTGGTCACATTGTGCACATTATGATGATGTCCTACCGAGTGGGCCCAGAGATACCTCTCCGTTTACACGGAGTGACAAATCCCAGTCTCGATTCGTGCCAACCCAACAGATACTTTCGGAGATACCTGTAATGCACCTTTATAGCCACCCAGTTACGTTGTGACGTTTGGTACACCCAAAGTATTCCTACGGTATCCGGGAGTTGCACAATCTCATGGTCTAAGGAAAAGATACTTGACATTAGAAAAGCTTTAGCATACGAACTACACGATCTTTGTGCTAGGCTTAGGATTGGGTCTTGTCCATCACATCATTCTCCTAATGATGTGATCCCGTTATCAACGACATCCAATGTCCATAGCCAGGAAACCATGACTATCTGTTGATCACAACGAGCTAGTCAACTAGAGGCTCACTAGGGACATATTGTGGTCTATGTATTCACACGTGTATTATGATTTCCGGATAATACAGTTATAGCATGAATAAAAGACTATTATCATGAACAAAGAAATATAATAATAACACTTTTATTATTGCCTCTAGGGCATATTTCCAACAGTCTCCCACTTGCACTAGAGTCAATAATCTAGTTCACATCACCATGTGATTAACACTGACAGGTCACATCACCATGTGACCAACATCCAAAGAGTTTACTAGTGGCATTAAACTAGTTCACATCATCATGTGATTAAGACTCAATGAGTTCTGGGGTTTGATCATGTTCTGCTTGTGAGAGAGGTTTTAGTCAACGGGTCTGAACCTTTCAGATCCGTGTGTGCTTTACAAATCTTTATGTCATCTCCTAGATGCAGCTACCACGCTCTATTTGGAGCTATTCCAAATAACTGTTCTACTTGGAGCTATTCTAAATTGTTGCTCCATTATATGTATCCGGTATCTCTACTCAGAGCTATCCGGATAGGTGCTAAGCTTGCATCATCATAACTCTTTACGTCGAACTCTGTATCACCTCCATAACCGAGAAAATTCCTTAGTCCACTAGTTACTAAGGATAACTTTGACCGCTGTACTATGATCCATTCTTGGATCACTCTTGTACCCCTTGACTGACTCATGGCAAGGCACACTTCAGGTGCGGTACACAGCATAGCATACTGTAGAGCCTATGTCTTAAGCATAGGGGATGACCTTCGTCCTTTCTCTCTATTCTGCCGTGGTCGAGCTTTAAGTCTTAACTTCATACCTTACAACTCAGGCAAGAACTCCTTCTTTGACTGATCCATCTTGAACACCTTCAAGATCATGTCAAGGTATGTGCTCATTTGAAAGTACCATTAAGCATTTTGATCCATCCTCATAGATCTTGATGCTCAATGTTCAAGTAGCTTAATCCAGGTTTTCCCTTAAAAAACACTTCTCAAACAACCCTATATGCTTTCTAGAAATTCAACATCATTTCTGATCATCAATATGTCAACAACATATACTCATCAGAAATTCTATAGTGCTCCCACTCACTTCTTTGGAAATACAAGTTTCTCATGAACTTTGTATAAACCCAAAATCTTTGATCATTTCATCAAAGCGCACATTCCAACTCCGAGATGCTTTACTCCAGTCCTTAGAAGGATTGCTGGAGCTAGCATACCTTTTAGCATCCTTAGGATCAAAAAAAACTTTCTGATTGTATCACATACAACCTTTCCTTACGAAAGTTGGTAAGGAAACTCGTTTTGACATCCATCTGCTATATTTCATAAATGCAGCTAATGCTAACATGAATCCGACGGACTTAAGCATCGCTACGGATGAGAGAATCTCATCGTAGTCAACTCCTTGAACTTGTGAAAAACTCTTTGCCACAAGTCGAGCTTCATAGACGGTGACATCACCGTCCACGTCCGTCTTCTTCTTAAAGATCCATTTATCTCAATGGCTTGCCGATCATCGGGCAAGTCCACCAAAGTCCATGCTTTGTTCTGATACATGGATCCTATCTCGGATTTCATGGCTTCTAACCATTTGTCGGAATTTGGGCCCACCATCGCTTCTCCATAGCTCGTAGGTTCATTGTTGTCTAGCAACATGATCTTCAAGACAGGATCACCGTACCACTCCGAAGTAGTACGCGTCCTTGTCGTCCTACGAGGTTCGGTACTGACTTGATCTGAAACTTCATGATCACTATCATAAGCTTCCACTTCAATTGGTGTAGGTGCCACAGGAACAACTTCCTGTGCCCTGATACACACTGGTTGAAGTGATGGTTCAATAACCTCATCAAGTCTCCACCATCCTCCCACTCAACTTTTCGAGACAAACTTTTCCTCGAGAAAGGACCCGGTACAAGAAACAATCCTTATTGCTTTCGGATCTGAATTAGGAGGTATACCCAACTGTTTTGGGTGTCCTATGAAGATGCATTTTATCCGCTTTGGGTTCGAGCTTATCAACCTGAAACTTTTTCACATAAGCGTCGCAGCCCCAAACCTTTAAGAAATGACATCATAGGTTTCTCTAAACCATAGTTCTCACGGTGTCATCTCAACGGAATTACGTGGTACCCTATTAAAGTGAGTGTGGTTGTCTCTAATGCCTAACCCATGAACGATAGTGGTAGTTCGATAAGAGACATCAAGGTACGCACCATATCCAATAGGGTGCTACTATGATGTTCGGACACACCATCACACTATGGTGTTCCAGGCGGTATTAATTGTGAAACAATTTCCACAATGTCTTAATTGTGTGCCAAAACTCGTAACTCAGATACTCATCTCTATGATCATATCATAGACATTTTATCCTCTTGTCACAATGATCTTCAACTTCACTCTGAAATTACTTGAACCATTCAATAATTCAGACTTGTGTTTCATCAAGTAAATATTCTCAACATCTACTCGAATCAACTGTGAAGTAAGAACATAACGATATTCACTGCATGCCTCAGCACTCATTGGACTGCACACATCAAAATGTGTTACTTCCAACAAGTTGCTATCTTGTTCCATCTTACTGAAAACGAGGCTTTTCAGTCATCTTGCCCATGTGGTATGATTTGCATATCTCAAGTGATTCAAAATCAAGTGAGTCCAAACGATCCATCTACATGGAGTTTCTTCATGCGTATACACCAATAGACATGGTTCGCATGTCTCAAACTTTTCAAAAACGAGTGAGTCCAAAGATCCATTAACATGGAGCTTCTTCATGCGTTTTATACCAATATGACTTACATGGCAGTGCCACAAGTAAGTGGTACTATCATTACTATCTTATATCTTTTGGCATGAAAATGTGTATCACTACGATCGAGATTCAATAAACCATTCATTTAGGTGCAAGACCATTGGAGGTATTATTCAAATAAACAGAGTAACCATTTTCTCCTTAAATGAATAACCGTATTGCGATAGACATAATCCAATCATGTCTATGCTCAACGCAAACACCAATCTCGGTGGTAGAGGGAGCGTGCGATGCTTGATCACATCAACCTTGGAAACACTTCCAACACATATCGTCAGCTCACCTTTAGCTAGTCTCCTTTTATTTCGTAGCTTTTATTTCGAGTTACTAACACTTAGCAACCGAACCGGTATCCAATACCCTGGTGCTACTAGGAGTACTAGTAAAGTACACATTAACATAATGTATATCCAATATACTTCTATTGACCTTGCCAGCCTTCTCATCTACCAAGTATCTAGGGTAATTCTGCTCCAGTGGTTGTTCCCCTTATTACAGAAGCACTTAGTCTCGGGTTTGGGTTCAACCTTTGGGTTTCTTCACTAGAGCAGCAGCTGATTTGCTGTTTCATGAAGTATCCCTTCTTGCCCTTGCCCTTCTTGAAACTAGTGGTTTCACCAACCATCAACAATTGATGCTCCTTCTTGATTTCTACTTTCGCGGTGTCAAACATCGTGAATACCTCAAGGATCATCATATCTATCCCTGATTTGTTATAGTTCATCACAAAGCTCTAGCAGCTTGGTGGCAATGACTTTGAAGAAACATCACTATATCATCTGGAAGATCAACTCCCACTCGATTCAAGTGATTTTTCCACTCAAACAATCTGAGCACAAGCTCAACGATTGAGCTTTTCTCCCTTAGTTTGCAGGTTAAGAAAATCGTCGGAGGTCTTATACCTCTTGACGTGGGCACGAGCCTGAAATCCCAATTTTAGCCCTCGAAACATCTCATATGTTCCGCGACGTTTCGAAAACGTCTTTGGTGCCTCTACTTAAACCATTTAACTGAACTATCACGTAGTTATCAAAACGTGTATGTCCGATGTTCGCAACATCCACAGACGACGTTTGGGGTTCAGCACACTGAGCGGTGCATTAAGGACATAAGCTTTCTACTGTCCGCATAATCGCTACTTTCAACTTTCAACTATATTTTCTCTAGGAACATATCTAAACAGTGGAACTAAAGCGCGAGCCTACGACATAATTTGCAAAGATCTTTTGACTATGTTCAGGATAATTAAGTTCATCTTATGAACTCCCACTTAGATAGACATCCCTCTGGTCATCTAAGTGATCACATGATCCGAGTCAACTAGGTCGTGTCCGATCATCACGTGAGACGGACTAGTCATCATCGGTGAACATCTTCATGTTGATCGTATCTACCATACGACTCATGCTCGACCTTTCGGTCTCCGTGTTCCGAGGCCATGTCTGCACATGCTAGGCTCGTTAAGTTAACCCTAAGTGTTTTCGCTGTGTAAAACTGTCTTACACCCGTTGTATGTGAACGTAAGAATCCATCACACCCGATCATCACGTGGTGCTTAGAAGCGACGAACTGTAGCAACGGTGCACAGTTAGGGGAGAACACTTCTTGAAATTTTGTAAGGGATCATCTTATTTACTACCGTCGTCCTAAGTAAACAAGATGCATAATCATAATAAACATCACATGCAATTATATAGTTGTGACATGATATGGCCAATATCATATAGCTCCATTGATCTCCATCTTCGGGGCTCCATGATCATCTTGTCACCGGCATGACACCATGATCTCCATCATCATGATCTCCATCATCGTGTCTTCATGAAGTTGTCTCTCCAACTATTACTTCTACTACTATGGCTACCGGTTAGCAATAAAGTAAAGTAATTGCATGGCGTTGTTCAATGACACTCAGGTCATACAATAAATAAAGACAACTCCTATGGCTCCTGCCGGTTGTCATACTCATCGACATGCAAGTCGTGAATCCTATTACAAGAACATGATCAATCTCATACATCACATTCTTCTTGGCCATATCACATCACAAAGCATACCCTGCAAAAACAAGTTAGACGTCCTCTAATTGTTGTTTGCATGTTTTACGTGGCTGCTATGGGTTTCTAGCAAGAACGTTTCTTACCTACGCAAAACCACAGCGTGATATGCCAATTGCTATTTACCCTTCATAAGGACCCTTTTCATCGAATCTGTTCCGACTAAAGTGGGAGAGACTGGCACCCGCTAGCCACCTTATGCACCAAGTGCATGTCAGTCGGTGGAACCTGTCTCATGTAAGAGTACGTGTAAGGTCGGTCCAGGCCGCTTCATCCCACAATACCGTCGAAACAAGATTGGACTAGTAACGGTAAGCATATTGAACAAAATCAACGCCCACAACTACTTTGTGTTCTACTCGTGCAAAGAATCTACGCAATAGACCTAGCTCATGATGCCACTGTTGGGGAACGTAGCAGAAATTCAAAATTTTCCTACGTGTCACCAAGATCTATCTATGGAGAAACCAGCAACGAGGGGAAGGAGAGTGCATCTACATACCCTTGTAGATCGCTAAGCGGAAGCGTTCAAGAGAACGGGGTTGAAGGAGTCGTACTCGTCGTGATTCAAATCACCGGAGATCTTAGTGCCGAACGGACGGCACCTCCGCGTTCAACACACGTACAGCCCGGTGACGTCTCCCACGCCTTGATCCAGCAAGGAGAGAGGGAGAGGTTGAGGAAGACTCCATCCAACAAGAGCACAACGGCGTGGTGGTGGTGGAGGAGCGTGGCAATCCAGCAGGGCTTCGCCAAGCACCACGGGAGAGGAGGAGTAGGGAGAGAGGTAGGGCTGCACCAAGAGGGAGAAGTTCTCATGTGTTTAGCAGCCCCAAACCTCAACTATATATAGGGGGAAGGGGGGGCTGCGCCCCCTTTAGGGTTTCCCACCCCAAGGGGTGCGGCCAAGGGGGGAGGAGTGCCTCCCAAGTCAAGTGGAGGCCTCCCCCTTTAGGGTTTCCCCCTTCCCATGCGCATGGGCCTTGGGGGGCTGGTTCCCTTGGCCCATAAAGGCTAGGGCGCCCCCTTACAGCCCATGCTACTGTATTGGACGTGGTGGAACAATTTCCGGACCTCCGGACCCCTCCGGAATCCTCCGGAACCTTCTGGAAGCTTCCCGATACAATACCGAAAAAACCCGAACTTTTTCCGGAACCCGAACAACAACTTTCCATATATAAATCTTTACCTCCGGACCATTCCGGAACTCCTCGTGACGTCCGGGATCTCATCCGGGACTCCGAACAACATTCGGTAACCACATACAAGCTTCCTTTATAACCCTAGCGTCATCGAACCTTAAGTGTGTAGGCCCTACGGGTTCGGGAGACATGTAGACATGACCGAGACGTTCTCCGGTCAATAACCAACAGCAGGATCTGGATACCCATGTTGGCTCCCACATGTTCCACGATGATCTCATCGGATGAACCACGATGTCAAGGACTCAATCGATCCCGTATACAATTCCCTTTGTCTAACGGTATTGTACTTGCCCGAGATTCGATCGTCGGTATACCGATACCTTGTTCAATCTCGTTACCGGCAAGTCTCTTTACTCGTTCCATAACACATCATCCCGTGATCAACCCCTTGGTCACATTGTGCACATTATGATGATGTCCTACCGAGTGGGCCCAGAGATACCTCTCCGTTTACACGGAGTGACAAATCCCAGTCTCGATTCGTGCCAACCCAACAGATACTTTCGGAGATACCTGTAATGCACCTTTATAGCCACCCAGTTACGTTGTGACGTTTGGTACACCCAAAGCATTCCTACGGTATCCGGGAGTTGCACAATCTCATGGTCTAAGGAAAAGATACTTGACATTAGAAAAGCTTTAGCATATGAACTACACGATCTTTGTGCTAGGCTTAGGATTGGGTCTTGTCCATCACATCATTCTCCTAATGATGTGATCCCGTTATCAACGACATCCAATGTCCATAGCCAGGAAACCATGACTATCTGTTGATCACAACGAGCTAGTCAACTAGAGGCTCACTAGGGACATATTGTGGTCTATGTATTCACACGTGTATTATGATTTCTGGATAATACAGTTATAGCATGAATAAAAGACTATTATCATGAACAAAGAAATATAATAATAACACTTTTATTATTGCCTCTAGGGCATATTTCCAACATAGATATCATCAATAATAATTGGGTTGGATAAGTTACCACTAGTGCATGAAGAAGCAACGTGACCTTTCTCACGACATAAGTAGCAACGTCTACTCTTCACTTTCTTCTCACTTGATTTTTCCACAAGAGAAGCATTAGCTTGAGTCTTCTTGGGAAGTGGCCTTTCTTCAAATTGAGGTTGAGCATGATATTGAACTTGTGCCCTCTTCCCATGTTGCTTAACACTAATGGCCTTCTTCTTTAATGGGCAAGATCTAACATGATGCCCTTCCACTTTGCACTTGAAGCAAACAATCTTGGCCGAATTCTTGACTTGTTCTTGGCCCTTCTTTTTGTTCATCTTGGACTTCTTCTTCTTATTGGAGTTGAATCCAAGTCCACCTTTGTCATTGGGGGATTTTTGCACACTCAAGATATTGTTGAGTGTGGATTTCCCTTCATGACACTTTTCCAAGTCTTTCTTCAAAGAAGTGACTTGGGCCTTGAGCTCTTTGATTTCCTCTACATGGTTAGTCTCAACACAAGTACTAGAGGAAGTATAAGCTTCGTCGTTAGAGCAACAAGGCAAGGAAAGCAATTCATCACAAGATGTACCAACATTGTGAGTAGATGAATTACAACGACTAGCACATGGCAATATACTATTTTGACTAGAAGTAGTGCTAGTATCCACATGAGGCTCACTAGATGTTACCTTAGCAATCATGGCCTCATGAGCTATCTTTAGCACACTATGGGATACTAGAAGATCATCGTGAGAGCTTGAGAGCTTTTCATGACTTTCTTCCAATTTCCCATAATTGCTAGATAGCACCTCAAGTTGAGCCCGTAGCTCAACATTCTCCTTCAAAATGGATGCTTCACAAGTAATAGAATTAGTAGCACAAGCATCATCATTAACAACAAGAAGAGAAGGCAACTTGGCAAGCTCTTTTAAATAAGAAGCTTCAAGTTGCACATGAGACTCGGTGAGTTTGATGAGCTCACCCTTGATGACCCTTGAGCCATTTTCGAGGTGCTCAAGATCCTCAAGGAGTCTAGCATGAGAAACTTCAAGCTTAGCATTATTAGTTTTGAAATCGTTGGCCACCTCAAAATCTTTATCATGAGATTCCCTCACTCTAGATAATTCTAGAGCAAAAGTCTCCTCAAGAGATTCAGAGGTGGTTTGTTCATGTTCAAGAGCTTGAGATAGCTCTGCGATCTCATTTGCGTAATCACGCCCATGAGCTTCCATTTTCTCAATGGTGACCTCATGCTCCTCGAGATGAGATTCCAACTCCTCAATATATTTCTTGCCCTCAATGGCAATGGACATAATTTCCATGAAGTTGGAACGAGCAATTTTATTTTTATGAAGAGCTTTAAAAATCATCTCCCCCTTAGTTTTTAAGGAGGCAACATTATCATTCTCTTCATCATTATCCTCATCATCATTAGCATCAACATCATCATCAAGAGACATATTGGGGTACAAAGTAGGAGATACCTTTGATGCCTTAGCCATAAGGCAAAAAGCAATAGATGATGATGTAGGATCCCTTGAGGCACCATTAAACACCACATCTTGTTCCATGGAGTGTTCGGTTTCCTCTACATTGTTAGCACAATAATTCGAGGAAATAGATGCATTTTTATCATGGCAACAAGACATGGCAAGCATATCATCATGCGATTTAGTCAAGCAATTTCTACATGATATGCAAGGACTATCAACACAAGCATGTGAAACATTTGGAGTGCTCGAAGTTTTAAATCCCAAAGAAGGAGCATTGCAATAATATAGTGATGAAGGATCCTCCACAATAAGCATACTATCACCATTGCAATGACCAACACTACTCACCGTATCATTACCTTGTGGCAAACCACATGTAGGTTAAGTAGAAGAAGTTGAGAAGACTATACGACCGGAGGTGGAGGGGGAACAATCATCCCCACAAATATTGGACACACCATATTTATCTTGAAGCTTTGTCCACAACTCATGAGCATCCCGGAACGGCATGAGTTGAAAAATAACAACATTACTCAAAGCATCAAAAAGCATATTAGAAGCTTGAGCATTGAGATAAGAGTTTTTCTCATCCTCTAAAGATAATCTTTGGGGATCCTTTGGAGGAGAAAAACCCATATCTACAATTCGCTCTAAATTTGGGTCCATGACCCTAAAGAGATTAAGCATGCGAATTACTCAAACATCAAAAATTGTGCCATCGAAACTAAGAGTGTCAAAGAATCCTAATCCTCTAGTCGACATCTTTACTCTCTAGGCGGTTCAGCCCAACAAAGAGAGACGAGGCTCTAATACCAATTGAAAGATCGAGAATGTCGCCTAGAGGGGGGTGAATAGGCGCTTTAAAATAATTACAATTTAGGCTTGAACAAATGCGGAATAAGCCTAGCGGTTAATTTGTCAAGCACAAAACCTACAACAACTAGGCTTACCTATGTGCACCAACAACTTATGCTAAGCAAGATAAGCAACTATGCGATAGCAAGATATATGACAAAGAACAATATGGCTATCACAAAGTAAAGTGCATAAGTAAAGGGGCTCGGGTAAGAGATAACCAAGGCACGCGGAGACGACGATGTATCCCGAAGTTCACACCCTTGCGGATGCTAATCTCCGTTTGGAGTGGTGTGGAGGCACAATGCTCCCCAAGAAGCCACTAGGGCCACCGTAATCTCCTCACGCCCTCGCACAATGCAAGATGCCGTGATTCCACTAAGGGACCCTTGAGGGCGGTCACCGAACCCGTACAAATGGTGACCCTTGGGGGCGGTCACCGAACCCGTACACTTTGGCAACCCTTGGGGGCGGTCACCGGTACGCGTCAAATTGCTCGGGGCGATCTCCACAACCTAATTGGAGACCCCGATGCTTGCCCGGAGCTTTACACCACAATGATTGAGCTCCGAACACCACCAACCATCTAGGGCACCAAGGCACCCAAGAGGAACAAGCTCTAGGGTGCCCAAACACCCAAGAGTAATAAGCTTCTCAAACTTCACTTCCACGTATCACCGTGGAGAACTCAAATTGATGCACCAAATGCAATGGCAAGGGCACACGGAGTGCCCAAGTCCTTCTCTCCCAAATCCCATCAAAGCAACTAATGCTAGGAAGGAAAATGAGATTAAGAACGAAAGAAGAACACTAAGAACACCAAGATCTAGATCCAAGGGGTTCCCCTCACTTAGAGGAGAAAGTGATTGGTGGAAACGTGGATCTAGATCTCCTCTCTCTTTTCCCTCAAAAACTAGTAAGAATCCATGGAGGGATTGAGAGTTAGCAAGCTCGAAGAAGGTCAACAATGGGGGGAGAACACGAGCTCAAAGGATTAGGTTCAATGGGGAAGACCTTTTATAGGTGGGGGAAAATCCAACTGTTATGCTCATAACCCGCACAGAGCGGTACTACCGCTCGTCCTCACGGTACTACCGCTAGGGATCGCGGTACTACTGCTTGCGGTACAAAAAAAAATACTTCCGTACCTACCTCCGCAGGACTTGGGACGAGTTTTTTGGTCTGGAGCGGTACTACCGCTGTAGGAGCCGTGGTAGTACCGCTCTGGAGCGGTAGTAAAAAATTACATCCGCTCCAATTCGCGGTAGTACTGCTGCAGCCTTTTCAGAACACCAAAACTGCCACAACTTTTGCAAACGGACTCCGAATTCGATGAAACCAAGTTTGTTGGAAAGCTAGCGACAAGGGCTAACACAATCTTGAAAGAAATATCAATAAGAAGCAAATTAGAAAAGTCACATAAGAAAATGGTGAGAACCCTTCCTCGGATAAGACCGGTAAAACCTCCAACACCGAAAACAGCATAGTAGACACATGCGAACTCCGTTTTCGATGAACTCAAGCTTGTCATCAAGATGACCATAAGCTCTAAGACTCACAAAGAGAACCAAACAATAACCAAGAAACATGATGCAAGGATGCAATGGTTTGAGCTCTCTACTAACGATACGATCAAGCTACCAACTTGAGAGCCCCCCTTGATAGTACGGCAAACTATCCTATAACCCGGTCTCCCAACTACCACCATGAGACCGGTAAAATAGAAAACCTATCAAGGGAAAACCTTTGCCATGCACATGGTCCACTTGAGCTAGATGATGACGATCTTGAATCCCTCAAGTTGGACCACCTTTCTTGATTGCGTTGGCTCGATGAAGACTAGATGATTGCTTCCCCATAGTCCACTATGGGTGAGCCACTCTTCGGAACATCTTCACAAGTCCATTGACACCACAATGGATGGAAAGAATCAAGCACTTGATCTTTTCGTGATGCTCCACTTCAACTTGCACATGGCAATCTTGATGACGATCACCACTTGATGCCATCCTTTCCATGGGTTGTATGATATCTTCCTCTTGACGCAAGCCCATGGACACGTACCTAACCCCACAAAGAACTCTCACATAGACCATGGGTTAGTACACAAAGTGTAATGGACAATGCTTACCATACCATGGGATCACTTGATCCCTCTCGGTACATCTTCTACGCTTTGTGAGTTGATCAACTTGATTCACTCTTGACTTAGTCTTGATCAACCTTGAATCTTTCCAACTCTCTTCATTTGGATGATGTCTCGAAGGTAAACATGAATGATCACACAATCTTCTTCTTCAAGACATGCTTGCAATAAGCTCAACACTCACATGACCAATCTTTGGATAATTCCTTAATAGCACCTTGGTCAACTCATAAACTCCTTGAAACAAACACATGGACTTCAAGAAAAGCCTATGGACAAATCCTTAAAATATAACTCAAGACAACCATTAGTCCATAGAGATTGTCATCAATTACCAAAACCAAACATGGGGGCACCGCATGTTCTTTCACTGAGTACTTCCAACAAATCGGTGCCTATCCAAACCGCGGCTGGGAGTCGTGGGCACACCAATTTCTTGGCATGTGTGACATTGATTCTTAACCAAATGTACGAACCTTTGGCCTGCACATTGGCCCTGTCTATTAGTAACGTCCTTGGCACACACAAAATGGCCAGGGTGTATAGGCGGGCGAATCCTCTTTCCTGTGTAGGTCGGGGAATAGAAATCAAACGTCCACCTGAACTACGCCGCTAGTTCTGATTCGGACGACCCAACCAGTAAGGCTTCTCTTCTGATTTGTCATAAAAATTTCTTTCAATTTTTTCTTCTTTATTCCATTTTGCTTTTCTTCTTTTTGCTTTTTAGTTTTCTTTTCATTATTTTTTATTTTTGGTTTGTCCTTTCCTTTCTCATTTCACAAACATTTTTTGAAATCATGATTTTTTCATTGAGAATGCAATTTTTTTCATGAATTCATGGATCTTTCCTAAAATCATGGACATTCATAAAATTTGTGAACATTTTTCCAAAATTTGGAACATATTTTTAGATCATGATAATTTTGAACTCATCAATATTTTTTGAATTTAATTGGGGCTGCGCGTTTCTGCATGAATCAAAAGCGTGCGGGTACCTATTCCCAAATAGGAATCGCCTACGGTTGGACGATGACGGGCCAACCCATTAATGTGTCGCTCGAAGCGTTTAGTCGATTCAGTCCATTTTTCCTTCTTCTTTTTTCGTTTTCTGTTGTTTTTTTCTTCTGTATTTTTTCGCGGGCTTTCTTATGTTTTTATTTTTCTTTGCTATGTTCTGTTTCTTCTTTTTTCCATTCTTTATACTATTTTCTTTGTTTCTTTCTTTAGTTTGGTTTTTCTTTTCATGGTTTTAATTTTTTTTTTTAAATTAACACATGTCTACCTTTCCATACACGTTGTACATTTTTTGTACATGTGTAAAACAATTTTTATACACAATTACATTTTCTAAATAGTTATTTAACATTTTTACAAAAACATGTTTTGAACATATTTTTGAAATACAATGTAATTGTTTTCTCAAATACTTGTTGAAACATTTTTCGAATGATATTGTTTTTACATAAATATACATTTTTGTACACTGTGCAAACATTTTTTGAAAAACTGAGAAACACGTTTCTGAACTTTGTGAAGATTTTTTTGAATGTACGAAACATTTTTCTGAATTACATGAGCATTCTTTGTACATTTTTAAACCATTTTTTTAAATGTCATATATATTTTTATGAAATTTTGACATGTTTTAGGTGTCACTAACATTTTTCATACACATGATTAATATTTTTTGTCCACATTACTAACATATGTACATTTTTTATACATCAGAAACAATTTTTGAATACATGCTTAACATTTTAATATTTTATTTAAAGTGTTTTTGTAATACATATTTCGAAAATATTTCAAAATATAAATAAAATCAAGAAAACTAAAATAGAAAATGAAAATGTGAAGGAAAAATGAAAGCACACATGACGTCTTCATGACATCATCATGACGCGGTAGCTGACTACTGGGCCTGCCCAGTTCTAGATAGGTGAGCCTGGAGGTGTGTGGAAAACTTCACAAAACTTTCACAATTGTGCGGCAAGTAGTTGACCGGACGCACAGCCAGATCGACGAGCGCGTTAGGATGGACCGGTCCGTTCAAACGTTAAAGCGAATCCGGTTTTGGGAATCTTCTAGGTTGTTTTCAGCCAGTTTTTTTGGTTTTGGGAACCTTCTAGAAGGTTCCTAAACCGGGTTTTCTATATCCCCCTTTACCCCTTTTTGTTTCTTTTCTTTTACTGTTTCATTTTAATTTTCTTTTTTCTTTTTCTGTTTTCTTTTTAATATTTTTTTCATTTTTTTTGTTTTTTGTTTTTCTGTTTTCAAAGTTATTTCATTTTTTCAATTTTTTTTTGTGTTGCTCACAATTGTTCAAAACTTCACAAAATGTTCTCATTTTTCAAATTTTGTTCATGCTTTCAAAAAATTGTTCAAAACTTCACAAAATGTTCTAATTTTCAAATTTTGTTCATCCTTTCAAAAAAATTGTTCAAAACTTCACAAAATGTTCTAATTTTCAATTTTTGTTCCTGACTTGAAAAAATGTTCATGCTTTCAAAAAATTGTTCAACTTTCAAAAAATTAATGGGCCCCGGCGGTCATATTAGTTTTTTTCAAATACGTGACAGACATTTATGAATACATGATGGTACTTTTTTTGATGTGAGGTGACCATTTTTATAAAATTCACGATGAACCTTCATATGCATTGAACATTTTAGTTTTCTGGAATTTAAATGTTTTAAACTTTTTAATCTGCAAATAACTAAATTGGAAAAAATCAGGTTTTTTTAGGGATGGAAAAACATCGGCTTAACCCGGGATATGGTCCAAACCCACTTAGCTCTCACAGTGGACATTATTTGGGATTTCATCCAGCCCAACATAACGTGTTAGAGCGTGAAATAGGATGGGCTCTCTCAAAGGACCTCCTATTTTATGCACTGCGTTTTTCTCAAAAAGAAATTACTGGATTGTAAGTCAAACCACTTCCCCAAATGCACAAGGCATTTCTTAGCGAGTGGGCCCACTTCGGGTTCATCAAGCGAGTGCTATGGAGCGAATTTTCTTTCCCTTCGTTTACTTTCCTATGGTGTTAAGTTAGTTTTTCTTCAGAAAAACATCTTGGTGGACCTTTTGAAAGATCAAAAAAATGATACAAGGTTTAAAAAATATTTTGAAATTTGAAATATGATCATTAAAAATCACAAAAATTCTGACGAATTGGGAAAATGTTGCATGAAATATAAAGAACGTTCACAAATTCTAACAATATTTTTATGAAATTTCAAAAACATACATGAATTAAAACAATTTGGTAATAAAAAAAACCACGGATTCAAAAACATTTGTTGATTTAAAAAATGTTCCTGAATTATACCTACGCCCATGATTTTTTTAGTGAATTTTAAAATATAGTCTTTAGTTAGAATAATCTAATGTATTTTTCACAAATGTTCATGACTTCAATTTTTGTATGAATTTGAAAACTATTAACGAAATTGTTAAAGATGTTTGTGATTTTTTTAAATATCTTGTGGTACAAAAAATGTCCATAAATTTCAAAGAGGTAGGGGGAATGTAGAAAGAAATATTAAAAGAAAATAAACCTAAAAAGTAGTAGAAAATTAAAAGGAAAATGGAAGTGAAAAAGGAAAGGAAAAATGAAAAATAAAATATGAAATCTGAAAATTGCAAAAAGAACCAAAATTGAATAAAAACTTAAAAAAGACAAAACCAGAGCAGGAAAACAACTACTGGAACCATATACCAGAAGATTTTTTTAGGGGGGGCAGAAGAATGAAAGCGATTGAAAACAACTTAAAAAATGATCAATGGGTCTCGACCTATGGTGTACTCTAGGATTCTTCCTCTCTCAAGTATGGTTTGGTGGTAATAAGAAATGCAAAGGACCAAAGGGCCATGCTCATATCCGTAAATTTTGAGAAGGCATATGTTTAGTTTGAGCCCCATATAGCCATCTTAAAAAATTTAGCATTGTCAAAAGTAAGGGCATGATGAAAATATTTGAAAAACTCTATTTGTTGGATTGTAGCGGTTTCCATTTGTTCCAAGGAAAAAAAGAGCAACAATTAACAAACTAGGCTTGCGAAATTACATTGGTAGGGGCTTAACAGAAGGGGATACCAAAAATTATGGCCACCAGTTAGTATTGGGGTTCCATTTCCATTGGGAGAAGAAAAGATCCATCATATTTTCGTGGAATTGGAGAGATGGTAAGTTGGGTTCGGAAGTAAGAGAGAAGGAAACACAAGAATAGGAGACAATATAGGAAGAAGAAATGAAAGCACCGTTTTACTTTTATCTTTCCTATTTTTGTTCTATGGTAGACATAGAAATTATTACAGCTATTTTTTCTCATTGAATCACAGAAAATGGGTAGACTGCCATTTTTTGGCGATTTTGAGGGCCCTCGTCTCACATGGGCATTGATAAAAAAGGCATAGGCATTCACGAATGGGTCGGGGCTACGGACAACGCTTTACTTTGGCTAGCTGGCATGAGGAGAAGATCAACTGCCTCTTGGGCCATTAGATATCAAACAAGACATCAATTCGATCTGGCCACGTTGACCGACATGTGTGACCCGCCGGTTTGCAATATAGGCCATGTTGCGCTTGTCAGCTGCAACATGGGTCATGCTACGCTCACCGCCCCATGTCGCGTCAGCTCATCCTACCGCAAGGTGGACGTTTGCGACATGGACGATGTTGCAACTTGTCAGTTCTTGCGCTCACTAGGCAACATGGATAACATTGCATCTGCAACATGGACGATGTTGCATCCGCAAAACGTTTGATTTTGCAACAAAGGGATGCGTCAATGAAGGTCGGTGCTACCCCTTTAGGTTGCAGTGGCAACGATGCTGCAATATAGGGGTCCCAGCACCGTCACTCCATCTAGCAGTTGTGGCTGCCGGTATTTGGACAACGATGACTATGGGACTCCACCCTCTCTATATCTATTAAGACATGGTAGCTAATGAGGGATTGCCAAAAAGGCGGATGTTGTGGCTGGGATGCGGTAGATGATGGTCGATGTTGGCCCTCCTAGTTTGCATCGGCAGGGATCTGTAGGTCGCCATGGGAGCCATCTCTAAAGCATGACAATCGAGAGAAGGGAGATGGCGAAAGATGTGTGGACGAGCACTTCATTGAAGAAATAATGTTGGGGGAGGTGATGGGTTGGCTGGGCTTACACGGCCATGTGTCGTGCAGAGGAGGTGGTCGACGCAGTGTCTCTTTTCAGCCGGTTAAGGCTGAGTACTTCCAACAAATCGGTGCCTATCCAAACTGCGACTGGGTGTCGTGGGCACACCAATTTCTTGGCATGTGTGACATTGATTCTTAACCAAATGTATGAACCTTTGGCCTGCACATTGGCCCTGTCTATTAGTAACGTCCTTGGCACACACAAAATGGCCAGGGTGTATAGGCGGGCGAATCCTCTTTCCTGTGTAGGTCGGGGAATAGAAATCAAACGTCCACCTGAACTACGCCGCTAGTTCTGATTCAGACGACCCAATCAGTAAGGCTTCTCTTATGATTTGTCATAAAAATTTCTTTCAATTTTTTCTTCTTTATTCTTTTTTGCTTTTCTTCTTTTTGCTTTTCAGGTTTCTTTTCATTATTTTTTATTTTTGGTTTGTCCCTTTCCTTTCTCATTTCACAAACATTTTTTGAAATCATGATTTTTTCATTGAGAATGCAATTTTTTTATGAATTCATGGATCTTTCGTAAAATCATGGACATTCGTAAAATTTGTGAACATTTTTCCAAAATTTGGAACATATTTTTAAATCATGATAATTTTGAAATCATCAATATTTTTTGAATTGGTGAACGTTTTCAAAATTAATAAATAATTGTTATATTGGGGGAACATTTTTGAATCACTATTTTTTATCATTAATGCATAATTTTTAAAATCCATGTATATTTATGGAATTGATAAATTTTATTAGAAATTCATGAATATTTTTTTGAATTCATGAACAATTTTTAGGAAAATAAAAATAAAATTCATATACATGAATGATTTTAAATTTAGAGAATTTTCCAAACCCGTGAAATTTTTTTAAATCCTAGAATTTTTTAAATTTGTGAAAAAGATTAGGAACCGGTACGGGCGAGACATTGCCCTTGCGCTAATTAGTGCGTGGTGCGACGCACATCACGGAAACGCGCAACCCCAAATCCCCCAACTTGCCAGTGGGGCTGCACGTTTCTGCATGAATCAAAAGCGTGCGGATACCTATTCCCAAATAGGAATCGCCTACGGTTGGACGATGACGGGCCGACCCATTAATGTGTCGCTCGAAGCGTTAGGCGATTCAGTCCATTTTTTCCTTCTTCTTTTTTCGTTTTCTGTTGTTTTTTTCTTCTGTATTTTTTCACGGGCTTTCTTTGGTTTTCATTTTTCTTTGCTATGTTCTGTTTTTTTCTTTTTTTGCATTCTTTATACTTTTTTCTTTGTTTCTTTCTTTAGTTTGGTTTTTCTTTTCATGGTTTTATTTTTTTAAAAAAAAACTTAACACATGTCTAGCTTTCCATACACGTTGTACATTTTTTGTACATGTGTAAAACAATTTTTATATACATTTACATTTTCTAAATAGTTATTTAACATTTTTACAAAAAGTAGTTTTGAATATATTTTTGAAATACAATGTAATTGTTTTCTCAAATAATTGTTGAAACATTTTTCGAATGATATTGTTTTTACATAAATATACATTTTTGTACACTGTGCAAACATTTTTTGAAAAACTGAGAAACACATTTCTGAACTTTGTGAAGATTTTTTGGATATACGAAACATTTTTCTGAATTACATGAGCATTCTTTGTACATTTTCGAAATATTTTTTTAAATGTCACATATATTTTTATTAAAGTTAGACATGTTTTAGGTGTCACTAACATTTTTCATACACATGATTAATATTTTTTGTCCACATTACTAACATATGTACATTTTTTATACATCAGAAACAATTTTTGAATACACGTTTAACATTTTAATATTTTATTTAAAGTGTTTTTGTAATACATATTTCGAAAATATTTCGAAATATAAATAAAATCAAAAAACCTAAAATAGAAAATGAAAATGTGAAGAAAAAATGAAAGCACACATGACGTCTTCACGACATCATCATGACGCCGTAGCTGACTACTGGGCCTGCCCAGTTCTAGATAGGTGAGCCCGGAGGTCTGTGGAAACCTTCACAGAACTTTCACAATTGTGCGGCAAGTAGTCGACCGGACGCACAGCCAGATCGACGAGCCCGTTCAAACGTTAAAGCGAATCCGGTTTTGGGAATCTTCTAGGTGGTTTCCAGCCGGTTTTTCTGGTTTTGGGAACCTTCTAGAAGGTTCCTGAACCGGGTTTTCTATTCCCCCATTTACCCCTTTTTGTTTCTTTTCTTTTACTGTTTCATTTTAATTTTCTTTTTTCTTTTTCTGTTTTCTTTTTAATCTTTTTTTTCATTTTTTCGTTTTTCGTTTTTCTGTTTTCAAAGTTATTTTCTTTTTTTCAATTATTTTTGTGTTGCTCACAATTGTTCAAAACTTCACAAAATGTTCTCATTTTTCAAATTTTGTTCATGCTTTCAAAAAATTCTTCAAAACTTCACAAAATGTTCTCATATTCAAATTTTGTTCATCCTTTCAAAAAAATTGTTCAAAACTTCACAAAATGTTCTCATTTTCAATTTTTGTTCCTGAGTTGAAAAATTTTTCATGCTTTCAAAAAATTGTTCAACTTTCAGAAAATGTTCTCATCTTCAAATTTTGTTTCTCTTTTCTTTTTTTTGTTTCTTTTTCTTTTTTATGTTTTTTTCACAATTTCACAACTTTGCAAAATTTGTTCGCAAGTTAAGAAAAATGTTAGTTTTTTTCAATTTTTGTTCGTGAGTTTCAATAAATGTTCCTATTTCAAATTTTGTTCGCATTTTCCAGGAAATGTTCGTGTTTAAATTTTTTGTTCGTGAGTTTCGTAAAATGTTTCCATTTCAAAAATTTGTTCACATATTTCAAAAAAAAATTGGGAGTTTTAAAGAATGTTCACATATTTCATACGACCTTCACTTTTTTTCTCAAGCATAACATTTGCATACAAAATTTTGTTCTCTAAATTCAATAAATGATCGGGATTTCAAAAAGTGTCCATTTTATTAAAACTTTGTTCTAGTTTTTTAGTTTTTCTTCTAGCATTTTCAGCAAACGCGAACAATTTCTGAATTTTTAATTTTTTTAAACATATCCAATGTTTAAGGTTTCTAGGTGGGGGTGTTAGATATGCAGTAGATGATCTTTTAAAGTACCCGCGTTACATATGATTGATGGAGCTAGTTAGCTTGCCTGGTTAGCGACAAGAGTACTAGATCCAGGTGCATGGTTCGACCCCCAGCTGGACAGGCAATTTTTTTTTCGGATAGCGAAAAACATACTCACGTAACATTGATAATATCTTCGAGTTGTTTGCTGCAATGACACGGCAGGACGAGCAAAAACCAATCCACCGATGCTCCGGGAACACAAACAAAGCATTATGCCATCATTATCAAGCACATGTACTGAGGTCCGCGAGAGCATACTACCAATCCACCATGCCCAAACGCTGACTTGCCGGGCGAACATCACTTAGGCCCTGTTTGATAGCAAAATATTTTTTAAGTATTTTTAAAATACTACAGTTTTTTTATTTATCATGGTTTTATTTACACTGACCTGTTTGGCTTGCAATAAAAACTGCATTATCAAAACCAGAGTATTTTCAATACTGTGGTAAATTCTCTGCATAAAAAAAAAGAGTTCCGAACCTCTTTTTTTAAAACAGAGCAAGGGAAAGAAAAGATCCCGTCGCTAGCTATTCTCAAGGGACTCGTCTTGCTATCAAGCCATAACCTCCGCCGCCGTCGCTGCCCCAACAAACACCTCTCGCTCACGCCGTCGCCTCGCGCCGGCCGTCAGCTCCTGCCTCTGAACGGCCCTGCTGATCCCCTGTCCAACCTGTTCCCTTATGCGTATGAGATAGCTTGGCTGGTAGGTATTGGATCCGTGTCAAAAAAAATACAAGAAAGTCGTTCCATCGTTTTGTGCATGCCTGCGAATGGCAAGGCCTAGCTACCTGGCTAGATTGACGAACAGAAACAGTATACAACCGGCCAGCTGCACGTGTAGCAACGGCTAGCTATATGCGACTGGCAGCAATTTTTACAGCATTGTGTGATGTAGCCAAACATGTGCTCTGTATTCTCAGTACTCCAATAAACTCTGTTATGTTAAAACTGTGGTATTTTATATCTACAGGTTAAATTACTGTAGTTTTTGATACTGTGATTTATATGATACTTTGCTATTAAACATAGCCTTAGCAATAAATTATTCCGCTTCCAATAGAGCAATGCTCGCGTAGTCGTGCGGTACGCCAATCACACCGCCGCGCAGTTTGACACAGACCCATCAAGGTCCTGTATGATGGATCCCTGGCCGGCTAATGCCCATTCCCATTCCCTGCATCGTGATAGCGGGGATATGCCTGGTGGGGAATAGAGCGCAATATTATACTATCAACCATGCTTCTGGCTATGGAGCGTGATAGGAAGTCAGGTCCAAAATTCATGATTTGGATATGACCCTGTTCATCACAATGATGCTAGTATTTTTTATTTCTATTTATTAGATCGCCATACCTTCAGATGGACTACCTGACAGGTATTGTAGGTAACCATCTGCTTCCCTGCCTTATCGAAACAGATTTCCTTCTTGCGTGGATATCAGAAGAGATATGACCTGAATGATATATTCTTCTTCTGGTTTCTGGCCGTGACGGAGTAATATCGTCAAATACCATATTTTGTAAACGATTTTACAAACAGCCTTCAGATATTAGGTTATTTTTTTTGACATTGACGAACTCAGCACAGACGTCTTTGTAGTTGACGGAACGTCTCCTCCTACTGAACACGCACCGTTGGAAGGGCTGAAATAAATCCAGAAGAAAGCGTCAAGTTTAGGACTTGAACTTTGGTGGGCTGGAAATACCACTGTCCGCCTAGCCATCCAACCACATGTTGGTTCGCGTATAGTAGTGTGTTGGTGATGGGGTTGCTGCATAAAACTCAATGTTTTGTCAAGAGTGGTCTAGGGTCTCGAGCCATTCAATCTCTCAAGGTTGATATCATTGAGTTGCAAGTTTAGGGCCTCTTTGATTCACTGGATTCTAAAAACACAGGAATAGGAAAAATATAGGATTGGAATGTCATACTCATCTCAATCCTACATGATTTTGAGTTGTTTGATTGTATCAAGGGGAAAACAAAGAAGTTTTTCAAAGATATTTGAGTGGATGCTAGAAATCCTATTGAAAATAGTACAAAAAATCCTTAGGACAAATAGTTACGTGCAAGGATAGAAGCATCGAGCAAGTCTAGCAGAGTTGCCATATGACCTTGATCATAATAATTGTATTCTAGCAGCGTCATCATATGCCTCTCGTTCACAACAAATTGTATTTCCCAACGTATCTATAATTAATGAAGTATTCATGCCATGTTTACAATAATTTTATATGATTTTGGTATGATTTGATTAGTACTAACTCGGACTGGCACTGTTTTCAGCAGAACTACCGTGGTGTCTTTTTTGTGCAGAAATAAAAGTTCTCGGAATTGGCTGAAAATTTACGATGATTTTTTGGACTAAAAGAGATCCCCGAGGCGTCGGAGTTGGGCCAGAAGAGTCCCGAGGCGACGACAAGGTAGAGGGGCGCGCCCTACCCCCCGGGAGGGTGCTTCCGGGTTGCCGCTGCCTTGTGGACCCCCTTGACACGAGACCGACGCCAAAAATTCCTATAAATACCAAAACCCCAGAAAGAAACCTAGATCGGAAGTTCCGCCGCCTCAAGCCTCTGTAGCCACGAAAAATCAATCTAGGCCCTCTCCGGCACCCTGCCGGAGGGGCCCATCTTCACCGGAGGCCATGGAGGAGGAACCTGAAGGGGGCTGTCGGTGTCAAAACCGGCGGATCTCGGGTAGGGGGTCCCGAACTGTGCGTCTAGGCGGATGGTAACAGGAGACGAGGGACACGATGTTTTACCCAGGTTCGGGCCCTCTTGATGGAGGTAAAACCCTACGTCCTGCTTGATTAATATTGATGATGTGGGTTACAAGAGTAGATCTACCACGAGATCAAGGAGGCTAAACCCTAGAAGTTAGCCTATGGTATGATTGTTGTTCGTCCTATGGACTAGGGCCACCCGGTTTATATAGACACCGAGGAGGGCTAGGGTTACACAGAGTCAGTTACAAAGGTAGGAGATCTACATATCCGTATCGCCAAGCTTGCCTTCCACGCCAAGGAAAGTCCCATCCGGACACGGGACAAAGTCTTCAATCTTGTATCTTCATAGTCTTGGAGTCCGGCCGATGATGATAGTTCGGCTATCCGGACACCCCCTAGTCCGGAACTCCCTCAGTAGCCCCTGAACCAGGCTTCAATGACGATGAGTCCGGCGCGCATATTGTCTTCGGCATTGCAAGGCGGGTTCCTCCTCCGAATAATTTATAGAAGATTCTGAACACCAGGATAGTGTCCGGCTCTGCAAAAATAAATTCCACATACCACCGTAGAGAGAATAATATTACACAAGATCAATCTGCTGACGTATTCTGTGGCGTGATGTCACACCACTTCCAAGCCTTTACTCGAATTGTTTTTATTGTTCCACCTCAGCGCGTTTAGCGAGGCGGTTTCCTTGGCACGTCTTGTCGAAGCAGAGATCGTGTTCCCCTTATTCCGGGATTCCCATTAATACGGACGTGGGTAACCCAACCGCGCCCGTTGCCACACCCCCTCCATCGAAGGCGGGTTCCAAACGGTCACGGGGACGGCTCTTGGTATTCTTCCTCTTTATAATGAGACCAAGGCCCGCTCTTTTTATTCAATCCTCTATCGAATCCGCCCCTCTCCCTGAGTTCCAACACCCAGGGCTCCGAATTCAGGTACCTTCGGTCTTCGACAATGTCCGATCCTGATCTACGAGGCCAGTGGATGCCCTCCTCCGTCACAGAGGAGGACGTGCTAAAGCTGAGAGATGCCAGGTATTTAACCTACGAGATTTCGCATAGGCTGCCTGCCCGAGGGCAAGTTATCCCAACTCCCGAGCCTGGCGAGATCGTCGTGTTCGTGTCTCACTTCCGTCTGGGTTTAGGCTTCCCGACGGATCCCTTCATGAGGGGGCTCATGTTTTACTATGGGCTGGAATTCCATGACCTGGCTCCGGAGTCCATCCTCCATATCTCATCATTCATTGTCATGTGTGAAGCCTTCCTCCGCACTACCCCTCACTTCGGCTTATGGCTCAAAACCTTCAACGTGGAGCCGAAGATGATTGAGGGGCGTCAGGCAGAGTGCGGCGGGGCGGTTATAAGCAAGAGGGCCGAAGCTCCATGGCCCAAGGGCTCTTTCCAAGAGGAGCTCGGCTTGTGGCAACAGGAGTGGTTTTATATCACCGCTCCCCGGGGCAGCAGGCAGAAGCCGCCGCCCGTCTTTCGCTCGGGCCCTCCACAGCAGCTGACGTCATGGGTCAACAAGGGGCATGACTGGGGGCCGCCCAAAGATGTCCCCCTACTGCAGGACCGGATTCGAGGCCTCTAAGAAAGGGAGATCAATCTGGTCGCAGTGGTGCAGGTCATGTTGATCCGGCGCCTACTGCCCTGCAAACGTCGCCCCCTCCGCTTGTGGGAATTTAATCCGGAGGGGCCACGAGCTCTTCAACACTTCATGGGTTTAACTCCCATGGAGATGTATAAACTGTTCTTCGGATCGCAAGAGACGCATCCGAAATTGACCGAGGACGCTGGCCTAAGCTGCAATCGCCCGGATACTCAAGTAAGTAGCCCTGTGTCCGGACACACCGTCCATTTATTTTTTGTGAGCTTTCCTTTTAACCAGCTATCCCCGAACAGGAGTGGATAGCGCAAGCAAAACTGATACGGTGTCCGGCCCCCCTCCCTGAGACCACGCAGGATCCCATGTTAATCAAAATGTTGGAGGTTGCACCTTCGAATGAGGGCGAAGGGGGGCACGGGGAAACTGTCACCTCTGCCAAGGAGGCGTTTAGTAAGGGAGGAATCGAGAGTCCCTCCTTCCAGGGGGAGAAGAGGAATGCTTCCGAAGACCCGGAGGCCAAGGCCTCAAAACGGGGAAAGAAATCTGTACCGGAAGGTCCTGCGCCAGAAAGCGCCCCGGCCGTATTGTCTCCTCGGAGGAATCAGCCCTCTAACGAGCCATAAGTGAAAAGGGGGATTTTATAATTATCAGTCACCCCTGCTTAATGTCTAAAGGTAACGAAGTTTTTACCTTGTAGTTCGGATCTCAGCCCATCTCAGCCCAGCTCATCTTCGGGAGACCTTCGTCCGGAGATGATGGAAAGCAAAACGCCTTCATCTACCACCCCATCATGCGGGGTGGACGACCTCAGGTGTCGTCACGGAGGGTCTCCCCGAGTCCGGCGGGACCGGAGAGTTCGGCACCCATTGGAGTACGGCCGGTGGAGCTGCAGGATTTGCTTAAGAGGGCGTCCATCTCAGAAGATCACCGCACATTAATGGGTGATGTGATTGAGAGGATTTCGTCCGCCAAAACCGGGTTGTATGAGGCTGTCGAAATTTTATTGACGGGATTTGAGGTACGCAAAAAATGACATACCTGTTGACAGTTTTGCACATGAAGTGCACCCTGTATAGATAGTAGCCCCTGAGACTTGGTATGCTGTCGAAAGCGATAGCGTGCCAAGGATCGTAATCTCAGTTATAGAATGCCTCCTTTCCTATGTAGGTGGCGGATCGTCCGGTGGCCAGCCGGACTGATGGATTTGCCGAGCTGAGAAGGCAACTCGACGTTGCGGATGCAGACATCTCGCTGGTCAATAAACGACAGGATGAGTCACAAGGTACGTGGTTGCTCCGTGGTCGCCTAGTAAGGAGGCTGACGCCCGTGCCTTACAATTTGTATGCTTGATGCAGATGGCGCTGCCGCTATGGAAGGCCTTCGAGCCGAACTTGCTCGGGCCAAGGAGCAAGCTAGAAAAAGCGAGGCGGCTGCCTCGAAGGCAGCGGAAGAGCTAGAAGCCGAGAAGGCTGCGCACTGTCGAAGCAGGGAGGAGATGGCCGGAACGGCCGCGAAATTAAAAGTTGCTACCGACCGCCAGGAGGTTCTTGAAAGAGAACATCTAGTGGAACAAGAGGACCTGAAGAAGGCCGACGCCGAAGCCAAAGATGCCCGTAGTGCGATGCGGGCTATGAAGGAGGAACTGCGTCAAATCCGAGACATTGTGGCTGGAAAGCCCTTTATGCTGTGCAGGAAGTTCACGGATCCGAAGTATGCTCAGCTCGGCCGATTGTATGGTGCGGAGGATCCTTATCTGGACTTGGCAGCGAGTGCGGCGGACGCAGTCGTGCACTTCCGAAGCCAGAAGGGTCACGAAATGGAAGAGCTTTTCTGGTCTCAATTCCATAGTCCGGAGCGTCAACTTCCGCTGAGTGATCGGCTGGTTGAGTGGGCTGAGCTAAATAGATTGTCCGGACTTGCCATGACGGATGTGGTCACTTATCTATGGCCGGGAAGATCCAAGCCGAAGAGTTATTTTGGCTTGTTGCAGCAATTCCTTGGGGCAGTGCCGCATATTAAGGCGATGAAGCGGTCGACATGCATAGAAGGTGCACGGATGGCTCTCGCCCGTGGTAAAACATACTGGGCGGAGATGGACGCCACCGCTGTTGCATCCCGGGGTTCGGACAAAAGCCGATTCCCCACCGAGCATTACTTTGAGGAAGTCCTGCAGGGCGCTCGTATAATAGAGTCGCAGTGCTCGAAAGATGTTATGTTTGAATGACATGTATGATTTCTAAGATCATGTTTATAATGCAATGACTTTTTATACTTGTGTGTTCAAGTATTGAACTATCTCCTGTGCGGCCGTATATGTATGTATAATCTGAAAGATGGTAGTCTTTGGCTTCAGCCCCCACGCACATGGTGCGGGGGTGTTTGCAAAAAGAAAAACGCTTTTTCACACTTAATCCAACGTCTTGGTCCTTTTAAGGAGGTGATAGCATAGCAAACTAGGCAACCGGACTATAATGCTTTATCACTTTCACTTAGTCATAGGAGCTCGAATGTGGGGCTACTATATAGCCCCTGATGGCACCGCGCTTCTCCGAACTCGGGGCGCGTATGTGCCTGAACGGGAAGCGGTCCTTCGTCAAAGCGGAGGAATTCTAAACATTCCCAATGGTCGATCGAGTGGTTGACCAGTCTCTCGCTATATCATGACAGTCAGTTGTCGGCTTTCTCTACTAAGGTGCTCTCCCGGCCGAACCGGGGCACAATCGCAGTAGTTCTCCTGGTGCCGCGTTAGCCGATGATATGGAATGTAAGGAAGCAAAACACAGGAGCTGGGCAAACCCAAAATTTGACCAAAGACATGATTCGGAGCTGATGCATATAAGGCCTAACTCGAGACGCCGAACACTCCCTGAGGTGTTCGATCTTTATGATATCGGGCAGAATAAAGCCCTAAGCCCCTAGTGTCCAAGTACAGACGGGAACTTCTGACGCGGCCGATGCCAAAACGCCAGCCTCCTCCTCGGCTCTGGTAGGAAACCGGAGGATGTGTATCAACAAGAGACAATGAGAAAGGTTTACGCAGGGTCTTAATCTGAAAATAATCCTTGCAACGGGTCCCTACTGCACGTCTGCGCCTGTGTCTCCGTTGTGCTGTATCCTGGACGGGTGTAGCACGTGCTTCATCTGTAAAAGAGAAGGACTTAGTTTCTAAGAAATATCATGCAAAAAGTGTATCAAAATAAAGTATAATTTGGAAGATGAAGAAAGTTAAGCTTTATTGGATTTCATCATTTATGCGCGCGGCCCCTAAAAAAAGGGTATGCGGCTGGGAAGCCCCTTGCTAAGTTACGCCGGACTCGTCTAACCATGTCCGAGGCCTAAATGACCTGTTTTTAGGGGCTTTGACCTGCAAGGTCGGAATAATGTGTGGCTGTCGAGGCAGCTGCACATTCTCCATGGTCGAGAGACACCTGGAGTTTTAAGAATATGCCACGTGGACCGGGCATTTTTAAGCATAAGAGACGCGTAATGTGGTATTGCATTAAAGCGAGCGAAAGCTGCACGCCCCAGTAGTGCTTAAGGGCTACTGCTGAATGGGGTGATGGAGGGTGAGCTTTTTCGCGATGGAGGTTGTCGGATGAACCGAACACGACCTCTAGTGGTACAGAGCCTGTAAAATTGGCTAAAAAAGGCCTGGCGTCACTCCTTTGAAGGAAGTGCTGCTATAGCGAATTTTCGTGGGTTCTATCCCCAGTATGCGGACGGTGTCCTGGTATAGCAGGGGCCGCGCTGTGTGTTATCACGTGAAGTGAGTTCACTGTTTTGACTTCTAATGGGAAAATCTTTTGGTTTCCGGAGCGCTGCTTTTGGGTTTCGTCACTTTCACTTGGTGTGTCGAGCCCTTTGTGTTCGGCGTTAAGTCGGCCGGACTGCTTGAAGACCCAACAATCTCTGTGGGTATGGTTTGCAGGCTTCCCGGAGGTACCGTGTATTTGACACAGTCTATCCAGAATCTTGTTTAGGTTGGATAGCTCGTCACTGTTATCCTTTAGGGGCAGTGTTTTGTTGTTCGGCCGAGAGCTTTTGAATCCGGCGTTGACCGCCGTAGTATTTGGGCCATTTTCCTTATTCCGGCGCTGATCTTTTTTGTGTCGTGATTTCCCATTTCCATCCCTGATTTTGGATGCACTTGGGTCGCTGGTGCTGCATCTAGCCAACCAGCTGTCTTCCCCCGCGCAAAAGCGGGTCATGAGACTTGTTAGTGCGGCCATTGTTCTTGGTTTTTCCTGGCCGAGGTGTCTGGCGAGTCATTCGTCTCGGACGTTGTGTTTAAAGGCTGCTAAGGCTTCAGCGTCCGGACAGTCGACTATTTGGTTCTTTTTAGTGAGGAACCTGTTTCAGAATTTGCGTGCTGATTCTCCGGGCTGTTGAGTTATGTGACTTAAATCATCCGCGTCCGGAGGCCGGACATAAGTCCCCTGAAAATTCGCTCGAAACGCATCCTCGAGCTCTTCCCAACTTCCAATCGTATTTTCTGGGAGGCTTTTAAGCCAATGCCGGGCCGGTCCTTTGAGCTTGAGGGGTAGGTATTTTATGGCATGAAGATCGTCTCCTCTTGCCATGTGTATGTGTAGGATATAATCCTCAATCCAGACTCCGGGGTCTGTTGTTCCGTCGTATGCCTCTATGTTTATGGGTTTAAATCCAGCTGGAAATTCATGATCCAGTACCTCGTCGGTGAAACATAGTGGGTGTGCGGCGCCCCTGTATTTGGGTGTGCCGTTGTCTTCAAATGCTCGGCTGGTTGTGTTACTTCCTGGAGTCTTCTTTTTTGGCCCATAGATAGACCTGGCCGGGTTATCCTTTTTTTGAGGATCTTTATGCTGATCATGTGCCGGCTTGTGTGTGGCGCCCTGTGTTGCTCTTGGCCTGTCATCTGGTCGTCTATCCGGCCAGGCGGCCCCTTTCTTTTTTGACTGCGGGGGCTCGAAGGCCTCCTCGTCAAATTCGGGCAGCAGCTTGCGCTTCGGGTAGCTCTTTGTCTGGTGACTAGTGCCATATTTATCTGCGGTGTTGAGTACTTTGGTCCATCTCATTCTGAGTGCGTCTTCCGCTGTTTTGAGCTTCCGCTTTTGCTTCTTCAGACTTCTTGCTGTGGCGACGAGCCTTTTATGAAGACTCATATGCTCTGGTGATGTGAGATCATTTTCGCCAGGGATGAGTTGCTTGTCCGGTTCATGTCCGGCTGGCTGCTTGTTGACGTGTGCGTCGTCCACTGCTTCGCCCTGCTCTAGGGCCGGGTCCATATGGGTGCCATTTTTGTCGATGCCGGTCTTCGGGCGGCGCTTGCGTCGCCGCTTTGTTTGTTTGTTGGGGGAGTTGTCCTTCGCCACGTCCCGTTTTTCCTCATTGTCGCTTTCTTTTGGTGTGTCCACCATGTATACGTTGTGGGCTGGGGTGGCTTTCTTGCGCCCGTTAGGCGCTGGTTCTTGGTCGTCTCTGGCATCATCGTCCATACCGTCGATGTCCTCGGAGTCGTAGTCTAGCATGTTGGTTAAATCATCAACAGTGGCTACCAAGTGGGTGGTGGGTGGGCTTTGAATTTCTTCGTCGTCCACGTCCCAACCGTCCTGACCGCAGTCCGGCCGGGGCTCTCCTGATAACGAGAGATATTTTAGCGAACTCAAGATGTCGCCGAAAGGTGAGTGTTGAAAGACGTCCGCTGCGGTGAACTCCATGATCGGCGCCCAATCGGATTCGATCAGGGCGGGCGCGGGAGGTTCGGAGTCCGGCGAGGAGTCCGACACCTTGGAGTCACGAGCTTTATGAGGGACAAAGTCAGTGTTCGGCTCTATCACCGCAGAGGTTGCAGCCCCCGAGGCGGTGTCTAGGCATCCATCCTTGATCTGTGCGGCCGGCTCCGAATTGAGGATCGGAGCGGGCTCGAGTGCGGCCTCCAGGGTACTGTCTAGCGGCAGAGCTAAATCATGCCCGACGTGACAGTGCGGCACTCTCGGCTGTGGCTCGAATCCGTCAAAGATCAAGTCCCTGCGGATGTCAGCCGTGAAGTTCAAACTTCCAAATCTGACCTGACGGCCAGGGGCGTAGCTTTCGATCTGCTCTAGTTGGCCAAGCGAATTGGCCCGCAGTGCAAGCCACCGAATACGAAGATCTGTCCGGGGAGGAAGGTCTCCCCCTGGACTGCGTCGTTGATGATGATCGAAGAAGCCATCGAGCCTATCGGTGACGACACAGAGGAACTCTCAATAAAAGCACCAATGTCGGTGTCAAAACCGGCGGATCTCGGGTAGGGGGCCCCGAACTGTGCGTCTAGGCGGATGATAACAGGAGACGAGGGACATGATGTTTTACCCAGGTTCGGGCCCTCTTGATGGAGGTAAAACCCTACGTCCTGCTTGATTAATATTGATGATGTGGGTTACAAGAGTAGATTTACCACGAGATCAAGGAGGCTAAACCCTAGAAGCTAGCCTATGGTATGATTGTTGTTCGTCCTATGGACTAGGGCCATCCGGTTTATATAGACACCGGAGAGGGCTAGGGTTACACAGAGTCGGTTACAAAGGTAGGAGATCTACATATCCTTATCGCCAAGCTTGCCTTCCACGCCAAGGAAAGTCCCATCCGGACACGGGACGAAGTCTTCAATCTTGTATCTTCATAGTCTTGGAGTCCGGCCGATGATGATAGTTCGGCTATCCGGACACCCCCTAGTCCGGAACTCCCTCAGGGGCCATCATCACCATGGAGGCCAAGGACCAGAGGGAGAACCTCTCCCCATCTAAGGGGAGGCCATGGAGGAGAAAGCACAGGAGGGAGACTCTCTCCCCCTCTCTCTCGGTGGCGCCGGAGTGCCACCGAGGGAATCATCGTCGCGGTGATCGTCTTCATCACCTTCCTCATCTCTTTTCGGTGGTCCACTCTCCCGCACCCCGCTGTAATCCCCTACTTGAACATGGTGCTTTACGCCACATATTATGATCCAATGATGTGTTGCCATCCTATGATGTTTTGAGTAGATTTCTTTTGTCCTTTGGGTTGATTTATGATCTAGATTGGTTTGAATTGTATGTTTTTTTGGTGCTGTCCTATGGTGCCTTCTGTGCCGCTCACACGTGAAGTATTCCCACTATAGGGTGTTGCAATACGTTCATGATTCGCTTATAGTGGGTTGCTAGAGTGACAAAAGCTTAAACCCGGGTAAGGGGGTTGTTGCGTATGGGATAAAGGGGACTTGATACTTTAATGCCATGGTTGGGTTATACCTTAATGATCTTTAGTAATTGCGGATGCTTGCTAGAGTTCCAATCATAAGTGCATATGATCCAAGTAGAGAAAGTACTTGGGAGAGGGAATAAGGCCATCTAAGACACACTCACTGTTATGCTTCCAGAGAGACCAAGTTGTGAGAATGGCCGCAGAAGCATATGCTTTCGAGTGGGCGACAGACACTTAGCGGCAGGAGGAGGACCACTAGTCTTGGAAGGGCACATCTTAACGACGGAGAGGGACAGTCAAGCAACAATAGGACAAAACCTCATTGATGGAGTCAAATCCAGCAGATCTCGGGTAGGGGGTCCCGAGCTGGTAGCCTTGTCACGATAGTAACTGGGGACATAAGGATTTACCCAAGTTTAGACTCTCTCGAAGAGACAATACCCTATGTCATGCTTGACTGTATTGATATTGGGGGGAGTGCAAGTTAAAGGTTGATCTACCAGGAGATTGTGTGCGTATGAGAGTTGTAGTCTATGGTCCTCATCCTCGGTCTATATAGATATCGAGGGTGCCTAGGGTTTACACATAGGTCTGTTACATCTAAGGGTAATCATGACGAAGACAACCTCTAAGACTTGGTGTATGCGCTAAGTCTTTAGAATCTTTCCATCTTGGCTCTTCTTGGCCTGACGAGCATGGCCCACTAGTCGATAATCTTGGGAGGGGGGGGGGCTCGACCCAGCCCATATGTTAGGAAGCCGACGTGGCAAGCACCCTCTAGTCCAAGACACCATCACTCATGCAAGGCCTTATGAGAGAAGGGCCAGCCTATCAGAGATGTCGCATGTCTTCAAGCTCCTGTTCATAGGAGGCACATACATGCGAATGAGGCAAACCGTGACGAGCGAGGCGGTTCGCGGTTCAATAGCAGTTCTGGAGGGTAGAATAGAGGAAAACTTTGACACACATGGGATCACAAGACTTCAAGGCTGAACGCTAATGGGAATTGGCGATGGAGTTGGCGAAGAGCATTGCGGGACTTGGAGGAGTAGAGTTCGGATACCGTCCAGCGCCAGCGCAACACATCAGGGGCGTCACTGAACGTGATGGGGGCATAGGCGGTGCCAAAGGTCAACGTATTGCACCATTGTGGTAGCCCCCAGAGCCCCATGGATGTCATGCACACATGAGCATAGGTGCAACCCAGCATGCACCAAGCGGAATTGCCAGCGTCGACTTGGGACAGTGGCTAAGACTTGGAGGCAATCTCGGAAATGATGTGCCATCAATCCAGAGGTTAGTCCAGAACTTACAGGTATGCCTATCTCCTAGGGTCCATGAGGTAGGCACGTGAAAGATGGCCCGGTCCTCTGGACCCGTGGGGAGGTGGAGTTGTTTCCACGCCCGCGATGGGTCGGTGGCCTGCAGTGAGAGCCACCAGACTCACAAAGCGACACCCGCGTTCTGGATGTCGTGAATTCTTCGGACTGGTCTGATGAGTGCAAGGTGATCACGTCCAGTGAGCATGGAGGCCCGTCAAGTGGATAGTTTCAACTCCATCTCGTCGACGAGCGGTAGAAGCGCAGAGGTCGACACCTTTCGGATGGAGAGGGGGAGACCCATGTAGGGTATAGGAAAGTTCACCATGGGGCAAGCCATCTCACTGTGGATGGTGGCGAGATGATCCACAGAGCAGTGGATCGGTGATGCAAAGCACTTCACAAAGTTTGTGTGCATACTGGAGGCCCTGCCAAAGACTTGAAAAGCTCATAGATGGTCATGATGGCAGAACACGACCACATAGATCCCCTTGCCCCACAGCTCGCCGGATCATGGAGTTGAGGGTGTCGATGACGAGAGTACACAACATGGGCGGTAAAGGGTCACTCCGGCGGAGGCCCTTAGCTTGAATTGATGGCCGAGGAACGCCGTTGATGAGAACCCGCAGCGAGATTTTTGAAATAGGGCGGCAACTGGCAAGTGATGTCTTATTCAACAAGAGGCGTTGGTTATGTGCATCAGAATAATGCAGAGGCCGGAGTATACCTCCTTTTTGAAAGAGGAAGAAAATCTAACATAAGGCAGCGCGTGACACGCGAGATCAATAATTTGTGTTGCACATTTGCGACGATCTGGCCGGACCAGCGTCACTCCAATAGAAAAGACTTCACGTGTAATTTGCGTACGGCGTGGTCATATTTCAGAAGCCATTGGCCAATAACTGATGTCTAGGAGATCCTCCACTGATCTTTGCCTTGCATCTTCAGGCACTGACACGAAAATATGAAACGTGGAGGCGAGACCAATGAGATGGTCTCTACTCTCTACAGAGGCAGTCATGTCTGGTTCACTCCCCGCGTCGTCGGTGCAGATCTGAATCTTTGGGATGGGTCGCCATGGAAAACGGCAAAACAAGGAAGAACGGAACAATGCTTTTGTGATCTTTCACCAGATTATATTAGGCATGTTGACGACTTCATCTTCCCAGACCTCTGAATAATTTTGAAAGGGAGGTCCAGGCTGCTCCGTGTAGTTGGCTCCCGCCCTGGTCCTGCACGACAGCCTTCTCTTCACCAATTAACAGCCGGAACATATCAAGGGGCCTAACTGGCTGACCCGACGCTAATAATGGGGGACGAAAAGCCTGGCTTAACAAGAGCACAGAGAGAAGCAAACACCCATACTAGCCCGGCGCTGCCTGAACTGCTGAACGCCACTCAGAACACACCGACGCAGACCACTATGCCACCATCTCATCATCATCGGCCACCATGTATGCAATTCCTGCTCTGCTGCAACTTTCAGATCAACGGCCTCACCACGTCTCGCTTTTTGCCCAAACCGGACCGCCGTTCACTGCATCCGTGCGGGTGGCTTCTGGTGCAGTGCAGTGCAGCGTAGACACTGGGAGCCAGCTATGGGCCGTGTAACATCAGAGATGTTTGAATTTGGCAAAGTAACCAGTGTTCTTTCGGCGCACAATCCCCGTGTTCTGACGGATGACCAGTGCAGACATTGTCGTTTCCGATGGATTAAGGCTTGACGATGTGATGGTTAGTCGTCCGTGACGACGACAAAAAAACAAAACCCACTGTGCTGGGGTTTAGAGATGCCACAGTGTGTGAAAGCTGCCTATTTGACGCATCGGCAGGGTCGATCGTCACAAGGAGAAAACCGAAATCAGAACAACGAATGGCACAAAGGAAGCGTATATATTTATTTCTAATGAAGAGAAGAACTTCGTTTCCAAAATAACATTGGGAGAAGCTAGTACATTAGCTAGTGGGGGCACTAAATAAAAACCCTGTCAGTTGCTTCGCGAGACTTCTTGTTCATTCTCTACTCCAAATGACACTTTTGTTTAGCAAGTACTCCCTCCGTCCGAAAATACTTGTCATCAAAATAAATAAAAGAGGATGTATCTAGATGTATTTTAGTTATAGATATATCCATTTTTGTCCATTTTGATGACAAGTATTTTCGGACGGAGGGAGTAGTGCAGAATAACCATGGCAGTCTGAACAGGAGTGGGGGTCCATAGGCAGTTTGTCTAAACTCCACAGGCACCCAAATACACCAAGCGAGCTTTCCGATCTTTAACATAAAAATAAAAATCTTTAACATTGACCGCCCCTATAATATAAACAAAAGAAACGGAGACGTCGATCATACCACTGGCATAAACAAAATTAACCTAGAGCGTTATGTAGACGTCTTCTCTCTCGAGTGCCCTTGCATTCCATAGGTCAAGGTCGTCGTCAAATTATTGCAGCGTGTTAGTAGTTGCGTACGTACACACCGTGACACCAACCCAACCGCGGTTTAATATCTCCACTCGTCTCACATTCCTCGCTACTATTTCTGGGTTGACACTCGCCAGCAGTATTACATTTACATGGCGGCCGGAATCAGCAACCACACTTTGCACGAAACTTCATGTGTTCATACGTACTGCTTCAAACACATGGCCCGGCCTTCTGTGCTACTACTAGGTGCTAGGTGGTTAGCAGTAGTGGTTGGCAAGGCAACGCGTTGCGCGTGAGCCGTGAGAGCCGCGGAAGCACGTTCGTTGCCCGACAGAGGAGGAGCAGGGAGTTGAGGTTGATCACAGTTCACACACACGTGCTAATCTTAAACATGTTTGTCATGCTCCATTCTCGATCGTTCGTTCATAATATCTTGGTCTACTACTGCAAGTCCGCAGCCCGAGCAGGGGATGGTTAGCCTTCCATGCAAATCACCAGCATGTGTGTCGGAGTTGCCCTTAGCCTTCCATGGAAATCACGCAAATCACCGGCAGGCATAGCTCTCACTCAGTTGGATAGCCCCCATCCAAGGCGCCTGCAAAATGAGCAAATTTCAGAACCAAAAAGGCTCGCAGCGTTTTGCTTCCTTGCAAGCAGCAACAAATGGACAGCAGTGCTGATGCCGGACTCAATGAGTGATCGACGACCTGGCACTGGCAGTCGGAGACGTCCCAATAAATTAGGCTGTTATATGCATGGCATGGTGCTACGTTCCCATCTACTACTAGAAAAACGGAGGCGAACCACACAAATGGCCGCCAATGATTAGCCGGTCATCGCAGGCAGCAGAGCATTGGCCGCACGCCATCCATCCGTAGCCTGCCTGGTGCGCTGGCTCTGAATTATTGACCCGCGGGATGCTTCCATCCCGACCCCTGCGTCGTCAGTCAGTAATAATCAAACGCAGCCCGATCTTATCTCCAATTCTCCCAATAATTCTGGGCAAGCAGCATCCAAACCGAACTTCAAGAGGCTGCGCCTCAAAACCAACGAACGAATTATAGATTAGCGCTAGCGCCGGACGGACTAGGACGTGTTTGGACGTGGCGTTCCACTTCCGGACACTGGCAGCAGGGCTTGCCAGCATCTGGGAGCACGCGTGGGGCCGGGCACCGCTCGTGAGAGAGAAAATAGTGTCGTCGCTCCTGCTCGCTGAAAAAAGGGGAGAAAGAGAGAGAGAGAGAGAGAGAGAGAGAGGACGAGACCACTCATGGCTTGGCTTGGCCGTTTCGGTCCTGCATTTGCTAGCGCAGTGCGATACGGCAGGGCTGCCTGCCTGGCATGCATTGTGCATCGCAGCTCACTGGCAGCTGCACAGTAGAATTATTGGCTCCGCCTCCGCTTGAATCATACGCAGCCTTGTTCGTGGTACGTAGGGCGTACGAGTCTGTACTAGCGGACAAGGATGCCTGCGCTTTTGTTGCAGCTGGCCGCTCCTTCGGGTCGGGTACGTACGTGCTCTGGTTTCACTTGGCTTTGCCTATGGCTTTAGGTTCCACGCGCGACACATCGCACTGCTGCTGCCCTGCCTAATCTAATCCAGCAATTGGTGGGCTTTCCGTACTCTTCCGCCCAAAAGAGCCAAGATCACATGCTGATTATTGAAAAACCCCGCTCTGCTCTGCTGGACCGTCCTTTTGATGCGGCTCTGTCAAAATCCCCAGCAGATGTCACTGGCGCCGTGATTTTCTCAACTAACAACACAACAACGACCTGTGAATGTAAAGTAAAAGGCAGCAGCAGCACGGGCTGTGGCTCTGTGCTGTAAAAAAAAATGTAGAGTAGCGCCATAGTAGCATGCACCGAGTACTGACATGTGGGACCGCGAAAAGATGGCGCACGGCATGGGAGCCAAATGATTCATCCCGTCTGTCGGCGCGTGCGTGCTGGCATCATCTCGTGGTCCTGGGAGATAGATATTTCCACGAACGAACGAGCGCGGCCTTTTGGGAGGCGAGGAGCAAAACGGTACGAGGCATGCACGGACCATCCAAAATCGACCCATCACGCTCGCTGATCCGATCAAGGATGACGAAGCCGTGGATGGGGTTCATACCATGTTTAATTTATTTATGTAGGCGCGCACCGCACCAAAGTCAGCAGCGCAGAGCGCGGCGAGTGGCCGGGGACCAACGCCGCCCGCGGCCACGGAGGACATCCAACGGGTGGCGCAGGGCGCGCGGGCGTCCCGCAGCCACCCAACGCGGCACGCCATACGTACGTGCCGTTGCTGTCCTGCTTGTTTCATGTCAACTGTCCCGCGACCCACTCTCTGGCTCTGCCGAGACCACTCGCGCGCTCTACTGCGGCGGTCATTGCTCACTGGCCACGCCGTGCTGGTTCGCATGAATACTCTTTGCATATGGCAGTGATGCCAGTGCACCGGCAGGCTACTGATTTTAGCGGGGTTTAGGCCATCTGCAACGTGGATGGGGCCTCCTGCCGACACGTCTCCGTTTCCAACGTAGATCATCAAACGGAACTCCACAGGTGTCTATGAACAGGTCGGACCGTCTCCGCGGACAGCCGGCCATTGCTCGCGCAGCAAGCATCTACAGCTGCGTGCCCGAACCCGCCTCAAATGCCCGGACGGACGGTCCGGTCACTGATCGATCACAAAAATGCGATCTAGATGACTCCTTAAACGGGCATCAAACGTCCGAACTGACCCGCACGCCTCATATGCAGCCGAAATATGGATGGATATGAGGGCGCCTGGGTGTGTCCATCACGACGGACCCGATAGCCCTACCCCACCACAACTTGCACAAAATCCATCAAACTCTTCCTCCTCCTCCCGTCTCCCTTTTACCTTTCCGGCGCACGAGCCCTCGCCGTCCGCCACCTTGCTCCCCATCCTCATCACCGGTCCTAGTCCACCGCCCTAGATATCTTCCAGTGCGTCCCCGACAGCCGCGGCGGAGACTGCGTCCGTCGGCGTCCCATCCCCGGCTTCGTCATGCAAGCCGAAAAACATCGTTCGAAGGATGTGGCGACGTAGACAACAAGAGAGGGA
>NC_041387.1:455543039-455563624 GCF_002162155.2 Triticum dicoccoides | reverse complement strand
GCCCGGAACCTCGCACCCCATCCATCCGTCTGCCGATGTGGATTGCGCTGGCAGACCACGCTGGGGCAGAGGAGGATCCGCCGATAGGTTGGGGCATTCCGGAGAACTTTCCGCCCATGCAGATGTTGACAGTGGACGTATGTCACTCGCGGCAGCTCGTTCGGGCATGGATGAGCATGGGCACCATTGGCGCTCGGGCTACCTACAACCTATTCGACGGAATGACACAACAAGAGTCGGTATGTTTTTGTTGCTCCTGTCCTATCAACTTTGCATATGGCATGTTCCAGGTTCTGCATAGACCACTAGTTCATTTTGGACATGATGAATGCTTGCAAACCATGATCATTTAGGAGGTGTTCCTGTCGGACATGATCAATGGAAATCAAGGTTGGACCCAAATGGAGCACGAATTGGGGGGCACCGCATTTGAAGTTGGGACAACATTCGATCCCAATCCGAGCAAGAAGAAGAAGACGAAGAAGAAAAAGGGAAAGACGGAGAAGGCAAGAGGTCAGGCATTCTCATCTTTTGAGGACATCTTGTTGGTGAAAGCTTGGTTGACCACAACAATGGATCCAATATGCGGCACCAAGCAAAAGGGGAACAAGTATTGGGAGAAGATTTGGAAGGAGTATCGCGAACAAAAGGGATATGTGGAGCCGCACCCTATCGTGACGAACCACAAATATGGCATAGCTCCAACATCGATGGGGGATCATTCAAGGGGAAGTGAACAAGTACGTCGGCTACTACTCACAAGTGACCAAACGCTCTCAAAGTGGGATGGGAGTGGCAACTCACGTAAACTTAATTGCTTCATCTTGCCATCATTTGCATATGCTTCTTGTGTTTGCATTCTCGTGCTCATACATATGTTGTTTGATAGACGACGGTGAAGGAAATATGCCCTAGAGGCAATAATAAAGTTGTTATTTTATATTTCCTTATATCATGATAAATGTTTATTATTCATGCTAGTATTGTATTAACCGGAAACTTGATACATGTGTGGATACATAGAAAAAACACTGTGTCCCTAGTAAGCCTCTACTAGACTAGCTCGTTAATCAAAGATGGTTAAGTTTCCTAACCATACACATGTGTTGTCATTTGATGAACGGGGTCACATCATTAGGAGAATGATGTGACGGACAAGACCCATCCGTTAGCTTAGCATTATGATTGTTCAGTTTTATTGATATTGCTTTCTTCATGTCAAATACATATTCCTTCGACTACGAGATTATGCAACCCCCGTATACCGAAGGAATGCCTTGTGTGCCATCAAACGTCACAACATAACTGGGTGACTATAAAGATGCTCTATAGGTATCTCCGAAGGTGTTTGTTGGGTTGGCATAGATCGAGATTAGGATTTGTCACTCCGATTATCGGAGATGTATCTCTACGCCCTCCCGGTAATGCACATCATAAGAAGCCTTGCAAGCAAAGTGACTAATGAGTTATTTGCAGGACGATGCATTACAGAACGAGTAAAGAGACTTGTCGGTAACGTGATTGAACTAGGTATGAAGATACCACGTTCGAATCTCGGGCAAGTAACATACCGATGGACGTAGATAGATCTTGCATGAGCGTAGGAATTTTTTTGAAATTGCATGCTACGTTCCCCAACAGGCAGTGGCGACCACTTTGTATCACGAAGCGGAGAAGAAGTCATTTGCTTTTAGCCATCGTTGGATCATATTGAATGGAGTGCCAAAGTGGACACAACTTGTGGCTGATTTCAAGGCCGACAAGAAGAGGAATGATGGCTCAAGCTCCCACCAATCAATTGGGCTGGACGATGAAGACGATGATACTGTCGTCGAGAGTGGAAGAGCCATTGTCCTAAAGGATAACCGGCAAGTCATGGAAAATAAGTGGGAGAAGGCAAGGGCCTCCTGTGATGCCGCAGCTACAAAATGTCCTCCACATGGACGGGCATTTTTCGGCGAGGGAGAACAAGAAATAGGGAGAGGTACAAGCTCATGTTGGATGCACAAAAGGAGAGGATGGATTGGGACCAGAAGAGGGTGGAGAAGGAGTTGGAAATTGAGAGGGAGAAGATCGAGCTGGAGAAGCAAGAGGCCGCGATCAAATGGGAGCTCAAGAAGGCTCAGAAATTTGGAGAGATTGATCTTGAGAAGGAGAGGTTGCAACTCGCACGGGACGCGGAGGATGTGAAGATCATGTTGGCAGACGAAACCGTCTTGAATTGATTTGCTTTGCTTTGTTTGGATTGTTGAGAACTATGATTTGCTTTGCTTTGTTTCAAACTGTTGAATGACCATTTGTATCATATGATTGACGTGTATGGATTGCATGGATTTGAGGATCCACATTTGAGGTATGTGGTTGTGCGGCAACCCATATGAGGGGCCGGCGGGCGCTGGCCGTGGACGTGCTAGGACGCGCCCGTGGGCGTATAGGAGGCTAGATATGCCAAGTCCGGCTATAGATGCTCTTAGGGCATCTGTGACATGGATGGGGCTACCCACAGACACATGTGAATTTTCAATGTAGATCATCAAACGGACCTTCTCAAATGTCCATGAATAGGTTCAAACGTCTCCGTGGACAGCCGGTCCGGTGAAGGCTCTCTGGTTATCCCTCATTTTGGGATTGGGCGGGAGGGGAGGTGGACCGTCCCGACTCCCCTAAAGCTCTCTCGAACAAATATGTGAGGACATGTTCAGACGTGTCAGCGAACAACGGTCACACGAAGGCCTTCCAACATAGTTAACCAAATAAAAGCGGACATGAACTTTCTTCTACAACGCAAAAGTGGACACCAAGCTAATAAAACTGAAAAGCTAAAAAACTCCTCCTTCCCATTATAGTCGAGGCCCACTACCACCGCCGCTAGAAGCACTGGTCTCGTCGTCATTGGCGGTCGACGGCAACCACCGAAGCCGACGACGGATGCCATTTGGGCATTGTCGTCATGTTGGAGCATCACCTCGTCGGCGGCGGCCTAGAGCTCCTCGAAGATTCACTCTCGCCGTGTGTCGTTGGTGCGGACCTGGCAGCGCTCATGCTCGATGATGCGGTGGTTCTTCACAGACATGAGTACCATCGGGTTCTCGTCAAGGATGCTCGGGCTCGCAAGGAGATCCACCAAAATTGTGACATTCACATGCTTTGCTTCGATGAGTAGAAGCACGACTTCTATCTAACATTTTGTAGGATCGGAGAAGATAGGTCTAGATGGGGGTGAATAGACTCTTAACCAACCAAAGGCGCAGATTTTAGTTTCCTTGAAACTTAGGCAGATTTTGGCACTAGTTAAGATATCACCAAGACTTCCTACACATGCATATCTAGAGACAGGGCAGCGGAAATAATACAACATGCAATTGTGCAGAAAGTAAAGGGGTAGAGATGAAAGGTTATACGCAATGAAGACACTGTGATTCTTGGCGTGGTTACGATAGGTGGCGGGGCCAGATCTCACCTTACTCGATGAAGATCCGCTACGGTAGTGGAGAATCCCGTTGACGGTGAAGGAATTGGACAGTGGGGGCGCGCTGGAGACAACAATGATGATTCGAAGACCATGGGCGATGGAAGCAACGGGGTACGGGAGCGAAACAGCTGAAGAATTTTTCAATGTATGGTCCGCGCGATATATATATACCTGTGTGCTGTCGGTAGTATCGAAAGAAAGATATTTGTTCCACCAAGATGCATAACTGCCAGTGATAGAGAGTACCAGTGACAACGAGATTTTCATATCAGTCTTGTCGAAATGGAAGTTTGGATCAGTATAAATGAAATCAGTGTGACCGATGGGAGTGAGTTGGTCTAACCGAAATTCATTTAGAAGGTTTTCGAGCAATATCTCTAAGCATTTGAGCAACAAACTCATCATCAGTACCTCATCCCCTTTTAATAGTATTGGCTTTCCTATAGGACTCAATGTGATCTTGAATCACTTAACCAAAAATGTAGAGTCTTGAAGCTTTGCCAATTCTTGTCCTTAGCATTTCGAGGGGCCCACATTCACTAGTCCTTACCATGCCAATCATTGATCTTCTTTGAAATCTATTATCAATGAGCATTAGATCAATGACCTGTATGTTGTTATTAATTACCAAAACCACCCGGAGATTAGTTGCACTTTCAGGTTTTCTCTATCCCTTCTAATCTCTCCATCTCTCGATTCAATCAATCGATTCTATGCAAAATAAGATGCATAAAAGGATAAACATCACATGCAATCAATATGTGACATGATATGGTCATTATCATCTTGTCCTTTTGATCTCCATCTCCAAAGCACCGACATGATCTCCATCGTCACTAGCATGACACCATGATCTCCATCATCGTGTCGTCACGTGGTTTCCTCGCCAATTATTGCTTCTACAACTATTGCTAACGCATAGCGTTAAAGTAAAAGAATTACATGGCATTTAATAATTGACATGCATGTCATATAATAAATTAAATACAACCCTATGATTCCTGCCGGTTGTCGTACTCTTCGACATGCAAGTCGTGAACCTATTACAAAACATGATCATCTCATTCATCAACATATACCACATCATGTTTTGACCATACCACATCACAACATGCCCTGCAAAAACAAGTTAGACGTCCTCTACTTTGTATTTGCAATTTTTACGTGGCTGCTAGGGCAAACTATAAGAACCGTTCTTATCTACGCAAAACTACAACGGTGATATACAAGTTTCCTTTTAACCTTCTACAAGGACCGCCCTCGTCAATAAGATTCAACTAAAGTAGGAGAGACAAACATTTGCAAAGCCACTTTTATACAATACAAGTTGCATGTCAAACAGTGGAACCGGTTTCATGTGCGTGGGCATGTAAGGTTAGTCCAAGCCGCTTCATCCCACAATACCGCTGAATCCAAATAAGACAAGGGAAGTAAGCAATCTAAACATCAGCGACCACAACAACTTTGTGTTCTACTCGTGCATATACATCTATGCATAGACCTAGCTCATGATGCCACTGATGGGGCACGAAGCATGAAAATCAAAAAAATTCCTATGAACACCCAAGATCAAATCTAGGAGATGTATATCAATGAGAGGGGAGTGTGTCTACCTACCCTTGTATACTGAAAGCGTTAGCACCGTAACACAGTTGATGTAGTCATACTCTTCACGACCCAAAGAGAGGAGGTACATGAGATCAAAACCAACACGGCAGTATGGTGGTGGTGGCAGCAGCAAAATTTTGGCAGGGCTTCGCCAAGCGCGTAGCGGAGGAACGTGGAAGGAGTTGGGAGAGACAATGGGCAAGGGTGAAGGGGGTGGCTGCTCCCATGCGCCTCCCCCTCTACATATAGGCTAGGGAGCAGGGGAGGGAGTACAAAACCCTCCTAGTGCTGGCCACATGGAGAAATCCCTTTAAACTTGGAGATAACATCTTATTTCTAGATTCAACCCTTTAAATTTAGAGATACGACCTTATCTCTAGATTTAAACAATATGTGCCTTGGGGAATGGTGTGGCCAGCCCATGTGGGATGTATCCCCACCCCTTGGTCCATGTGGGCCCTTCCCGGGTCGTTGAGCCCCATGGTGGAACCCCTAGAACCTTCTAGAACCTTCCCGGTACAATACCAAAAAAACCAAACTTTTTCTGGAACCCAAAACATGACTTCCAATATATAAATCTTTACATCTGGACCATTCCGAAGCTCCTCGTGATATCCTGGATCCCATCCAGGACTTCAAACAACCTTCAGATTTTTTGCTATTAATATCTCATTACTACCCTAACACTATTGAATGTTAAGCATGCAACCCTATGGGTTCGGAACATGCACACATGACTGAGACTCCTCTCCGGTCAATAACCAATAGCGGGACCTGGATGCCCATATTGGAAACCTGCATATTCAAGGAAGATCTTTATCATCGAACCACGATGTCGAGGATTCAGTTAATCCCATATGCAATTCCCTTTGTCCGGGGATATGTTACTTGCCCGAGATTCGATCCACGGTATCTCCATACCTAGTTCAATCTCGTTACCAGCAAGTCTCTTTACTCGTTCCGTAATAAAAGATCCCGTGACTAAAATCATTTGGCACATGAAGCTTCTTATGATGTTGTATTACTGAGAGGGCCCAGAGATATCTCTCCGTCACACAGAGTGACAAATCCCAGTCTCGATCTACGCAACCCAACAGACACCTTCACAGATACTTGTAGATCACCTTTCTGATCACCCAATTATGAAGCAATGTTTGATAGAACACAAGGCATTCCTACGGTATCTGGGAGTGGAATGATCTCATGGTCTAAGGAACTGATACTTGACATGAAGAAAGATGTAGCAAACAACTAAACAATCTGATGCTAAGCTTACGGTTGGGTCTGTCCATCACATCATTCTCCTAATGATGTGATCCCGTTATCAAATGACAACTCATGTCCATGGTTAGGAAACCTTAACCATCATCGATAAATGGGCTAGTCTAGTAGAGGCTTACTAGGGACACAGTGTAGTTTATGTTTTCACACATCTCACTATAAAAAAATACACTTTCGTGATGATACGTGTTTGTCACAGTAGGTCACATTTTCTATCATGCATGTACATCCATCACAATTTTATGACAGATTCAAGATAGTCATACATGTGCTATCGTAGAAGTGTTCCATGACATTACCAAAATTATCATCACGAAAGTGTCCACTTCCAAGACGATAAATCGCGCGTCATGGAAGTGCTTTCGTCAAGGGTGACCGACACGTGGCATCCACCGTAATGGGTCACCGTTAAGCTATCGAGTCCGGTTTTGGATCTGATAACCCATTATCAGTCCCGACCAATGGGGATTTTCCACGTGTAAAATTATCATTGGCTATAGCAACCACGTGTCAGCACCCGAAAAGGACAGATGTCAACCGCCCAATGGACAGGAGGCGCCTATGATACGTCGACACGTGGCAAGGCCCAATGATGACCCACAATTATATGGGGTCGACTGTAGCCTTTTCGATAAGTAAGAGTGTCGAACCCAATGAGGAGCAGAAGGAAATGACAAGTGGTTTTCCGCAAGGTAATGTATGCAAGTACTAAAATTGGAAGTAGCAGAGTAGTTTGATAGCAAGATAAGTTGTAACGAGCAAGTAACGATAGTAGTAACAAAAGTGCAACAAGGTAGCCCAATCCTTTTGAGGCAAAGGACAGGCCAAAATGGTTTCTTATGATAAGCAAAGTGTTATTGAGGGTACACGGGAATTTCATCTAGTCACTTTCATCATGTTGGCTTAATTCATGTTCGGTACTTTGATAATTTGATATGTTGGTGGATTGGTGCTTAGGTGATGTTCTTCCTTGAACAAACCTCCTACTTCTGATCAACCCTCTCGCAAGCATCCGCAACTATGAGACAAGTATTAAGAACAAATTCTAACCATAGCATTAAACTCTTGTATCCAATCGGTCCCTTACGGAATAGCGCATAAACTGGGGTTTAAGCTTCTGTCACTCTCGCAACCCACCATCTAATAACTACTCCACAATGCATTCCCTTAGGCCCAAATATGGTGAAGTGTCATGTAGTCGACGTTCACATGACACCACTAAGAGAATGACAACATACATATCATCAAAATATCGAACACATATCAAGTTCACATGATTACTTGCAACATGATTTCTCCTGTGACCTCAAGAATGAAAGTAACTACTCACAAATGATAAACATGCTCAAGATCAGAGGGGTATTAAATAGCATAATGGATCTGAACATATAATCTTCCACCAAATAAACCATATTGTAATCAACTACAAGATGTAATCAACACTACTAGTCACCCACAAGCACCAATCTATAGTTTTGATACAAAGATTGAACACAAGAGATGAACTAGGGTTTGAGAGGAGTTGGTTATGTTGAATATGTTGATGGTAGATAGCCCTCCCCAAGATGGGAGAGTTGTTGGTGATGATGATGACGATGATTTCCCCCTCCGGGAGGGAAGTTCCCCCGGCGGAATTGCTCCGCCGGAGGGCAAAAGTGCTCCTGCCCAAGTTCCGCCTCGAGGCAGCGGCGCTTCATCCCGAAAGTCCTCTCCTTATTTTTTCTAGGTCAAAATAACTTATATACCAGAAGATGGGCACCGGAGGTGGGCCAAGGAGGGCAGCACCCACCAGGGCGCGCCTAGGCCTCCTGGCGCGCCCAGGTGAGTTGTTCCCACCTAGTGGCCCCCCTCTGGTACTTATTTGCTCCAATAATTCTTAAATATTCCATAAAAAAATCCTTGGGAAGTTTCATCTCATTTGGAGTTGTGCAGATAGGTAGCTTGACGTAGCTTTTCCAGGTCCAGATTTCCTGCTGCCAGAATTCTCCCCCTTTGTGCATACCTTGCATATTATGAGAGAAAAGGCATTAGAATTACTCCAAAAAGCATTATTATACAATAAAACAACATAAATAACAGTAGGAAAAAATGATGCAAAATGGACGTATCACCCAACAACGACCCATTTAGGTTAAAAAGGCTAGCCCGGTCAAAATTAGCGGGCTGGCCCATTAACAACATGCTTGCGGATGGCCCATTCGCAGTTAAGGCCCGTACGACTACTTTAAAATCGGCCCATCAACAACCCGTTCTAAACTATTCGTCATCGCGGCCCATGGTCACTTCTGGCCCGTTAACAGTCTGCTAAGTATTTGGGCTGAATTACAACCCGGTGTGTTTCCGGCCTGTTAAAGGTCCTGCTTCATTTGGGCCCATTTTTCGGCCCTTGAAACTTTCGGCCCATAAACAACCATGAAGGATTTGGGTCATATTCGGCCATGTCTGACATTCGGCTTGTTAGAGGCCCACTGTAGATTTGGGCCACTTCCAGCCTGTTGTGACATTCGGCCTGTTAGAGGCCCATTGTAGATTTGGGCCACTTCCAACCTGTTGTGTCATTCGGCCTGTTATAGGCCCACTGTAGATTTGGGCCACTTCCAGCCTTTTGTGACTTTCAACCTGTTTACGTCGGACGAAATACATGGGCCATATATGGCCCAATGTCACATCGAGCCTATTAATGGCCCATATAAAACTAATACTAATCAAGCCCGACCGAACTTCCGGCCTGTTAAAGGCCCGTGTAGAAGGTCGACACATTTACGACCCGTCTGAATTTTGGATTGTGAACGATCTGCATTGTAAATGGGCCAACACGAGTTGAGATACATTTCGGCCTGCTAATGACCATTGGGTTATTTGGCACAATCAGGGCCCAATCTCACTTTCGGCCTATTAAAGGTCCATGTTATTTATGGGCTCGAGACATTTACACATGTTAACAGCCTATTGTTCTAAGGGCCCAAATTATGTTTAGGCCTGTTAATGGCCTACTAGGTGCACATGCCTACCAAAAATATGAAAGCTTATGCTGATTTAGGCCCAGTTATTTTTAGTGGGCTGCATGCAAATTACAGCCCAGAATCATTTTTAGCCCAATTGGAATGGGCCTAACGAATGTTGGCATGTTGGGCTCCTACGAAGATTTTGGCCGAATACATTACTAAGATAAACCTACATCATACAAAAATAGCATCGTAATTTCTACAGCCTTTGGCAGCACGATAAATGCTATATCACAACAAAATAAATTCCAGCCATCCAACAGAAGGCCTGTTGGCATAAAGTTTATAGTCCTTGCAGATAAAAGCGCCATCAGATGTATAGAAGCACAGATCATTTGACCTGAGTGCTAATGTATCAGGCTGTAGAATCTTATGGAGCAGCATGATCATCCCCTTTTTTCCGCCATTGCTCTTGAACAACGAAGCAAATGTCTAATAGTATGGTTTGAAAACCATTCATATCTTGACGACATTTGTCAACCACTATTCTTGTTTACAAAACGACATACATTAGGGATTGGACTTGTGTCTGGAGCACATATATATTACTCTGTCTAGCCGGAAGATTTTGTTCAGTAGGCGATTTGGTTGAGGTTACCTTGACAACCAACCCAAAATTACGCAGGAAGGTGCTTTTGGCACTGTTAGCGGAGAGATACTTCCGCACTGCAGCAAGAGGTGACATTGTGCCTATGGTAGCCTCGTCACCTTCAGGTGGTTGTGGTTGTTCAATCATTTGTTCCATAGCTTGTTGAAAGTTTAAACTTGTAGATTAGTGTACCAGATAAGTTACTAATGAGACAAAAACAAACAAAGTAGGTTTCACATTTATACATAACTTATTTTGGTGAACTACTGCAGTACATTAGCATGTATTGTAGTGCCAACTACATAATAAAATCACTTTAAGAACATATGTCCATGTAGCATGCCTACTGCATTGTCTATTTCCTCGCATTCATTGACATCTAAGGATAAAGAGGCATGGTTTAAAGTAGGATGGACATAATATGACATCATTCATATCATGGGCAAACAGATATCAAACAAACATGCTATTGTATCATTGTGTGGGCACGTGAACATCACAACTAGATTACAGATCAAGACCAAAAGAATATCATTCTCTCTTTTAAACCGTGTAAGGTGAAATGATACGTTAAGACAACTGCGTATAAAAGTGAACAGAGTAAGTGACATTGGCTGCAAACGAAGCAGTTAACTGAACACGTCACAGTAACACGCAGTTCAAGGCAAGAGGAGTAAGGACTTACAACAGCAGCTTGAACTGGTGTGCTCATGCCCTTCATCTTGCTGGTGTGGTAATCCTTGAAGATTTGCACTGCATTCGATTCAGGTTCTTTTTGGTCCGCACAGGCTTTCCTCTGTATTTGGAACAAGTCGATATAGACACGATAATAAGGCACAAAGAAAAGAAGGAAGTAGCAGCTATTTACAAGAGCCTTGCTGTGTGCAATATAGCTACAAGATCCTGTTGTCTGTTGGAATTTCACTTTAGAACGGTTGGTCTTGTTCTTCAAACAGTTAGCCTAGAAGAAGATACACATGTAAGGCACATACGTAAATACAAGTTCAATATGTGATCCGATCAAATACATATACCCTACCTTATACTTTGGATCAGACCAATGTTTAACAAGGGATGTCCAGTCTTCATCAGTAATATATTCCACTGGAGATGTTTGGTCAATTTCATTGTTAGCCTTGCCTTCAAAGTGAGTTTTTATAAGGTGATACCGATACTGTCGCAGAGCAGACTGAAAAACATGAGTGCATGCTTGTTTAGTTTCATCATCTTTCAAATCCAACTTGAATCTCATCTGCTGAAAAAACAATGTGAGTCTTATTAGGAGGAAGCTAGAAAGTATGGATAGAGCAAGACAATATTACAAATTGCGATGAATAACATTACTTACGTATAAATGGTCAAGGAAGGTGTTCAACTCCATATCGTATTTCTCATTCCTGTACTGGATCCACATTGGGAGGATACGTGCATGACACCTAACGGCAACGACTGCCTCTAATACTAACTTGGCTGACTTTGTAGCATCACATGGCCTTTTCAAACCTGCCTCAAAATGGATCTCCATTCTTCCTCCTTCAGATTTTGTTAATTTGTCAAGCATTATCCCTGATGTCTGTTTCTGCTTGCGCCGTGGTGCTAGCTCAACAACGAATATGGAAAGTGTTAGTGCACATCAAACTGTGAGAGTACATATAAAGGAGCATGCAACCGCAACTTGACTCGGTAAGATACTGTCTTGGTGTTGATGCTCATGAGGTTCATCTGATCTTGCCAAGTCCTGCTGTGTTGGCAGTGCTTCAGAAGTAGTGTTAGGTGTGAAGGCAGCTTGGGAATGGGCCAGTTGTGGAGCAAATGAACGAGTAACTCATTGAGATGCCGATACAGTTGAAGTGGATGCTGCAGCTGGTGGAGCAAGTGATATTGTGTTTGTAGATTTAGCCGGTGGACTTGGACCTTCTACTGCACTATAAGTACCATTAGAATCCCAAGGGAAGATCCTTTTCCGTTGCACCCGACGAGTAACACCATTCCCTACTACATTCTTTTCCTTGCTCTTTTTCGATTTTGCCATGTCAAGCCGTACCCACAACACAAAAGAATAAAATCACTCTTCAGAACTCATTGATGCATGATAGTGATACAGACAAGCAATACTTTGATGTAAGACAACCGTATGAGGATGGAATATGTACGAAAAACAGGACGGCGTGACATATTCCCAGTTACATGTGTAAACTAAGCAGAAGATTTTCAAGAAACTAGAAGTAATGCAAGCTAATCACCATATGAAAGATGCAACCAATATCACTCTGCCAAGTTAAAAGTGTCTTGTCATAAGTGGCATTTCAAAAAATTAGAAGCAGTACAACCTAGAAATCAATGCAAGATGCAACCACTATCAAACTACCATGTTAAAAGTGTCCAATCATGAGTGACTGATGCGGGATACACAAAGCAGTACTTTGATGTAAGAACATGGTATGATAGATAGATGTAGTGTATTCTAGACACAGAAAGGCATGCCATATGCACATGTATAACATATATATTCAGCAGGTGCAATTTAATCAAAATAGAATAAATACATGCTAGACAACATATGCAACATGAAACCAATTATCACACTATCAACTTAGAGCAAGCACGTGCGATGGTGGAGTACGGGAGATGAACTCATCATGTAGACTTGGGACTTCAACTGCATTAGCAGTAGAAGTGGCAAATCTAGAGAGTCTCTGTTTGCGCCGGTCCGGAGGACTACCTACATCCCCTCACTTACTCTTTTCCTTCCTCTTTTCTGATATTGCCTTATGAAGTCAAAACCACAAGAAGATGAATAAAATTAGCTCTGCATAACTGGTTGATGCATGATACAGACAAACACTACTTTGATGTAAGGCAAGCGCAGGATAGGAGGATGGAATATATACAAAAAAGACGGCATTGCATATTCACAAGTACGATAGGAGGACGAAATATGTATGAAAAACAGTAAGCAGAAGGCATTTCAACAAAATTAGAAGAAACGAAAGCTAGGCACCATATGAACATGCAACCATTATCACTCTATCAGGTAAAAAGTGTCTCGTCGTAAGTGCCATTTCAAGAATTTAGAAGTAGTACAAGCTAGAAGACAATGCAAGATGCAACCTACATCACACTCCCAAGTTAAATGTGTCTTATGGGTAAGTGATTGTTGCAAGTTTAAGTTGTAAGCTATGTAGATGCAATTCAACAAAATCAGAAGCAATACAAACTAGACATCATACAAAACACACAACCACATATAACAGTTCCAAGTTAGAGCAAGCACCTGCGATGGTGGAGTAGGGGAGATGTGCTCATCATCTACATAGCTATGTTGACTGTCCAGCCTTGTGTTGTCTTGCGAATCTTGTTGGCAGGATGGAGGAGTAGAATCTGTAGAGACCCTCTGTTTGAGTTGCTCTGAAGGACCACCATCATGCATTGTCGTACTAATTTCCTTCAGCTGTAATGATTTTGCATTGTGAAGTAAAAAACGATAAGAAAAAGGAATAAAATTCGCTCTTCAGAAGTCATTCATGCAGGATACTGACGAACACTACTCGAATGAAAGAGAAACACATGATACGAGGATGGAACATGTACGAAAAACAGGACGGCGTGACATATTCACACCTATGATGTGGTAACTAAGCAGACGGTATTACAACAAATTAGAAGCACTGCAAGCTAGACACCATATGAAAGATACAACCAATATCACTCTGCCAAGTTCAAACTGTCTGGTGTTTCAACAAATTAGAAGCAGTACATACTAGAAATCATATGCAAGACACAACCAATATCATAGTGGCGACTTAAAGGTGTCTTATCATAAGTGACTGATGTGGGATATGCAAGAACAGTAGTCTGATGTAAGAACATGGTGTGATCAGATATAGTAAGTTCTAGAAATAGGAACATGTGTCATATTCACATGCATTATGTGTAAAGTAAGCAAATGCAATTCAACAAAGTTAGAAGAAACACAAGCTAGACATCATACACAACATGCAACCATATATAATAGTGTCAAGTTAGAGCAAACACCTGTGATGGTGGATTAGGGGAGATCTGCTCATCATCTACACAGCTATGTTGACTGTCTAGCCTTCCGTTGTCATGCAAATCTTGTTGGGAGGGTGGCGGAGTAGAATTTATAGAGACCCTCCATTTTAGTTGCGCGGAAGGACCACCATCATCCAATGCCTTACCAATATCCTTTCGCTTTATTGATTTTGCATTATGAGGTCAAACCGACAAGAAAAAGGAATAAAATTCGCTCATCAGAACTCACTCATGCATGATACTGACGAACACTACTCTGATGAAAGGCAAAGTCTTGGTATGAGGATGGAATATGTACGAAAACTGGATGGCTTGACATATTCAAACCTATGATGTGGTAACTAAGCAGAAGACAGTTCAACAAATTAGAAGCACTGCAAGCTAGACACCATATGGAAGGTGCAATCAATATCATTCTGCCAAGTTAAAACTGTCTCGTCATAGGTGGCGTTCATCAAACTAGAAGCACTACATGGTAGAAATCATATTCAAGACACAAACCAATATCACACTGCCAACTTAAAGGTGCCTGATACGTCTCCGTCGTATCTATAAGTTTTGATTGTTCCATGCCAATATTCTTCAACTTTCATATACTTTTGGCAACTTTTTATACTATTTTTGGGACTAACATATTGATCCAGTGCCCAGTGCCAGTTCATGTCTGTTGCGTGTTTTATGTTTCACAGAAACCCAATATCAAACGAAATCCAAACAGGATAAAAACGGACGGAGAATTATTTTGGAATATTTGGGATTTTTCGGAGGAAGAATCAACACAAAACGGTGTCCGAGGTGGCCAGGAGATAGGGGGCACGCCCACCCCCGTGGGCGTGCCTGGCACTCTCCTGGGCCACCCGTAAAGCGGTTGACGCTCTTCTTTGCCGCAAGAAAGCTAATTTTATGAGAAAAATATGGGCGAAAGATTCACCCCAATCGAAGTTACGGATCTCCGGATATAGAAGAAACGGTGAAGGGGAAGGATCTGGTAACGCAGAAACAGAGAGAGACAGAGAGACAGATCCAATCTCGGAGGGGCTCTCGTCCCTCCCACGCCATGGGAGACAAGGACCAGAGGGGAAAACCTTCTCCCATCTAGGGAGGAGGTCAAGGAAGAAGAAGAAGAAGGGGGCCTCTCTCCCCCTTGCTTCCGGTGGCGCCGGAGCGCTGCCGGGGGCCATCGTCATCACCGCGATCTTCACCAACACCTCCGCCATCTTCACCAACATCTCCATCACCTTCCCCCTTCTATCTACAATGGTACACTCTCCCGCAACCCGCTGTACCCTCTACTTGAACATGATGCTTTATGCTTCATATTATTATCCAATGAGGTGTTGCCATCCTATGATGTCTGAGTAAATTTCCGTTGTCCTATCGGTGATTGATGATTTGCTATGATTGGTTTGAGTTGCATGTTTTATTATTGGTGCTGTCCTATGGTGCCCCCGTGTCGTGCAAGCGTGAGGGATTCCCGCTGTAGGGTGTTGCAATGCGTTCATGATTCGCTTATAGTGGGTTGCGTGAGTGACTAAAACACAAACCCGAGTAAGGGGATTGTTGCGTATGGGATAAAGGGGACTTGATACTTTAATGATATGGTTGGGTTTTACCTTGATGATCTTTATTAGTTGCAGATGCTTGCTAGAGTTCCATTCATAAGTGCATATGATCCAAGTAGAGAAAATATGTTAGCTTATGCCTCTCCCTCAAATAGAATTGCAATAGTGATTACCGGTCTAGTAACATAGTCAATTGCTTAGGGACAATTTCACAACTCCTACCACCACTTTTCCACACTCGCTATATTTACTTTATTTGCATATTTATCTAAACAGCCCTACTTTTTATTTATGTGCTCTTTATTATCTTGCAAACCTATCCAACAACACCTACAAAGTACTTCTAGTTTCATACTTGTTCTAGGTAAAGCGAGCGTCAAGCGTGCGTAGAGTCGTATCAGTGGCAGATAGGACTTGAGAGAGTATTTGTTCTACCTTTAGCTCCTCGTTGGGTTCAACACTCTTACTTATCGAAAGAGGCTACAACTATCCCGTATACTTGTCGGTCATCAAGACCTTTTTCTGGCGCCGTTGCCGGGGAGTCATAGCATGGGGTGAATATTCTCGTGTGTGCTTGTTTGCTTTATCACTAAGTAATTTTTTTTTGCTGTTCTAAGTTGTTCTCTATCTTTATTTATGGATATGGAACACGAAATACCAAAAAAATTAGGTGTACTTGCTGCTCATGGAGATGGGGAACCTCCTAAAACCCTCGATGATCGTTATGTGAAAGATATTATGTACTACTTTAATAATCCTGAGAAAACCCCATTCAACTATGTAATGGGAGTAATGTTGGATCAACGTGAATACTTTAGGGATTATCGCTTGACACAAAAATGTAAACTATTATGGGATCAAATTAATATGTTGCGTTGGTATGCTCGGGATCTATGCTTGAGATATGATATTACTTGTTGCTCTAGGATGAAGGCTCCACACATTCCCTTTTCATGCAAATTTAATGATAATGAAACCTTAGCTTCTTATGCTAATGGTATATATGATTACTATGATGTTGAACGAATTGAAGAATTTGTTGCTTTTAAGGCTGCTTATGAAATTGAATCTTTGTTCGAAAAGTATGAAGCTTTAGATGATGATGTTTATAGGCCTGAAAATTTTGCTATATTGAAATATTGCTATGACAATTATGAATACAATTACAATATTGATGCATTTATTGAGAAAGTCTCCGCTATCCAAGAAGAGACTAATATTTAGCAGGAAGCTATGGAAGAAGAAATTGATGAAACTGTGAGCTCATTGGATGAAAAAGATGCTGAGGAGAGCGAAGAACAAAAGGAGGAAGAGCGGATTGATCACCCGTGCCCACCTTCTAGTGAGATTAACTCTTCAACTCATACATTTTTTAATTCCCCTTCGTGCTTACCGAAGGATGATTGCTATGATCCCGTTGATTCTCTTGAAATATCCCTTTTTGATGATGCTTGCTATGCTTGTGGCCAAGATGCCAATATGAATTATGCTTATGGAGATGAACTTGCTATAGTTCCTTATGTTAAACATGGAATTGTTGCTATTGCACCCACACATGATAGTCTCGACTACACTATATCAGAGAAGTTTGTGCTTATTAAGGATTATATTGATGGGTTGCCTTTTACCACTACACATGATGATTTTGATAGATATAATATGCATGTACTTTCTGCTCCTACTTGCAATTATTATGAGAGAGGAACTATATCTCCACCTCTCTATGTTTCCAATATGATAAAATTGCAAGAAACTGCTTATACTATGCATTGGCCTTTACTTGGTGTGCATGAGTTGTTCTTTTATGACATGCCGATGCATAGGAAGAGGGTTAGACTTCGTTGTTGCATGATATATATTACTTTGTGCTCACTACTAAATCACAAATCATTGTTAATTAAAATTGGCTTTGATATACCTTGGGATCCGGGTGGATCCATTACTTGAGCACTATATGCCTAGCTTAATGGCTTTAAAGAAAGCGCTGCCAGGGAGACAACTCGGAAGTTTTAGAGAGTCATTTATTTATGTTGAGTGCTTTTATATAGTTTAAAAACAAAAAAAATAAAGATGGGAACCTAAAACGTTTCAAAAAGGAAAGTGAAAGTGAGAAAGACAAGCATTGTTGAAGTGGGAGCTAGCCTTGAACTTTGTTCATGCTCATGGAAACTTTGTGAATCTTAATTACAGAAAATTTTCAACAAAAATAATTATCCCCTTGTACAATTCCTTTGTATTATAAAAATAATGTGCCAAGGTTTGCCTTTAGGATGTTTACAATGCTTGTTGGTTTGTACGGTGCAGGACAGAAACTTTGGCTGTAGTGAGAGATTTTACATTTTTAACTGGAATGTCAAACGGTTCTGATTCCTTTTGCACTGTCTTGCTGTAAAACTTGTTTATTTTTTCCTAATTGTGGTAGAATTTTTGGGGTACCATAAGTATGGTGAATGTTCCGATTGCTACAGACTGTTCTGTTTTTGACAGATTCTGTTTTTGATGCATAGTTTGCTTGTTTTGATGAATCTATCAATTTATATCAGTGGATTAAGCCATGGAAAAGCTATATTACAGTATACACAATGCAAAAACAAAATATGAATTGGTTTGCTACAGTACTTAGAGTAGTAATTAGCTTTATTATACTAACGGATCTTATCGAGTTTTGTGTTGAAGTTTTGTGTGGATGAAGTGTCTAATCGAGGATGTCTTGATATGAGGAAAAGGAAGAGAGGCAAGAGATCAAGCTTGGGGATGCCCGAGGCACCCCAAGTAAATATTCAAGGAGACTCAAGCGTCTAAGCTTGGGGATGCCCCGGAAGGCATCCCCTCTTTCTTCAACAAGTATCGGTATGTTTTCGGATTCGTTTTGTTCATGCGATATGTGCAGGTCTTGGAGCGTCTTTTGCATTTAGTTTTTTACTTTTTCTTTTATGCACCATGCTGGTATGAGATAGTCCTTGGTTGAGTTATAGAATGATCATTGCACTTCACTTAAAATCTTTTGAGTATGGCTTTATAGAATGCTTCATGTGCTTCACTTATATCATTTGAAGTTTGGATTGCCTGTTTCTCTTCACATAGAAAACCGCCATTTGTAGAATGATCTTTTGCTTCACTTATATTTGTTAGAGCATGGGCATATCTTTTGTAGAAAGAATTAAACTCTCTTGCTTCACTTATATCTATTTAGAGAGATGACAGGAATTGGTCATTCACATGGTTAGTCATAAAATCCTACATAAACTTGTGATATGTTTGATTCCTTGCAATAGTTTTGCGATATAAAGATGGTGATATTAGAGTCATGCTAGTGGGTGGTTGTGGATTGTAGAGACACTTGTGTTGAGGTTTGCAAGTCCCGTAGCATGCACGTATGGTAACCGTTGTGTGACAAATTTGAAGCATGGAGTGTTTCTTTGATTGTCTTCCTTATGAGTGGCGGTCGGGGACGAGCGATGGTCTTTTCCTACCAATCTATCCCCCTAGGGGCATGCATAGTAGTACTTTGCTTCGAGGGCTAATAAACTTTTGCAATAAGTATATGAGTTCTTTATGACTAATGTGAGTCCATGGATTATACACACTTTTACCTTTCCATCATTGCTAGCCTCTTCGGTACCGTGCATTGCCCTTTCTCACCTCGAGAGTTGGTGCAAACTTCGCCGGTGCATCCAAACCCCGTGATATGATACACTCTATCACACATAAGCCTCATTATATCTTCCTCAAAACAGCCACCATACCTACCTATTATGGCATTTCCATAGCCATTCCGAGATATATTGCCATGCAACTTCCATCATCATCATATACATGACTTGAGCATTTATTGTCATATTGCTTTGCATGATCGTAAGATAGATAGCATGATGTTTTCATGGCTTGTCCGTTTTTGATGTCATTGCTATGCTAGATCATTGCACATCCCGGTACACTGCCGGAAGCATTAATATAGAGTCATATTGTCACGCCCAATATGCGACCCTATCCAAAAGGAACTCGAAGGTCCCACCAAGGATAGACCCGCATATTGAAACGCTTTTGCAAGGTGGATATCATTACATCAACATTACATAATAGATGGGGATACATACAAGAGGCAAACAATGCCACACGAATACAACATCACAATACATAAGAGCATCATCCGACTACGGATGAAACACAAACGGAAACTCAAACGACATCCACCCTGCTAGCCAGGATGCCGACCTGGAACCTATCCCCTGATCGAAGAAGAAGCAGAAGAAGAACTCAGCGCAAGCAAGCATCGCTCTCGCGTCATGAACATCGCGTGAACCTGTACCTGCAATTGTTGTTGTAGTAATCTGTGAGCCACGAGGACTCAGCAATCCCATTACCATGGGTATCAAGACTAGCAAAGCTTAAAGGGAAAGGAAGGGGTAAAGTGGTGAGGCTGCAGCAGCGACTAAGCATATATGGTGGCTAACATACGCAAATAAGAGCGAGAAGAGAGGCAAAGGAACGGTTGTGAAGCTAGCAATGATCAAGAGGTGATCCTGAACACCTACTTACGTCAAACATAACCCAGAAACCGTGTTCACTTCCCGGACTCCGCCGAGAAGAGACCATCACGGCTACACACGCGGTTGATGCGTTTTAATTCGGATCTGGTGTCAAGTTATCTACAACCGGACATTAACAAATTCCCTTCTGCCAATAACCGCAGGCACGGCTCTCGAAAGATTATACCCTGCAGGGGTGTCCCAACTTAGCCCATGATAAGCTCTTGCGATCAATGAAGGAATAGACCTTCTCCCAGGAAGACCCGATCAGACTCGGAATCCCGGTTTAGAAGACATTTCGACAATGGTAAAACAAGACCAGAAAAACCGCCCGATGCGCCGACAATCCCGATAGGAGCTGCACATATCTCGTTCTTAGGGCAACACCGGATAAGTCAAGCTACGAGTAAAACCAGCCCTCGAGTTGCCCCGAGGTGGCCCCGCAGGTTGCTTGGTTCGGACCAACACTTAGACAAGCACTGGCCC
>NC_041387.1:455541098-455542706 GCF_002162155.2 Triticum dicoccoides | reverse complement strand
AGATGACCCTTGGGTTAATTACTCCCAAGGGAAATATAGGTGGTGGTGAGGCAAATGGTAAAACCAAGGTTGGGCCTTGTTGGAGGAGTTTTATTCAAAGCGAACTGTCAAGGGGGTCCCATAAATCACCCGACCGCGTAAGGAACGCAAAATCCGGGAACATAACACTGGTATGATGGAAACTAGGGCGGCAAGAGTGGAACAAAACACCAGGCATAAGGCCGAGCCTTCCACCCTTTACCAAATATATAGATGCATTAATAATATAAGAGTTATTGTGATATCCCAACATATCCTGTCCACCATGGAGCAATCTTCAACTTCACCTGCAACTAACAACGCTATAAGAGGGGCTGAGCAAAGCGGTAACATAGCCAAACAACAGTTTGCATAGGAAAGGTGTCAAAGGTTAGAGGTTCATGGCAACATGGGATGGCTCGACAAACAGATGATAGGTAGCGCAGCAAAGCGATAGAACGAAGCAACTAGCATAGCAATGATAGTAGTGAGATCCAGGGTAGCGGTCATCTTGCCTGAGATCCCGCAAGGAAGAAGAACGAGTCCATGAAGAAGACGAACGGGAGCAGTCGAACGAATCCTCACGAATGCAACATTACCGGAACTAAGAAGCAACACCGGAAAGAAACAAACAACATGGTAAATGCACAAGCATGAACATGGCATGATGCACAAACAAGTATGATGCATGTCCGGTTTAATAAGGCATGGCATGGCAAAGGTAACCAAACAATACTACAAGTTAAGTGGAGATCAATATGCAACGAGTTGCATATTAACAAAACACCACATCAAATATTTAGTTCTCTCTTGTTTAAGCTACCAAACAATATTAAATGTTATTAAACATGGCAAGGGGTGAAGCACGAGAAAAACTACCTATCTAGACAAGTTTAAATGAGGCCGGAACAACAAACAACAATTCCGGAAAATCCCCATATGCAAATTATGGATTTGGTACTGTTCTGTCCTAAACACAATTTTTGAGTTGTTAAACAGGAAAATAAAGTGGACCACGTTAAACTAGGCATTTTTCCACCCCATTTACATATAAAGTTTGTTTAAAATGGAGCTACGGTTATTTAGTTATGAAATAAATCATTTTAACATGGCATCTTAGCAAATTTAAATAAACAACATGTTAAACATTTTTAACATAGATGAAAGTGGCATATTATTAATCTACACAATTTTCTGAGCATTTTACATATATAAATCATTTTAATCCGATGCACCATTTGTGAGTTTTTAAATGCATGAAGTGCAAGGACTTTTCTATAAAACATTAATTCCCGGATAAATAGACAAATTCGCAGAACGGAAAAAAAACTACTGTGGGCCGAATCTGGAGGCTGGCCCAACAGGAGCAGGGACGCTGGAGGCTCACCATGGGCTCTTGGCCCGGTCGGAGGAGAGGCCAAGGCAGAACTGGGCCGCGGGAGGGGAGGCCGGCTGGGCCGGTCGCTGACCGCGGCTGGGCCTGGGCTGCAGCTGGGCCATGGCCCACGCGGAGGGGAGGCCGGTCGTCGCCCTGCTCGCGCACGGGCAGGGTGCAGGGACGGCGGCGGCAATCCTCAACGGGGACGGCAG
>NC_041387.1:455533179-455540847 GCF_002162155.2 Triticum dicoccoides | reverse complement strand
AGCCGCGGATCTGGACGGGATCCACCGGATCCGTCCATTCCCGGCGACAGAAGGAGGTGGGGCGGTGAGCTCGACGCCGGTGGCGACGAAGCTCCATGGCGCGGCGGTGGTTCCCTGTGGGGCAACAGAGAGCGAGCGAGGTGAGGCGAGAGGACCGGAGGAGGGGAAAGGAGGAGAAGGACGGGAGGCAGGCGGCGCTGGCCTGGGACGGCGGAGAGGCGGCTGACACCGGCGGGCGCGGTCGGCGGGGCGGCGAAGCCGCGGGCGCTCGAACAGGAGGTGCGGGGCAAAGCAGGGAGCGGGCGGCGCTGCAGGGTCGGGCCGACCCGGGCCCAGATGGGCTTGCGCGGGCCGCGCGCGGGCTCGGGCGGATGGGGGCGCTGGAGGGAGGCACAGGGGACGCGTGGCGCCGTGGGAGAGGCCGGAGGGCGCTGGCGGGGCGAGGTGGCGCGCGCTGGTTGGTCCGGGCGTGGTGGCGGCGGCGCCAAGTGGTGGCGGGGCTGTGATCGGGCGCGGAATCTGAGGAGGAGGGGCTAGGAGGTAGGGGAAGGGCTAGGAGATGCCCAAAAATGGACTAGGGGTTGATTATATAGGGTAGGTGGCTAGGGTTAGGGGGCTTCTGCTCTGTTTTTGGACATCGGATCTCGATCCAACGGTCCGGAGCGGAGGGGGTTAGACAGGTGGGCTAGCAGATGGTTGTGTAGATGAGGCCTTGGGCTGAGAGAAGAGAAGAGGAAAGCAGCCCGGCAGGGTTTTCGGAGACCGAAAACGTCCGACGATAGACCGGCTATATTGCGGTTGTAGGTTTAACGGTTGGGCTATCAAATGGACTCCGAATGTGATGAAACTTGGCAGGCGCTCTGTCTACACTAATATAAGATCGCACGCCAAGTTGCAACCCATTCTGAGAACATTTTTATTCCACTTATAAAATATATTTCAGAGGTGCCGCGGGCGCGTGCAAGTGTGTCCGGACTCGGAACGGACAACGGAGAGAACCGGCGGAACACGAATGGATGCAAGTTTTATGAAAACATATGGATGCGATGCACATGATGCTATGAGATGAGATGCATAACAAGAACAAAATGCAAAACAAACGACAAAAACCCAACCACGAAGGAAATATCATATAGCATCTCCGGAAAAGGCAAGAGTCGGAGTTACGAATATGGAAAGTTGTATCCGGGGCGTTACACCACTCCACCACTACGAGAGGATCTCGTCCCGAGATCTAGGATGGCACCGAAGGGAAAAGGAAGAGGAAGATAAGCAGTAAAACTAAGTTGCTTCTTTGACGAATGAGTGAAACCACGAACCTTGAGAGGTTGAGCAATTAGAGATGAACGAGATTGCAAACAATCCGTTAGAAAAGAGGAACATGGAACATTACGAGAGCTTGAAGGTTGCCAAGACATAAATGACGAGCACAATGGTCAAGAAGGAATTGAAACCACTCTGGTTGAAACGAGATAAGAATGAATAAGAATGATATAATTTGGACAACACTCCGACTGAAAATAGAAGGAATTGAACATGAATTTGACAAGATGAGAGGATACTTGATGAGATCAACAACACACTACCTTCGAAACTATTATAAGAATGGCACAAGGGGTAAGAAAGATTTCAGACAGCTCTCCGGTTGAGGAAGGAGGCAAAACTTGATAAGATGAGAGAACTCGAATGAAAACACAACACTCCGGTTAAATGGATAAGCAAGAAAATAACATGATCTTGACAAAACAAGGTGATGGGTGAAGAGAGCAACATCACAATGCCTCCAGAAGAAATAATAGAAGATAGATCATTGGAATAATAGAATGGAGAAGAAAATGCCAACTTCTGCCACAACTGAGCTTGGAAAGCACCCTTCCAAGATGGTTACAACGGGGTTGTTGGAAAACCAACAACGAAAAGAATAAGCTTGTAGTGGGCTTATGGAAACATTGCAAGACTATGAGATGGCATTCTGCCACTAACGAAAAACAATTGCTTGTTTGAGATCAACGAAGAGATGAAAAAACCTCTTTCACCGAGAAGGATATGGAGAAAGCTTGGATCAATGATAAGCACCACAAATAGCAACATTCCCAATGGAAGGCTTTAGGTGAAATATGACACAAGATAACTCCAACGAAGAGATTAATATGGGTTGAAACAATTCATGACCGAAGAGAAAATGATGGTTTCACAATATCTCATTCTTGACAACTTGTGAATCATAAAACTTGAAGGGAAACTGTCAAGAATGATATAACACCATCTCAAAAGATAAGGTAGGAGAATTGCACCTCAAAATGCAAGATGAAGAATACTTGAACTCCTCAAAATAAAACATGTGTTGGGCACCATGTTTATTTTAGAGTATAGCTTGGCGGATCTTAGCTTCGAGAGAAATTTTGAAGAACAAATGAAGAATGAAAGGAATCCTTGATGAACCATCATGTAGAGCCTCCATGAAGAACTCCAGTAATAAAAGGATGATAGAAAGAAGGAGAAGTTGGAAACACAAGGTGAAGCCTTGCAATGATTTAGATGGAGCTTTGCGATGATATAACCGAGAAAACTTGGAACTCCGGAAAGAAAAGATGAACACTAGAACCGAGAATTACTTCATCACGAACAATCTTCGGAAGAAAAGAATTGAATCACCTCAAGGAAATAAGAATAAGATTTATTGTATGCTTATCCTTCATCAAATTAAATTGACGACAAGCAATGGATTTGGCATACTACTTATTCTCGTAGAAAGGATTAAGAGAGATATAGAGCAAACTTGAGAAGGTCTTGATGGAACCACTGGTGGGATTGAAACAACGAAAGAATGGATGAATTGATACGATAACGAAGAAAGAGAACTCTTGAACGAACCACCGTAAGAATTGAGAATGAACGAAGATACTTGAGGGAATTTGATACAAGAGAACGAAGAGATCACGAGCTGATTAGAGACCACTTGAGCGATGCACCGGTAAGATTTGGATAACGAGAGCTGAAGGCTGGAATGAATGATTCTGAGATGATGTGCTCCGGAGAATCAAACTGAAAAGACTCCTGAATAGATACGGATTGGTGAAAAGAATTCTCACAATCGAAAATAATTATGAGAGGATGACATAAGCTAGAACTATGAATCTTCAAGAGAACGGACCAAGATTTAAGAGAAATCCTTCTTCAGACTTCAAATGACGACGGGAAAACACCACCAAAATACTGAGATACTCCGGTAGAATGGAAAGCAAAGAGGTTGAGCCAATCAATGAAATGATTTGAAATCAATCTTGGAAAAGATCTGACTGATGAAATTCATTCTTACGTCAAACTTCGAAAAGAATTTGGGAATAGCTCCGGGAAAATTAGAAGAGTCAGGTAAGATCCTGGAAAAAGACCTGTGGGTTAGGGCCCACTCAAAAGAAAACACCGTTGGAAATGATTTTGAAGAGAGATTGCACCGGTTGAATTAAATGACTTGAATGAGATAATAATCTCCAAATAGCTTGAACGGATTAAGAATGGAAACACAAATCTTCTGAGATATCTTCAACACTCTGGAACACATGAATTGCGAGAAGTGAAAGATTAAGAGGTGCACCAGTATGAAAAAGCATTTGAAACGAGGAAAGGAATATGATGAATATCGAAAGCTTGAATTGGATCCACCGGAGAAGAAAAAAAGAATGAAGGATGATGAACTTAAAACTGTTGAGCATCTTCTTGGGAAATCACCGGATAAGAACATTGATTGAAAAGAGTGAAGAGACTTCACATGAATAAATGGATACTTGATTAAGAAATCTGAGTCCTTGAAGAAAAAGGGTGGGAGGGCGGGAAAACAAAGGCACTTGGGGAGATGGAATGGATACCGTTGAGAAAACTTAGAATTGCTCTTGCGGATGTTGAAATGATCGGATCCACTTGAAGAGAAGCACGCCGGTTTGGAAAAGAATTGACATGACAATCTCGATAAACAAGAAGGATTAGCACTCTCATAGAAATTTGAGAACACCGCTTGAAAGGTATGGAATCAACACTTGACATTGAAGCAACTCGAATACCACAAATAAAACAAAACAAAGGATTTGGCTTGCAGAATAAGCCGGAACAAACATATGATAGAGATTTCGTCCAAAGTTTTTGTGGTGGGGACCACACGGGCTCGAGTGTACAGCACCATCATGTACAAGGCAGTGCACATGACATACGAAGTGTCCCCGAACCAGCATAGCCAAGGGTTCTTTAATACACAACGAGACCACTGTAAAAACGACCGTGGAAAGGCGGACCACTAGACGTCAAACCCCAATCTCATATCATGCATCTGTCGAAAAGATATTCTAGGAGCTACTTGAATTCCCACCTATAAAACTCCCGAAACTTTCTGGTTATGCAATCTGGTGTTGGGGATACAGGGGAAGCAATATATATCTCACCCAAACTAACAATCCCTACATCCAGCTGTATCCATCCGTCAACACATAACCAAGAAACCTTCGGAAATCGTGTACCTCGACCTTCTAAAAGCATCCGTTATACGAGTTATGGCAATACTCCCAAACTCGCCCCAGTACTGGGTTATCGGGGTTATCTCACCAACAACTGCATAAAAGAGATTTTCGATGTCGGCAAATCTTAGGTATTCCAGAACTGCAACGATAAAATTGTGACGACAACACCTCAGAGCTCGACTCCCCGGGTCAAAGCCACATAAATATACAGGAGGCACCAAGAACAATGTTCTCGTCACAAAACCATCGAAGCGATTCCAAGATACCCGCGTGATCCTAAATTTTTTTAGTGAAATTTGAGGAGAGGAAAGACAAAACATCTACGTCAGGAGACCTCACCAGAGCGACGAAGGGGACTGAGGAGTAAAAAGAATCCTACTCTCCGATATATATAATCCTAAGACTCAAAATAGTTTTTTTTCTAGACTCAACAACGGCCAACAATCAAGGGGGCTCCTATGGTCGGTCGAGGCTCTGATTACCAACTTGTCACGCCCAATATGCGAACCTATCCAAAAGGAACTCGAAGGTCCCACCAAGGATAGACCCGCATATTGAAACGCTTTTGCAAGGTGGATATCATTACATCAACATTACATAATAGATGGGGATACATACAAGAGGCAAACAATGCCACACGAATACAACATCACAATACATAAGAGCATCATCCGACTACGGATGAAACACAAACAGAAACTCAAACGACATCCACCCTGCTAGCCCAGGCTGCCGACCTGGAACCTATCCCCTGATCGAAGAAGAAGCAGAAGAAGAACTCAGCGCAAGCAAGCATCGCTCTCGCGTCATGAACATCGCGTGAACCTGTACCTGCAATTGTTGTTGTAGTAATCTGTGAGCCACGAGGACTCAGCAATCCCATTACCATGGGTATCAAGACTAGCAAAGCTTAAAGGGAAAGGAAGGGGTAAAGTGGTGAGGCTGCAGCAGCGACTAAGCATATATGGTGGCTAACATACGCAAATAAGAGCGAGAAGAGAGGCAAAGGAACGGTCGTGAAGCTAGCAATGATCAAGAGGTGATCCTGAACACCTACTTACGTCAAACATAACCCAGAAACCGTGTTCACTTCCCGGACTCCGCCGAGAAGAGACCATCACGGCTACACACGCGGTTGATGCGTTTTAATTCGGATCTGGTGTCAAGTTATCTACAACCGGACATTAACAAATTCCCATCTGCCAATAACCGTAGGCACGGCTCTCGAAAGATTATACCCTGCAGGGGTGTCCCAACTTAGCCCATTATAAGCTCTCGTGATCAACAAAGGAATAGACCTTCTCCCAGGAAGACCCGACCAGACTCGGAATCCCGGTTTACAAGACATTTCGACAATGGTAAAACAAGACCAGCAAAACCGCCCGATGCGCCGACAATCCCGATAGGAGCTGCACATATCTCGTTCTCAAGGCAACACCGGATAAGTCAAGCTACGAGTAAAACCAGCCCTCGAGTTGCCCCGAGGTGGCCCCGCAGGTTGCTCGGTTCGGACCAACACTTAGACAAGCACTGGCCCGGGGGGGGGGCTAAAATAAAGATGACCCTTGGGTTAATTACTCCCAAGGAAAATATAGGTGGTGGTGAGGCAAATGGTAAAACCAAGGTTGGGCCTTGCTGGAGGAGTTTTATTCAAAACGAACTGTCAAGGGGGTCCCATAAATCACCCGACCGCGTAAGGAACGCAAAATCTGGGAACATAACACCGGTATGACGGAAACTAGGGCGGCAAGAGTGGAACAAAACACCAGGCATAAGGCCGAGCCTTCCACCCTTTACCAAATATATAGATGCATTAATAATATAAGAGTTATTGTGATATCCCAACATATCCTGTCCACCATGGAGCAATCTTCAACTTCACCTGCAACTAACGACGCTATAAGAGGGGCTGAGCAAAGCGGTAACATAGCCAAACAACGGTTTGCATAGGAAAGGTGTCAAAGGTTAGAGGTTCATGGCAACATGGGATGGCTCGACAAACAGATGATAGGTAGCGCAGCAAAGCGATAGAATGAAGCAACTAGCATAGCAATGATAGTAGTGAGATCCAGGGTAGCGGTCATCGTGCCTGAGATCCCGCAAGGAAGAAGAACGAGTCCATGAAGAAGACGAACGGGAGCAGTCGAACGAATCCTCACGAACGCAACATTACCGGAACTAAGAAGCAACACCGGAAAGAAACAAACAACATGGTAAATGCACAAGCATGAACATGGCATGATGCACAAACAAGTATGATGCATGTCTGGTTTAATAAGGCATGGCATGGCAAAGGCAACCAAACAATACTACAAGTTAAGTGGAGATCAATATGCAACGAGTTGCATATTAACAAAACACCACATCAAATATTTAGTTCTCTCTCGTTTAAGCTACCAAACAATATTAAATGTTATTAAACATGGCAAGGGGTGAAGCACGAGAAAAACTACCTATCTAGACAAGTTTAAATGAGGCCGGAACAACAAACAACAATTCCGGAAAATCCCCATATGCAAATTATGGATTTGGTATTGTTCTGTCCTAAACACAATTTTTGAGTTGTTAAACAGGAAAATAAAGTGGACCATGTTAAACTAGGCATTTTTCCACCCCATTTACATATAAAGTTTGTTTAAAACGGAGCTACGGTTATTTAGTTATGAAATAAATCATTTTAACATGGCATCTTAGCAAATTTAAATAAACATCATGTTAAACATTTTTAACATAGATGAAAGTGGCATATTATTAATCTACACAATTTTCTGAGCATTTTACATATATAAATCATTTTAATCCGATGCACCATTTATGAGTTTTTAAATGCATGAAGTGCAAGGACTTTTCTATAAAACATTAATTCCCGGATAAATAGACAAATTCGCAGAACGGAAAAAAACTACTCTGGGCCGAATCTGGAGGCTGGCCCAACAGGAGAAGGGACGCTGGAGGCTCACCATGGGCTCTTGGCCCGGTCGGAGGAGAGGCCAAGGCAGAACTGGGCGGCGGGAGGGAAGGCCGGCTGGGCCGGTCGCTGACCGCGACTATGCCTGGGCTACAGCTGGGCCATGGCCCACGCGGAGGGGAGGCCGGTCGTCGCCCTGCTCGCGCACGGGCAGGGTGCAGGGACGGCGGCGGCGATCCTCAACGGGGACGG
>NC_041387.1:455465984-455532505 GCF_002162155.2 Triticum dicoccoides | reverse complement strand
CTTGCGCGGGCCGCGCGCGGGCTCGGGCGGATGGGGGCGCTGGAGGGAGGCGCAGGGGACGCGTGGCGCCGTGGGAGAGGCCGGAGGGCGCTGGCGGGGCGAGGTGGCGCGCGCTGGTATGTCCGGGCGCGGTGGCGGCGGCGCCAAGTGGTGGCGGGGCTGTGGTCGGGTGCGGAATCTGAGGAGGAGGGGCTAGGAGGTAGGGGAAGGGCTAGGAGATGCCCAAAAATGGACTAGGGGTTGATTATATAGGGTAGGTGGCTAGGGTTAGGGGGCTTCTGCTCCGTTTTCGGACATCGGATCTCGATCCAACGGTCCGGAGCGGAGGGGGTTAGACAGGTGGGCTAGCAGATGGTTGTGTAGATGAGGCCTTGGGCTGAGAGAAGAGAAGAGGAAAGCAGCCCGGCAGGGTTTTCGGAGACCGAAAACGTCCGACGATAGACCGGCTATATTGCGGTTGTAGGTTTAACATTTGGGCTATCAAATGGACTCCGAATGCGATGAAACTTGGCAGGCGCTCTGTCTACACTAATATAAGATCGCACGCCAAGTTGCAACCCATTCCGAGAACATTTTTATTCTACTTATAAAATATATTTCGGAGGTGCCGCGGGCGCGTGCAAGTGTGTCCGGACTCGGAACGGACAACGGAGAGAACCGGCGGAACACGAACGGATGCAAGTTTTATGAAAACATATGGATGCGATGCACATGATGCTATGAGATGAGATGCATAACAATAACAAAATGCAAAACAAACGACAAAAACCCAACCACGAAGGAAATATCATATAGCATCTCCGGAAAAGGCAAGAGTCGGAGTTACGAATATGGAAAGTTGTATCCGGGGCGTTACACATATCTTTGTTCTAGTATCGAGTTGTAATATTGAGTTGTAAGTAAATAAAAGTGTGATGATCATCATTATAGAGCATTGCCCCATGAAAAAAGGGAAAGGCCAAAGAAGCCGACCCGAAAAGAAAAAAAAGAAAAAAAGAAAAAAAAGAAAAAGAAAAGGGGCAATGTTACTATCCTTTTTACACACTTGTGCTTCAAAGTAGCACCATGTTCTTCATATAGTGAGTCTCCTATATTGTCAATACTATGGGGGATTTTCATTATAGAACTTGGCTTGTATATTCCAATGACGGGCTTCCTCAAATGCCCTAGGTCTTCATGAGCAAGCAAGTTGGATGCACACCCACTTAGTTTCTTTTGTTGAGCTTTCATACACTTATAGCTCTTAGTGCATCCGTTGCATGGCAATCCCTACTCCTCGCATTGACATCAATTGATGGGTATCTCTATAGCCCGTTGATTAGCCGCGTCTATTTGAGACTTCCTCTTTTTTTGTTTTCTCCACATAACCTCCATCATTATATTCTATTCCACCTACAGTGCTATATCCATGGCTTGCACTCATGTATTGCGTGAGGGTTGAAAAAGTTGAAGCGCGTTAAAAAGTATGAACCAATTGCTCGGCTTGTCATCAGGGTTGTGCATGATGGGGGCATTTTGTGTGACGAAAATGAAGCATGGCCAAACTATATGATTTTGTAGGGATAAGCTTGCTTTGGCCATGTTGTTTTGAAAAGACATGATTGCTTTATTAGTATGCTCGAAGTATTATTGTTTTTATGTCAAATGATAGACTATTGCTTTGAATCACTCGTGTCTTAATATTCATGCCATGTTTAGACATATGATCAAGATTATGCTAGGTAGCATTCCACATCAAAAATTATCTTTTTTATCATTTACCTACTCGAGGAGGAGCAGGAATTAAGCTTGGGGATGCTGATACGTCTCCGTCATATCTATAATTTTTGATTGTTCCATGCCAATATTCTTCAATTTTCATATACTTTTGGCAACTTTTTGTACTATTTTTGGGACTAACATATTGATCCAGTGCCTAGTGCCCGTTCCTGTCTGTTGCATGTTTTATGTTTCGCAGAAACCCAATATCAAACAAAATACAAACGGGGTAAAACAGAAGGAGAATTATTTTGGAATATTTGGGATTTTCCGGAGGAAGAATCAATGCGAAACGGTGTCCGAGGTGGCCAGGAGATAGGGAGGCGCGCCTGGCACTCTCCTGGGCCATTTGTAAGGCGGTTGACGCTTTTCTTTGCCGCAAGAAAGCTAATTTTATGAGAAAAATGTGGGTGAAAGATTCACCCCAATCGGAGTTACGGATCTCCGGATATAAAAAAACGGTGAAGGGGAAGGATCTGGGAACGCAGAAACAGAGAGAGACAGAGAGACAGATCCAATCTCGGAGGGGCTCTCTCCCCTCCCACGCCATGGGAGACAAGGACCAGAGGGGAAAACCTTCTCCCATCTAGGGAGGAGGTCAAGGAAGAAGAAAAAGAAGGGGGCCTCTCTCCCCCTTGCTTCCGGTGGCGCTGGAGCGCTGCTGGGGGCCATCGTCATCACCGCGATCTTCACCAACACCTCCGCCATCTTCACCAACATCTCCATCACCTTCCCCCTTCTATCTACAGCGGTCCACTCTCCCGCAACCCGCTGTACCCTCTACTTGAACATGGTGCTTTATGCTTCATATTATTATCCAATGAGGTGTTCCCATCCTATGATGTCTGAGTAGATTTCTGTTGTCCTATCGGTGATTGATGAATTGCTATGATTGGTTTGAGTTGCATGTTTTATTATTGGTGCTGTCCTATGGTGCCCTCCATGTCGCACAAGTGTGAGGGATTCCCGCTGTAGGGTGTTGCAATGCGTTCATGATTCGCTTATAGTGGGTTGCGTGAGTGACTGAAACACAAACCCGAGTAAGGGGATTGTTGCGTATGGGATAAAGGGGACTTGATACTTTAATGCTATGGTTGGTGTCGGTGTCAAAACCGGCGGATCTTGGGTAGGGGGTCCCAAACTGTGCATCTAGGCGGATGGTAACAGGAGACAAGGGACACGATGTTTTTACCCAGGTTCGGGCCCTCTCGATGGAGATAAAACCCTACTCCTGCTTGATTAATATTGATGATATGGGTAGTACAAGAGTTGATCTACCATGAGATCAGAGAGGCTAAACCCTAGAAGCTAGCCTATGGTATGATTGTTGTTCATCCTACGGACTAAAACTCTCCGGTTTATATAGACACCGAAGAGGGCTAGGGTTACATAGAGTCGGTTATAATGGGAGGAGATCTTCATATCATATTGCCAAGCTTGCCTTCCACGCCAAGGAAAGTCCTATTGGGACACGGGACGAAGTCTTCAATCTTGTATCTTCATAGTCCGGGAGTCCGACGAAAGGTCATAGTACGGCCATCCGGACACCCCCTAATCCAGGACTCCCTCAGTAGCCCCTGAACCAGGCTTCAATGATGACGAGTCCGGCGCACAAATTGTCTTCGGCATTGCAAGGCAGGTTCCTCCTCCGAATACTTCGTAGAAGATGTTGAACACAAGGATAGTGTCCGGCTCTGCAAAATAAGTTCCACATACCACCATAGAGAGAATAATATCTGCACAAATCTAATCTGCTGACGTATTCTGCAGCGTGACATCACGCCACGGCCAAGCCTTTATTCGAATCGTTTTACTATTCCACCTCAGCGCGTTTAGCGAGGCGGTTTCCTTGGCACGTCTTGTCAAAGCAGAGATTGTGTCCCCTTATTCCGAGATTCTCATCAATACGAGCGTGGGTAACCCAACCGTGCCTTTGGTACGACTCCCTGATTGAAAGCGATTCCCAAACGGTTACGGGGAGGGCTCTTGGTATTCAACCTTTTTATAAAGAGACCAAGGCTCGACTCCTTTCTTTTCAATTCAATCGAATCCGCCCCTCGCCTCGAGTTCCAACACCCAAAGCTCCAGTTTTAGGCGCTTCGGACCTTCGACGATGTCCGGCTCCGACCTTCATGGCCGGTGGATGCCTTCCTCCGTTACGGAAGAAGACGTGCGAAAACTGAGAGATGCCAGGTATCTAACCGGTGAAATCTCGCATAGGCTGCCTGCTCAAGGGCAGGCCATTCCCACTCCCCAGCCTGGTGAGAGCGTGGTGTTCGCATCTCACTTCCTTCGGGGGCTAGGCTTCCCAATTGATCCCTTCGTGAGGGGGCTTATGTTTTATTACGGGCTGGAATTTCACGACTTAGCTCCGAAGTCCATCCTCCAAATCTCATCGTTCATTATCGTGTGTGAGGCCTTCCTCCATATTACTCCTCACTTCGGATTGTGGCTTAGAACCTTCAAGGTAGAACCGAAGATGATCGAGATGCAGCACGCTGAGTGCGGAGGAGCTATCATAAGCAAGATGGCCGATGCTCCATGGCCCGAGGGCTCTTTCCAAGAGGAGTTCGGCTTATGGCAACGGGACTGGTTTTACATCACAGCCCCCAGGGGCACCACATGGGTGGCACCACCTGCTTTTCGCCCGGGCCCCCCACCACGGCTAGCATCATGGGTCAATGAAGGGCTTATCTGGGGGCCGTCCAAAGACGTTCCCTTGCTGCAGGGCCGCATTCGAGATCTCCTAGAAAGAGATATCAACTTGACCGTAGTGGCGCAAGTTATGCTGATTTGCCGCATGCTGCCCTGCAAACGTCGCCCTCTCCGCCTGTGGGAATTTAATCCGGAGGGACCGCGAGTCCTCCAACACTTTATGGGCACGACGCCCGTGGAGATGTACAAATTGTTCTTCGGATCACAAGCAAGGTGTCCGGACTTGTCCGAGGACGCAGGTCTAGCTGTAATCGCCCGGATGCCCAAGTAAGTAGCCCCGTATTTGGACACGCCATCCATATTTTATCATAAAATTGCCCTTAACAGAGCTATCCTTTAAATAGGAGTGGATAGCGAAAGCAAAGCTTATCAGGTGTCCAGCCCCCCTGCCTGAGACCACGCCGGATCCCGTGTTAACCAGGATGCTGGAGATTGCGCCTTTGGCAGAAGGCGAAGAGGGGAACCAAGGAGCTACCGCCTCCGCGAAGGAGGCTGTCAGGAAGGGAGGAATCGAGAATTCCCCCACCCAAGGAAAGAAAAGGACTGCCTCTGAAGACCCGGAGGGGATGGCCTCAAAACGGGGGAAGAAATCTTCGCCAGAGGATCCGGCGCCGGAGAATGCCCAGGCCATATTGCGCCCCCAAGGGGATCAGCTCTCCACCGAGCCGTAAGTGAAGAGAGGGGTTCCAAAATGAGTGACATCCCTGTTTTATTTCTGAGGAAGATAACCGAAATATTACCTTGCAGTTCGGATCTCAACCCTTCTCAGCAGAGCTCATCCTCAAGGGATCTTCGTTCGGAGATGATGGAGAGCGAAACGCCTCCCCTAGCTGCACCGTCTTACGAGGCAGGCGACCCTGAGGTGTCGTCTCGGAGGGTTTTTCCAAGTCCGGACCCTGAAAAAGGTCGTCAGGCTAGTCCGGCACCCTCTGGTGCGCGGTCGGAGGGGCTGAAGGATCTGCTCAGGCGAGCGTCTATCTCAGAAGAACACCGTATGTTGATGAACACGGTGATTGGAAGGATTTCATCCGCGGAAAGCGGATTGTACGAGGCCGCCAGGAGTTTACTGATAGGCTTTGAGGTACGTGAAAAGGTGTACCTTTTCTATGAAGGTGGCGAGGCGTTCGGTGGCTAGTCGGACTGACAAATCTGCCGAGCTAAAGCGGCAACTTGACGTAGCAGATGCCGACATCGCGCTTGTAAATAAGCGGCTAGACGAGGCACAAGGTATGTTCCAAAGACATCTGATAAGAGGAGCTCGATGCTCGTGCCTTATAAGATATGTGCTTAATGTAGATGGTGCTGCTGCCGTGGAGAACCTTCGGGCGGAACTTGCCCGAGCCAAGGAGCAAGCAAGAAAAAGTGATGCGGCTGCCGTTAAAGCGGCTGAAGAGCTAAAAGCCAAACAGGCTGCCCATTGCCAGAGCAAGAAAGTAATAGCCGAGATGGCTATAAAATTGGAGGATGCTGCCGACCGCTGTAAATTTCTTGAACAAGAAGATAGGGCAGCTCAGAAGGACCTTGAAAAGATCACTGCCGAGGCCAAGGATACGCGCTCTGCAATGAGAGCTATGAAGGAGGAGCTATGTCAGCCCGGAGATATCACGGCTGGAAAGCCCTACATGCTGCGGATGAAGTTCGGGGATCCTAAGTATGCTCCGTTAGACCGGCAGTGGAGTGCGGAGAACACTTATCTGGATTTGGCAGCGAGTGCGGCAGACGCGACCGAACACTTCCGGGGTCGAGGTGAGCATGAATTGGAAGAACCTTTTTGGTCGCAGTTCCACAATCTAGAACACCCACTTTCGGTATCCGACCGTTTGGCCGCCTGGGCGGAGCTGAACAGGTTATCCGGACTCGCCATGAGGTATGTTGCGAGTTGTCTGTGGCCGGAAGAGCCAAAGCCGAAGAGTTATTTAAGCTTGGTGCAGCAGTTCCTTGGTTCCGTGCCGCATGTTGATGCAATGAAGAGGTCGGCGTGCATAGAGGGTGCACAGATGGCTCTTGCCCGTGTCAAAACATACTGGGCGGATATGAAGGCTAGTGTTGTTGCATCCCGGGATTCGGACGAAAGCCGAGTACCTGCCGAGCACTACTTTGAGGAAGTTCTTCAGGGCACTCGTTTAATAGAAGCGCAGTGCTCGAAGGATGTTGTGTTCGAATAGCATATGCTGTTGTAAAACAAATATTTTGATAGAATATAAAAGATTTTTATACTTGTGCTTGCAAGAATGATAATGCCTCCTGTGCGGCCGTTAATGTATATGTGTATATAACCTGAAAGATGGCAGTCGTTGGCTTCAGTCCCCATGCATATAATGCAGGGGTGTTCGTGAAAAGGCGCCTTTTCACACTTAATCCAACGTCTTGGTCCTATAAAGGAGGTGATAGCGCAACGAGCTAGGCAACCGGACTATAATGCTTTATCACTTTCACTTAGCCATAGGAGTTTGACAGTGGGGCTACTGAATAGCCCCTAGGGGCACCATGCTCGCCCGAATTCGGGGCGCGTGTGTGCCTGACCGGGAAGTGACCCTTTGTTAATGCGGAGGAATCCTAAAGATTCCGAAAGTCATCGAGTGGTTGACCAGTCTCTCGCTATATCATGACAGTCAGTTTTCGGCTTTCTCTACTGAGGTGCTCGCCTGGCCGAACCGGGGCACAATCGCAGTAGTTCTCCTGGTGCCGCCTTAGCCGATAGAGCGGAACGTAAGGCAGCAAAACATAGGAGCCGGGCAAACCCAACATTTGACCAAAGACATGATTCGGAGCTGATGCATATAAGGCCAAACTCGCGACGCCGAACACTCCCTAAGGTATTCAGTCTTTATGAAAATGGGCCGAATAAAAGCCCTTGGTAAGAAGCCCTTGGTGCCCAGGAACGCGCAAAATTCTGGCGTGGCCACATGCCAAGACGCCAACCTCCTCCTCGGTTATAGTGAAAACCGGGGGATGGTATCAACAAGAGACAGTTAAAAAGGTTTATGCAGGGTCTTAATCTGAAAAGAATCCTTAAAACGGGTCCCTACTGCATGTCTGCGCCTGTGTCTCCATTGTGTCGTATCCTGGACGGGCGTAGCACGGTGTTCGTCTGCGAAAGAGAGGAACTTAGTGAAAAATAATCGTGCGAAAAATCTATATCAAAATAAACAAAATATAATACAGAGACATGAGTAAAATTGAGCCGTATTGTCTCCTGGTGTAGACACGCGGAGCCCCTTGTACAGGGTTATGCGGCTATTAAGCCTTTGTATGTTTACGCCGGACTCGTCGAGCCGTGTCCGGGGTAGTAGGGCTGGATTAGTGTGCGGCTGTCAAGGCGGCCGCACCATTACCCGTACTTCGGGGATCAATTGATATTTCCCTTTGTAAGTGCATCTAGTGCCACCCCTAGTTGGTTTTGGAGTATTGACGACAAAGTTGGTTGAGGGACTAATGCGTTTGTGAGAATTGCAGGATAACGCAGGTAGTGTCCCTCATTGATTCGGTTTACCTACCGGAGATGACCCCTAAAAATGTATGAAGACATTGAAGACAATGGTGGTGTGTGAAGAGGTTCACATTGAAGACTATGACATGAGAAGACATTGAGTGAAGACTATGGAGCGCGAAGACTGAGTTGTTTCGTTGTTTCCTTTTCTTCTGTGTTGAGTCATAGGAACCACCGTACTGTTAAGTGGGGTCCAAGTGAACTAAGTCAGATTGACTGAAGTGATGCTCAAACCAAATCCTATGTCTTTGAGTGAAGACAATGAGAGCAAATCTTATCCAGAGCTGGATGAGTCAGCTTTGCTTGTGGCCCAAGTAAAGTTGTCGTGTGTGTTTGAAATCTGACCGTTGGAACACGTGTCAGTTCCTTAGTGACCCAGGGTCATTTCGGACATATCAGGTCGGGTTGCCTTGTGGCTATAAATAGCCCACCCCCTACACCATAAATTGGTGGCTGCTCAGAGTTAGTTTACGGCTTTTGTCGTTTTGAGAGCAACCCACCTCGAAGTCTTTGAGAGAGAAATCCTTGCGAGGACAAAGCCCAAACACCCAGAGCCAAAGAGTGTTAGGCATCACTGAAGTCTTTCTGTCTGTGTGACCTGAAGACTTATTACACTTGAGGACTGTGTATCCTCCAGCCGGTTAGGCGTCGCGCTCTGAGCATCCAAGAGTCATTGTGGATTGCCGGGTGAACGAAGTCTGTGAAGGTTCGGAAGTCTACCTTGAAGACTTACCAGAGTGATTGGGCTAGGACTAGGTGTCCTTAGCTCAAGGGGAATAAGGTGAAGACACGGTCTTCTGAGTTGAATCTCAGCCTCCCTAACCAGATGTACAGTTGTCACAGCAACTAGAACTGGTCCAACAAATCCTGTGTCTTCAACAAGTAACTGGTTCTATCCCTTCCCTCCTTTACTTTGAGTTTGTCTTCGTGAAGTCATTGCTTATCTGTCTTATCTGTTTGACTTCAATGTTTGACTACTATTGTTGATTGGCTTCATACTATCTTCCATCCTGATCCTTACTACCTAGCTGCTATTAGTCTTCGTACGTTAACACTATTGCATACTTGACTATGGCTTGCTCATTGTAGTTTATCTTCCGCTGCATATCAATTAGGTCATTTCTATTGTTTGTCTTTGAAACTTCCACGTTTTGAAGACTTTGATAAAAATCGCCTATTCACCCCCCCTCTAGTCGATAACTAGCACTTTCAATTGGTATCAGAGCAAGGTACTCCCTTGTTCTGTGTGATTCGGTTTAACCACCTGGAGTTTAGCTATGTCGACTGCAGGGATAATCAAAGTCTCCGCTGCTTGCCCCATGTTCGATGGAACTGAATATCCCTACTGGAAGAATAAGATGCGCATGCATCTTGAAGCCATTGATGTCGACCTCTGGTATGTCGTCAAGAATGGCGCTCCCAAAACTGGTGAAGGTGTCACCCCTACTGATGTCAAGAAGTTCATTCAACTGGACTCCACTGCAAAGAACATCATCTGTGGTCATCTGACCAAAGGACAGTATGGTCATGTGAGTGCTCTGGAAACGTCAAAGCTGGTCTGGGACTGGCTATCCAAGGTCAACGAAGGCGTCTCAACCCAAAGAGACCAGAGAATCAGTGTTCTTCGCAATCTCTTCAACCGCTTCAAGAGAAACGACAATGAAAATGTCCAGCTCACGTTTGATCGCCTCACCGACATCACAAATGAGCTACAGGCTCTCGGCGCCACTGAGATCACCAAGCATGAAATCGTCAAGACGCTGCTGAGATCTCTTGACAGCTCTTTTGACACCCTTGCCCTCATGATACAAGAACGTCCTGACTTCAAGACTCTCGATCCGTCTGATATACTTGAGAGGCTCAACACACATGAGTTCCAGCTTTCTGAGAAAAGAGATATCTATGGCCCCAACTATGGCCGAACTCGTGCTTTGAAGGCAAAAGTTGTTTCCTCATCTGAAGGAGAAGAATCTGACTGCGGTTCTGATGATCCTGAAGACATTGGAAGGGAACTTGCTATGCTTGTGAAGAAGTTCCAGAAATTCACAAAGAAGAAGGGCTTGAGAAAGTCTTCACGATCCAGTTCAAGAAATGATGATGCTTCCACTCAAGACAACAAGAAGAGAACCTGCCACAAGTGCAAGAAACCTGGTCACTACATCTCTGAGTGTCCTCAGTGGGACAATGAGAAGAAGAAGAAGAAGTGCAAGGAGTATGATTCTGATGAAAAGAAAAAGAAGAAATCCTCAAAATTTTCCTCGAAGTCTTCTTCCAAGTCTTGATCTCATAAGAAGAGCTCATCTGGCAAGGCACGCGCTTTTGTTGGCAAGGAAATGGATTCAGAGGAGGAGTCTGCTTCTGAGGAGGTGGAGGTGGAGTCTGGAGAAGAGTCCGACCCTAGCGTTGCAAGTCTGGCTCTAGCCACGGCCTATGTTGCTACGTCTATCTTCAACACTGAAGACACCGACTTCCACACCAACGCAGAAGCTGATGACATGGACGATCCTGCTCCCACCTACTGCTTCATGGCACGCGGTGCCAAGGTAAAATCACACGATGCTTACTTTCAAACATCAAGTGAAGATGACTCGGATTGTGAATCTAAACCCAGCTACAAAACACTTGCTAAAATTGCTACTGAACAACAAAGGGCTACGGAACATACTAAAAAACTGTTAGACAAAAGCGATGACCTGTTGGACGCGGAAATGACACGTTCGCAGTCCTTAGTTGAAGACATAAAAAATCTTCATGCTAAGTATCAAGAACTTGAAAGTCTTCATGAGACGCTCTCAACAACTTATGAAAAGCTCTCCTATGATTATCTTCAAAGGAAGCAAGAGCTTGAGAAATTTAAAGCGACTCATGAAGATCTTCAAAAAGAGAATGAGTCATTTCGCGCTCAACAGATCAGTTCCGCTCAGGATGGATTTGAACCACCATGTTTAAAATGCATTGAGCATGATAACGCTGCCTCTGTTGCTGAATGTTCCACTGCTGCTACTGTTGCTCTGTCTTCACCTACTGATGTGGTAACTAACCCCTCTGCTGAGGATACCACTACTATTGCTAATGAAAATGCTAGGTTGAAGACATTACTTGAAACAGGGATGTACAAAAGTCTGAAAGGGCATCAGACACTTTGCGATGTCCTCAAAAAGCAGATTCTGAACCGAAACCCTAGGAAAGAGGGTGTTGGGTTCGAGAGGAAAATGAATGCTGATGGTTCCTACTGGAAGCCTGAGCAGTATCCCAAAACCACATGGGTTGCTGCAAAGGAACCTTCAGTGGATCCATCCACTTTGTCTGGTTTTACCTGTGCTAATCCTATTATCAATGATGAATCCTTTGATGCAAACTATAAACTGTTCAAAAATCAGAACGGTGAAGTGTTTGCCAGGTATATTGGTACTAACTGCAGGAATGGACCCCCAATGAAGAAGATCTGGGTTCCCAAAAGCTGTCTTGAAAATCTTCCTGTGAATGTCATCATGACACCACCAGGGAAGAAGACAAACCCCAGACCAAAGGCATCATATGGTCCAACGGCTTCATACGAATACATGACTCACTTGAGTCACCCTAACACCAATGTTTTGCAGGGAAATCGTGCTCAAACTTATGAATATGAACGTGTGTCCTCAAACCGCCATGTTCATAGGACTAAGAACTTTTCTGCTTATTCATATGAGTATGATTCATATCCTTCAAGGCTATTTGCTAGGGCTTCAAAGCCGAAATTCTCAGATGCTGCACTTAGACTCATTGCTTCTAAGCCACCCCTAAAGATGTGGGTGGTGAAGAAGAATTAACTCTCTTTTGCAGAATATGGTCCCCAGCCAGCAATCAAGGGCGTCCGATATAATTGCTGGGGACCTAAAACACAAAAGGACGCATGATAAAATGACTTACTATGTATTTCACATATGAATCGCTTACCTGTCATACTGTGTGCTAACTTTCATCTATGCTGTGATAATCCAAGTGTGCATCAAATGCTTATGCTTCACAACATACCTTGTGAAGCCTATCCTCCTAACTGCATTGTAGGGTATGACACCTCGTGCTTCAGAATGGATTATGGATAGCGGATGCACTAATCATATGACTGGTGATCGAAATCTCCTCATGGACTCAACCTTACGTCCATCCGACAAGAGTCAAATCACATTTGCTGACACTGGTAAAGGCAAGGTATTGGGTCTAGGTAGAGTTGCAATCTCAAAGGATCAACACATGGATAAAGTGATGCTTGTTGAATCCCTTGAATTCAACTTAATGTCTATCTCAATGCTTTGTGACTTAAACATGATTGTGATATTTGGAAAATATCGTTGCCTTGTACTAATGGAATCTGACAAGTCTCTAGTCTTTGAAGGGTATAGGAAAGGTGATCTATACATGGTAGATTTCTCAGCAGGTCCACAACTTGCCGTATGTCTTCTTGCAAAAGCTTCAGAATGCTGGCTCTAGCATCGAAGGCTGGGGCATGCTGGCATGAGGAACTTATACACACTCGTCAAGAAGAAGCATGTCATAGGCATCGAAGGTGTCAAGTTCAAGAAAGATCATCTGTGTGGTGCCTGCGAAGCTGGAAAGATGACAAGGGCCAAGCACCCCTCGAAGACAATCATGACGACATCTCAACCCTTCGAGCTATTGCACATGGACTTATTTGGCCCTACTCACTACTCTACCCTCACAACAACAGCGTGTCTCTATGGCTTCATCATTGTTGATGACTACTCAAGATATACATGGGTGCACATAATTCTCTACAAGACTGAAGTACAAGATGTCTTCAGACGATTCGCCAATCAAGCAATGAACAATTATGGCGTCAAGATCAAGCATATCAGAAGTGATAACGGCACTGAATTCAAGAACACCGGGCTTGATCTTTATCTGGATACAATGGGAATCACTCATGAATTTTCTGCTCCATACACACCTCAGCAAAATGGCATTGTTGAGCGCAAGAACATAACCCTCATTGAGATGGCTCGAACAATGCTCGACAAGTACAAGACACCAAGAAAATACTTGCCTGAAGCTATTGATACAACTTGTCACATCATCAACCATGTCTACATCCATAAGCTTCCGGGCAAAACATCCTATGAGCTCCTTACTGGCAAGAAGCCAAATGTCATCTACTTCAGAGTCTTTGGTGCTAGGTGCTGGATCAAGGATCCCCATCACAGGTCAAAATTTGAACCCAAAGCTCATGAAGGCTTCATGCTCGGCTATGGAAGGGATTCGCACTCTTACAGAGTCTTCAACCTCTTCCACTACAAAATCGTTGAAACAGTGGATGTGCGATTTGATGAAACCAATGGTTCACAACGAGAGCTCCTACCAAGCACACTAGATGAAGCTCCTTCCAGTGAATCTATCAAGCTGATGGGAACTGGTGAAATCATGCCCTCTAAAGCACAACCTGAAGAGGAACTTATCATTTCTGCACCAAACCAACCTGAAGACAATGCTCAGACCGAAGACAATCCTCCCAATGATGACAATGATCAACATGAGCAAGGGCTTCGTCCAGTTCATCCTCGTGTTGCAAATGAAGTACAAATTGAGAAGATAATTGATAGCATCAACGCACCTGGTCCGCTTACTCGCTCAAGAGCAACACAATTAGCAAATTTCTGTGGGCATTTTTCATTTGTATCAATATCTGAACCCAAGAAAGTTGCTGAAGCCTTTATGGAACCTGAATGGATTCAAGCTATGCAAGAAGAACTTCAACAGTTCAAGCTGAATAATGTTTGGGAACTTGTCAAGCGCCCCGACCCTCGCAAGCATAACATTATTGGCACTAAATGGATATATCGGAACAAGCAAGATGAGCATGGTCAAGTCATTAGAAACAAAGCACGTATAGTAGCACACGGATATACTCAAGTTGAAGGAATCGACTTCGATGAAACTTTTGCTCCTGTGGCTCGGCTTGAAGCTATTCGCATACTGCTAGCCTATGCTAATCACCACAACATCTTGCTATATCAAATGGATGTGAAAAGTGCTTTCCTCAATGGCAAGATTGAAGAAGAAGTGTTTTTTTCTCAACCACCTGGCTTTGAAGATCCAAAATATCCTGATATGGTGTACAAACTAAACAAAGGACTATATGGCCTCAAACAAGCTCCTCGCGCTTGGTATGATACAATCAAAGACTTCCTGAAGAGCAAAGGCTTCAAACCAGGATCCCTAGATCCCACACTCTTCACGAAGACATATGATGGTGAACTGTTTGTGTGCCAAATATATGTGGATGACATAATCTTTGGCTGCACCAACCAGAAGTACAGTGATGAGTTTGGATACATGATGCAAGAGCAATATCAGATGTCCATGATGGGTGAGCTGAAGTTCTTTCTTGGTCTTCAAATTCGTCAGCAAAGGAATGGCATCTTCATATCTCAAGAAAAATATCTCAAAGACTGCCTGAAGAAGTTCGGCATGCAAGGTTGCAAAGGTTACACGACGCCAATGCCAGCCAAACATCATCTTGGTCCCGATGACAATGGTAAAGAGTTCGATCAAAAGGTATACCGCTCCATGATTGGTTCTTTACTTTACCTATGTGCATCTAGGCCAGATATTATGCTTAGTGTTTGCACGTGTGCTCGATTCCAAGCGGCACCAAAGGAATCGCATCACTTAGCTGTGAAGCGAATTCTTAGATATTTGGCTTACACCCCAACACTCGGATTATGGTATCCAAAGGGCTCAAGGTTTGATCTGGTTGGATTCTCGGATGCTGATTATGCTGGTGACAAGGTGGATCGCAAGTCAACATCAGGAACATGTCACTTTCTAGGACGATCACTTGTCTGTTGGTCTTCAAAGAAGCAAAACTGTGTATCACTCTCAACTGCTGAATCTGAATACATTGCATCTGGATCTTGTTGTGCTCAGCTTCTGTGGATGAAGCAAACTCTCAAGGACTATGGCATCAATCTGAAGCAAGTCCCTCTCTTCTGCGACAATGAAAGCGCCATCAAGATCGCCAACAATCCAATCCAGCACTCGAAGACAAAGCACATTGAAATTCATCATCATTTTCTCAGAGATCATGTCATGAAGAAAGATATTGACATCATTCACGTCAACACTGAAGAGCAACTGGCAGATATCTTCACAAAGCCCTTGGATGAGAAAAGGTTTTGCAAGTTACGGTGTGAGCTAAATATCTTGGAATCCTCAAATGTCCTGTGATCAGGCGCACATCCTAACACTTATGCATGTTGATGACTTAGATGTGCAACACACGAAGTAAAGTATATCTTCAATCAATGAAGACTTACATTCTGAGTGCGAATACATTAACATGGAATTTGACTTCGGAGCGCCACGATAATTGTGCGCCGTGTCTGGGTCTAATACTTCCTATACGGTGGGTAATGCCACCACCAAATTTCTTGGTTTGAAGTGTTCCACCCATGGCGTTATTGTTGAATATCTTCGCATATTGATTTGTCTTTAACTTTCAACTTATCTTCATGATTTACTTCACTATGTTGAGTTGATTGCCTTCTCATATATATATATACTAGTATTTTGTCCTCTACAGCATTCACTTATAGCTATGTCTTCATTGTTGAATCTTTTGAACTAAGTGAATGAACTAAGTGAATGTGATCGGACCCTAACCTCTCTATGCTTACTATCTCAAACTCTATCTGTCCAAATCATATGCATTCTATTGAAACTGTCGAATGTCTTCTCTGCATCCTTGTCAGCAGAAGACACAGAGGCAACCATCAAGTCCTTTTTAAATGATTCATTTTTATTGTCGATATCCGGAGAAGCCGGAACAACCATCCGACAAATTTGGTGGGCGTGGGAACGTGGGACAACTCTGAGTATGTTACATGCTTGCCACATGTCCCACGGATGTGAACAGACAGGGGCACCTACGTAATTGCGCTGTGCCGCACACCTACTTATAAATACGTGGCCCCTGCGGTCAAGAAAACCTTCTTCCACCTCTCCACCTCGTCAAAACCCTAGCGCCACCGCTAGCTCTCGACGACGCCGGCGACGAAGCGCTTAGCTGTCGTGACTTGTCCGACGCCGTCCTCACGCCGGCCGCGGGCATCGTCCTCCCCGCCACCGCTGTAGGTGTCCTCCGTCGCCAAGTTAGGGCACGGTGGACTGAACTGCTCGATCTCCAAATTCTTCCCATCTAGCAGTTCATCGTGTGGTAAATATAACTCTATTTTTACCATCTTTTTGATCCTCAATGATTCATCCAATTCACCAAAATTTGTTTCTGTCTATACAAAGTTAGATCTACTCTGTCTACATCTCATACTGCCTAGTATATTCACTTAAGCTTCACATCTAGTTAGATTCCTCACTTGTACTTATTCATGGATTCGTACAAATCTGGAACCGACTCTCAACATATAAGTGAATGTATTCGCAACATGAGGTCAATGTCTTCAAACTGATTTATCTTCAAAATCTTCTGAGAATGCATATGACCTCTTCCCCTTCCCTCGCATCTCTAATGCTGTCACAGGTACATGTCCGTGGGAGAATCCCTAGGTTCCCATAGTCTGCATTCGTTTGCAGAATTCTTACAGCAACACATTGATTCTCCTGAAGCCAGTTCCTGTCTGACCAGCAAGCGAAAGCCTTTGAATCCTTTGAACATATTGAAACCGTTTAGTTTGAAGTTCATGGCTGCAGAGAAATCTGTCAGGAAGGGTGGCAGACAGCGTCGTGGGGGAACTTCAAAGGATCTGCCTGATGATCTTGTAGAAATCTACAGAACAGATCCTGAAGAAGATTATAATCAGCACAAGACCCGAATCCAATGGATTCGACGCTATTGGGCTGAACAGTGGTTCAAGTACAAGTTCGTGACCCAGGAGTACGCAGAGAAGAATGCCATCAAAAGTCCTTGGGGTGATATTCTCTATCGAGGCCTCCCCCCCAAGAACAAAGCTGAAGCCATTGCGCAAGAATTCTATCCTTGCATGGTCCATGGACCACAGCCTGAAGAAGCCGACCCATCATCATTGCTCTGGTGTCGTGATGACAATCTCTTCAAGCGCAACTTCCAGTTTGCTAAGGCTTCGGCAAAGGAAAACAAGAAATCATGGGGATTAGACTTCAATCCTGGTCCCTCTGCTCCCCGTAATGATGGCACACGTGAAGCTGAAGAAAATAGAATTGGCCCCTTTGCAAACCTTGATGGCCTCATCTCTTACATCTTGGTACAAGGTGCCAAAGTGGATCATTCTGACAATGATGCTGATTCTGATGAAGCCCCAGCTCCTCCTCCAAGGCCGCAGAAGCCAAAGAAGATTAAGGCTTCAACATCAGCTGCACATCCAAAAGCTTCTCATGTGAAGCCACTGGCCACTGCACCTCCTGAAGCCAGTGTGCAATCTGAAGATCTTTCACGCATCTCCAAGAAGACGGAGAACAAAAAGAAAATCGTCAAGAGTACTGATCAGGCTTTGACTTCTGCTGCTATTCTGCGTGAAGAGCACATTGATCTTTCCAGCGATGATGATCTTGCAGATGAAGCTCTTGAGCAACTGATCAAGAGCAAGGGAGAAGAAGAGATCTTCAACAAGTTGCCTCTCTTTGACGCGGCAGTCATTCATAGCTTCATTGATGAGTGGTTTGACACACCAAATCTCAGCTTTGATGATCTGCAACTTCCAATTGGCCTCAGCGCCGCCTTCAATGGCGCCATTGAGCGCATCTTTGAGCTGAAAAACAAAATTGACTATAAAAAGGCTCAGTTCAAGAAGCATGTGGCAAAGCTCAGCGTGCAAGATGTCAAGAACTTCAAGATCATGCTGCACGAGCTCAAAGAAGCCTTTCACAAGAAGCGTGAAGAAGCTCGAGGCTCCAGAGAGCATATGAAGAGTCTGGCTGACAAGTGTGTGCTTGCTTACAATGAGGCTGAGAAGCGCAAGTCTTTTGGCCGTCCTGGCATTGACCCCAGGATGGCAGCAAAGAAGAAGAAGCTCTCCACTGCCCAACCTACACCTTCAAGTCAAGAAGCACCTCGCATTATCTTCCCAAGCAGCATGACTGGCTCGAAGCCAAAGGTCACTACTACCGCTTCAGAACAGAAGAAGACGAGGGCTGCCGAGGCTGAAGCTAGAAAGAGAAAGAATACTGAAGCCTCTGAAGCTGCTCCCTCCAAGAAGAAGCGCAAGATCAAGAAGAGTCGGGCTGCTCCCACAGAGCCCCTTGTTGTTGAACCCATCTCAGTGGTTCGTCCTGCATCTACAACCCAAGAACTTCGCATGACTATTCATGAGCCTGCTTCCACAGAGGTTCCTGAAGCTGAAGAGATTCCAGCAGTTGATCCAATCACTGCTGAAGACATTGGTCATCATGACAATGTTGAAGATGATGAAGTTCTTCCTCAAATTGAATACAATGTGGTATCATCGCCTGTGCTCACGAACAGTGAAATTATCAGCATTGGTTGTCCTCTGACGCCAATTGCTCAGGATGCTTCATGGGCTGATCGCCCGCAAGAACAAGACTCCCCCAGTACTCCCCAACAACAACAAGCCACACCATCCATGCAAGTTGAAGAGGATGAGGACCTGCCCACTCCATCTCCAAAAGCGTTGCCTGTACTATAAAGGCTTCGCAAAGGACCAAGGCCTCAAGTCCCTCTTCCGAGCGTTCCAGAAGGAGAAGTGCATCATCAACCTGTTGCACGTCAAGTGTTTTCAGAAGCCACTCCTGTTGTGAATGTCTCTGAGTCTGAAGCCCCAGCTACTGTAGACAATCCGGCTGCATCAGCCGATGAAGAATGTCAAGAAGAATGTGTCCATACTCCCCCCATTCCTGAAGAAACTGTTCATGAAGTGAACGTGTCTGTGCCTGACCCTCCAGCTCAGCAAGTGGAGGTTGAAACTCCTGAAGCTGCCACTACCAACGCAAGTGAAGCTCATGACGTTGTCATGACTGAAGCTAATGTGGAGCTTGAACCAAACAGTGTGCCTGAAACCAATGAGGCAACTGCTCCTGAAGCACCCGTTGTGCAGCCTGAAGCCTCAGTTGCTGCCACTGCTCCTGTTCCGCCACCAATGCCCTATACAATCGAGCAAGCATACAACCATGGCGAGCTAATCATAGTAAGATGGCCTGTTCTGATCCCTCCACCTACTGTCTCTGGTCCTCAGTTTGACTATCACATTGAGCATAGGCCTCAGGTTCAGAAGCCAAAGCCAAGACTGCCAAGGTTTCCCGGTACTGCCACATCTGTCGGGTCTTTCAATGCAAATGGCTTCAAAAGCCACAACACATTCTTTGAGCTCAAAGAACCCCTACACAAAGCCAAGAATATCATCAGATCGGTTCTGGAGTCATCAGCAGCGAAGCTATTACTCCTGTGTTCTGTATGATCAAGGGCGCATTTTCCCTCATATGTGCCTCGACGCTGAAGCCATTGCTGGGCTGCCGTGCTTAGAAGAAGCACTTTATTGTTTTCGTGATGCTGGTCTGCTCAGCTTTGTCACAGACAAAGAACATTGGAATGAAGAGCTATTGCTTCAATTCTATGCTACCCTCCACATTCGCGGCTACAACAGAGATATCAAGACCTGGGTTCTTGAGTGGATGACAGGAAATGTTCATCATGAAGCCAAAGCTCCTGACATCATTGAGCTTACAGGCCTATCCACTCCTGGAGATCTATATGAACCTGGTTGTCAAAAACACCGCAATGCACTGGAAAGCATCTTCCATAAGCCTGAACCCAATATGAGCCAGATGTTGAGCATGATGAAGCCTTTGCCACGTGATGCTGAATATCCAAAGGAGTTCTTTGTTGATGACCTTGAGTATCTGCCGCGCACTATATATCATATCATCAGGCGGACTCTATGGCCTATCAAAGGACATTCATCAGCTGCAAAACTTGAAGGAGCCATGAAGACATTGGTCTTTTACATCCTCAATGGCATCAGCTTCAATGCACATGATTTCTTCATCAGGCAACTGGCTGCATCTGGATCTGACCTTTTCGGACTGAAGTTCTATGCTCCATGGGTCATGCGCCTCATCAAGCAACACTCTGCTGTCAACTATCAACCATCTGCTGGCAATCATGTGATCTTCCGACCAGAGGTTGATATGTCAGTTGAAGCCACATACCCTGAACCTGCCAAGAAGCCTCTTTGTCTTTAGAATGCTGAACATCAAAGCTTCACTCAGCCTATGGAAGGAGTCCAAGCTGTCACGCGTGTCTATCCGATGGCTGGGAATACTCGTCTGCCTCATCGTGCACCAACTGAAGCTACTGAGAGCACAATTGCTCAAAGGCCTCGGAAGTGCTCTCGGGTCCTCAATGACCGAGAACTTCTTGTGGCCCTACATCAGAAGCAAGATAAGCATCATTTTTGGCTCAAGCGTCAGATGCAAAGCCTCTTGGTGGATGTAAATCGCATTCGAAACCTTGCCACCAAGAATGCATTTGTCATTCACGAAACTTGTCGGTGATCATGGAAGAGTTTGACCCTGCTCAGTGCTGAAGCTGATCTTCAAGACGATGGCTTCACTGAAAGATTCAAGTCTGACTCCACTCCTCCATGGAATGCTGTCTTACGAAGAACTCCATCTCTTGAAGACTCTGACTATTCTTCCTCCATGGCAACTATAAATGCCAATGTGATCGATGATGAAGACGATGCAACTTCACCGCCCCCTACATCTGCACGCATCGACACTGCACCAAGTTCGTCTGCACCGCCAAACGACAACGACAACCCTGCTGCTTCAACTACTCCTCATGAGGACGAGTAGATGCTCTATGTCTTCAAACCTTTTTGGTCATTACTGACAAAAGGGGGAGAAGCATATGAGTTTGATAGTCTTCAAGCGGGTTCATAAGGGCGGTTGCTTTATATTTTGCCTAGTGTTTACAACTCTTGCTTTTGATACATTTCGTTCTTTGAGTTGTAACACTTAAACTTGATGGTCGTCTGCCACTTATTTGCTTTTCCACGTGCGATGATAACTTCCGCACTTAGATCACTCTGCAGACGTCCATTTTTCATTATGCATGTCATTCTCTTAGCTATATCATTTCATGCATGATGAATTATCCTCATAAGTTGAAGTGGATCTCCACAAGTACAACCTGCCATGTGCATTTGCATTCCAAAAGAAAATTATTTATATGCACATCTTCAGGGGGAGCCCTTTCCACTTATGAAGATAATGCACTATCCTTTACAATTTCACATACTTCTTTCCCGTTGAAAACTTCAACCAGTTTGTCATCAATCACCAAAAAGGGGGAGATTGTAAGTGCATCTAGTGCCACCCCTAGTTGGTTTTGGAGTATTGACGACAAAGTTGGTTGAGGGACTAATGCGTTTGTGAGAATTGCAGGATAACGCATGTAGTGTCCCTCATTGATTCGGTTTACCTACCAGAGATGACCCCTAAAATGTATGAAGACATTGAAGACAATGGTGGTGTGTGAAGAGGTTCACATTGAAGACTATGACATGAGAAGACATTGAGTGAAGACTATGGAGCGGGAAGACTGAGTTGTTTCGTTGTTTCCTTTTCTTCTGTGTTGAGTCATAGGAACCACCGTACTGTTAAGTGGGGTCCAAGTGAACTAAGTCAGAGTGACTGAAGTGATTCTCAACCCAAATCCTATGTCTTCGAGCGAAGACAATGAGAGAAAATCTTATCCAGAGCTGGATGAGTCAGCTTTGCTTGTAGCCCAAGTAAAGTTACCGTGTGTGTTTGAAATCTGACCGTTGGAACACGTGTCAGTTCCTTAGTGACCCAGGGTCATTTCGGACATATCAGGTCGGGTTGCCTTGTGTCTATAAATAGCCCACCCCCTACACCATAAACTGGTGGCTGCTCAGAGTTAGTTTACGGCTTTTGTCGTTTTGAGAGCAACACACCTCGAAGTCTTTGAGAGAGAAATCCTTGCGAGGACAAAGCCCAAACAACCAAAGCCAAAGAGTGTTAGGCATCACTGAAGTCTTTCTGTCTGTGTGACCTGAAGACTTATTACACTTGAGGACTGTGTATCCTCCAGCCGGTTAGGCGTCGCGTTCTGAGCATCCAAGAGTCATTGTGGGTTGCCGGGTGAACAAAGTCTGTGAAGGTTCGGAAGTCTACCTTGAAGACTTACCAGAGTGATTGGGCTAGGACTAGGTGTCCTTAGCTCAAGGGGAATAAGGTGAAGACACGGTTTTCTCAGTTGAATCTCAACCTCCCTAACCAGATGTACAGTTGTCACAGCAACTGGAACTGGTCCAACAAATCCTGTGTCGTCAACAAGTGACTGGTTCTATCCCTTCCCTCCTTTACTTTGAGTTTGTCTTCGTGAAGTCATTGCTTATCTGTCTTATCTGTTTGACTTCAATGTTTGACTACTATTGTTGATTGGCTTCATACTATCTTCCATCCTGATCCTTACTACCTAGCTGCTATTAGTCTTCGTACGTTAACACTATTGCATACTTGACTATGGCTTGCTCGTTGTAGTTTATCTTCCGCTGCATATCAATTAGGTCATTTCTATTGTTTGTCTTCAAAACTTCCACGTTTTGAAGACTTTGATAAAAATCGCCTATTCACCCCCCCTCTAGTCGATAACTAGCACTTTCACGCTTTAATGAGATGATGCCTCGTGGACCGGGCATTTTGAGTGTAAGGGATGCATAATGCGGTATTGCGTTAAAGCGGGCGAAAGCTTCGCGTCCCAGTAGCGCTTGATAGAGACTTATGAATGGGGCGATGTGGAAGGTTAGCTTTTCGCTTCGGAAGTTGTCGGGTGAGCCACACATGACTTGTAAGGAAAGGGAACCCATACTCTGGGTATCTAGGCCTGGCGTGACTCCTTGAAAGGAAGTGTTGCCATGGCGAATTATTGCTGGGTTTACCCCCAGTTTGCGGATTGTGTCCTGATATAACAGGTTTAGGTCACTGCCGCCGTCCATTAGGACTTGTGTAAATTGGAGTCCGTCAATAATCGGATCCAAGACAAAGGTAGTCCAGCCTGCGTTCCGGATACCTCTGGAGTAATCCTGATGATCGAAGGTGATTGGCTGTAACAACCAGTGGCGGGGCTCCACTGGGGCAGGCCGTATGGCGCGTATCTTCGCAGGCGCCATTCAGTTTTCCCCTTTTGTCACCTGAAGTGAAATTACTATTTTGACTTCTAGTGGGAACTTCTTTTATTCTCCGGTGTTCTGCTTGTGGGGTGCGTCGTCATCCTCGCTTGGTATGTCGAGCCCCTTGTGTTCGGTGTTGAGTTTGTCGGACTGCTTGAAGACCCAACAATCTCTGTGGGTGTGGTTTGCAGGTCTCCCGGGAGTACTGTGGATTTGACATATTTTGTCCAAGATTTTGTTGAGGTTAGATAGCTCGTCCCTGTCATCTCTGGGGGGCGAGTTTTTCTGATTTTGCCGAGAGCTTTTGAATCCGGCGTTGACTGCCGTGCTCATCAGGCTATTATCCTTGATCCGGCGCTGTTCTTTGTTACGGCGCGGTTTCCCGTTTCCATCTCTGAGTTCGGATGTACTTGGGTCGCTGGTGCTGCTTCTTGCCAACCAGCTATCCTCTCCTGCGCAAAAGTGGGTCATGAGGCTTGTTAATGCGGCCATTGTTCTTGGCTTTTCTTGGCCGAGGTGTCTGGCGAGCCATTCGTCTCAGACGCTATGTTTGAAAGCTGCTAGGGCTTTAGCGTCCGGGCAGTCGACTATCTGATTCTTTTTAGTAAGAAATCTGTTCCAGAGTTTCCGGGCTGACTCTCCTGGTTGTTGAGTTATATGACTCAGATCGTCTGCATCCAGAGGTCGGACATAGGTCCCTTGAAAATTTGCCCGTAAAGCATCCTCGAGCTCTTCCCAGCTTCCCATGGTGTTTTCGGGAAGGCTTTTAACCAATGCCGGGCTGGCCCTTTGAGCTTAAGGGGTAAGTATTTTATGTCGTGAAGGCCATCACCTCTAGCCATGTGTATGTGGAGGATATAATCCTCGATCCAGACTCCAGGGTCTGTTGTTCCGTCGTATGCTTCTATGTTTACGGGCTTGAATCCCGCTGGAAATTCATGATCCAGTACCTCATCGGTGAAACATAGGGGATGTGCGGCGCCCCTGTATGTAGGTCTGCCGCGATGTTTGGATATATTTTGCGTTGCATTTCTCACTGGAGCTTGCTTTCTTGGCCCGTAGATGGATCTGGCTGGACCGGTTTTTTGATGCAAATCGTTGGGCGGATCGTGTGCCATATTGAGTGCGGTGCCCTTTGTCGCTTGAGGTCGATCGTGGGGTCGTCTATCCGACCTGGTGGCTTCCTTGTTTTTTGACTGTGGGGGCTCTAAGGCCTCTTCATCAAATTCCGGTAGTAATTTCCGCTTTGGATAGCTCTTTGTGTGATGACTGTTGCCGTACTTGTGTGCGGTATTGAGTACTTTGCCCCATCTGATTCTTAGTGCATCTTCCGCTGTTTTGAGCTTCCGCTTCTGCTTTCTCAGGCTACGCGCGGTGGCGACAAGCCTTTGGTGGAGGTTCTGGTGCTCCAGCGACTTGTCCGGCGTGAGGTCGTCCGGACTATTATCTTTGCCGGGGACGGATTGTTCGGTTTGTCCGCCCTGTTTGGACAGTTGCTCGATGGCATGTTCGTCTTCCGTTGATTCGCCCTGCTCTATGGCTGGGTCTCTATCGAGGTGGGGCTTGGCGCGGCGCTTACGCCACCGCTTTGATTGTTTTTCGAGGGAACAATCCCTGGTTGCGCCCTTTTGATCCTCGTCGTTGCTTCTTTTAGGTGTGTCCACCATGTATATGTCATATGACGGGGTGGCTTTCCAGTGCCCTATAGGTGCTGGTTCTTGGTCGTCTCCTTCGTCGGTGTCCATACCGTCGATGTCTTCGGAGTCGAAGTCGAGCATGTCGGTTAGATTGTCGACAGTGGCTACAAAGTGGGTGGTGGGTGGGTTTCGAATTTCTTCGTCGTCCGCATCCCAACCATGCTGACCATAGTCCGGCCAGGGCTCTCCTGACAAAGAGAGAGACTTTAGTGAATTCAGGATATCGCCAAAGGGCAAGTGTTGAAAGACGTCCGCGGCGGTGAACTCCATGATTGGAGCCCAATCGGGTTCGATCGGAAGGGGTGTGGAAGTTTGGAGTCCGGAACGGAGTCCGGCACCTTGGAGTCACATGCCTCGCAAAGGACTAGGCTGGTATTCGGCTCTATTGCCGTAGAGATTGCGGCTCCTGGGGCGGCTTCCAACCGTCCGTCCCCGACTGGCGCAGTCGGCTCCGAGCTAATGGTCGGAGCGGACACCTGAGCGGTGCTCTGGGCGCTGTCCGGCGGCAGAGCTAGATCATTCCCATCGTGATAGTGCGGCGCGCTTGGCTGTGGCTCGAATCCAGCGAAGGTCAAGTCTCCGCGGATATCAGCCGTGTAGTTCAAACTCCCAAATCTGACCTGGTGGCCAGGGGCGTAGCTTTCGATCTGCTCCAGATGGCCAAGTGAATTGGCCCGCAGTGCAAAGCCGCCGAATACGAAGATCTGTCCGGGGAGAAAAGTCTCACCCTGGACCACGTCGTTGTTGATGATCGAAGGAGCCATCGGGCCTATAGGTGACGACACAGAGGAACTCTCAATGAAAGCACCAATGTCGGTGTCAAAACCGGCGGATCTCGGGTAGGGGGTCCCGAACTGTGCGTCTAGGCGGATGGTAACAGGAGACAAGGGACACGATGTTTTTACCCAGGTTCGGGCCCTCTCGATGGAGGTAAAACCCTACTCCTGCTTGATTAATATTGATGATATGGGTAGTACAAGAGTTGATCTACCACGAGATCAGAGAGGCTAAACCCTAGAAGCTAGCCTATGGTATGATTGTTGTTCGTCCTACGGACTAAAACTCTCCGGTTTATATAGACACCAGAGAGGGCTAGGGTTACATAGAGTCGGTTACAATGGGAGGAGATCTTCATATCATATCGCCAAGCTTGCCTTCCACGCCAAGGAAAGTCCTATCCGGACATGGGACGAAGTCTTCAATCTTGTATCTTCCTAGTCCAGGAGTCCGGCCAAAGGTCATAGTCCGGCCATCCGGACACCCCCTAATCCAGGACTCGCTCAGTTGGGTTTTACCTTGATGATCTTTAGTAGTTGCGGATGCTTGCTAGAGTTCCAATCATAAGTGCATATGATCCAAGTAGAGAAAGTATGTTAGCTTATGCCTCTCCCTCAAATAGAATTGCAATAGTGATTACCGGTCTAGTAACATAGTCAATTGCTTAGGGAAAATTTCACAACTCCTACCACCACTTTTCCACACTCGCTATATTTACTTTATTTGCATCTTTATCTAAAGACCCTACCTTTTATTTACGTGCTCTTTATTATCTTGCAAACCTATCCAACAACGCCTACAAAGTACTTCTAGTTTCATACTTGTTCTTGGTAAAGCGCGTTCAAGCATGCGTAGAGTCGTATCAGTGGCAGATAGGACTTGAGAGAGTATTTGTTCTACCTTTAGCTCCTCGTTGGGTTCGACACTCTTACTTATCGAAAGAGGCTACAACTATCCCGTATACTTGCGGGTCAGCAGTGTCCGATCATAAGTGACTGATGCAGGATACACAAGAAGAGTAGTTTCATGTAAGAACATAGTGTGATAGACAAATATTGTATGTACCAAAAACAGGAAGGCGTGCCATATTCACACGTATCATGTGTAAGCTAAGTAGATACAGTTTACACTAATTAGAAGCAATACAAGCTAGACACCATATGCAACATGCAACCAGATATCACACTACCAAGTTAGAGAAAGCACCTTGGATGGTGGAGTAGGGGAGCGAAGACTTGGAACTTGTAATGCACTAGCAGTACGAGAAGAATCCGCACATATGCACCGTTTACGTTGCTGCAAAGGACCACCTTCATTGCCTTCCGTACTCTTCTCCTTCCTCTTTTTTGATTTTGCCTTGTCAACTCAAACCCACAAGAAAAAGGAATAAAAATTGCTCTTCAGAACTCATTGATGCATGATATTGACGAACACTACTTTCATGTAAGGCAGGCGCGTGATAGGAGGATGAAATATGTATGAAAAATAGGACGGCATGACATAGTGACATGTATGATGTATAAAGTGTAAACTAAGCACAAGGTGTTTGAACTAGTTAGAAGCAATGCAAGCTAAAAACCATATGAAGGATGAAACCAATATCACTCTGCCAAATTAAAAGGGTAGCCTCATAAATGTATTTGACCAAATTAGAAGCAATACATGGCAACATGCTAGAAATCATATGCAGTATGCAACTAATAAATGTGTCTCATCGTAAGTGATGGATGCAGGATACATAAGAGAGGTAGTTTCATGTAAGAGCATGGTTAACAGATAGATGTAGTGTGTCCCAAAAATAGGAAGGCATGTCATATTCACAGGTATAATGTGTGAACTAAGCAGATGCAATTTACCCTAATTAGAAGCATTACAAGCTAGACATCATATGCAACATGCACCCACATATCACAGTGCGAAGTTAGAGAAAGCACCTGCGATGGTGGTGTAGGGGAAATGCGGTCTTCAAGTACAGAGCTATGTTCAATATCTTCATTTAGGCTTGCTGTTTCTTTAGAATCATGTGGGGAGGATGAAATTGCACTCTTTATAATAGTAACGCGTCTCATACTAACCCACGGGCGTGACTGTCTCATCGTAAGTGATAGATGTAGGATACACAAGAGCAGTAGTTTGATGTGAGAACATGGTGTGATAGGCAGATGTAGTATGTACCAGAAACACGAAGGCGTGTCATATTCACATGTATAATGTGTAAGCTAAGGAGATGAAATTTAACAAATTAGGAGCAATACAAGCTAGGCACCATATGCAACATGCAAGCAGATATCACACTGCCATGTTAGAGCAAGCACCTGGGGCGATGGAGTAGGGGAGATGAGATTTGGAACTTGCACTGCATTAGGAGTAGAAGGAGAATTGCTACGTCTTGAGCTTGCGTTGGTTTTCCTTGAAGAGGAAATGGTGATGCAGCAATAGTAGCGTAAGTATTTCCCTCAGTTTTTGAGAACCAAGGTATCAATCCAGTAGGAGCCTCCTCACAAGTCCCACGCACCTACACAAACAAACAAGAACTCGCAACCAACGCAATAAAGGGATTGTCATTCCCTTCAAGGCCACTTGCGAAACTGAGATCTAATACAGATAATATGATAAGATAAATATATTTTTGGTATTTTTATGATATAGATTGGAAAAGTAAAGATGCAAATAAAAGTAAATAGCAAACTTATATGATAAGAGATAGACCCGGGGGCCATAGGTTTCACTAGTGGCTTCTCTCAAGATAGCATAAGTATTACGGTGGGTGAACAAATTACTGTCGAGCAATTGATAGAAAAGCAAATAATTATGAGATTATCTAGGCATGATCATGTACATAGGAATCACGTCCGTGACAAGTAGACCGACTCCTGCCTGCATCTACTACTATTACTCCGCACATCGACCGCTATCCAGCGTGCATCTAGAGTATTAAATTCATAAAGAACAGAGTAACGCATTAATAAAGATGACATGATGTAGAGGGATAAACTCATGCAATATGATATAAACCCCATATTTTTATCCTCGATGGCAACAATACAATACGTGCCTTGCTGCCCCTGCTGTCACTGGGAAAGGACACCGCAAGATTGAACCCAAAGCTAAGCACTTCTCCCATTGAGAGAAAGATCAATCTAGTAGGCCAAACCAAACTGATAATTCGAAGAGACTTGCAAAGATAACTTAATCATACATAAAAGAATTCAGAGGAGATTCAAATATTTCTCATAGATAAACTTGATCATAAATCCACAATTCATCGGATCTCGACAAACACACCGCAAAAAGAGTTACATCAAATAGATCTCCAAGAAGATCAAGGAGAACTTTGTATTGAGATTCAAAGAGAGAGAATAAGCCATCTAGCTAATAACTATGGACCCGAAGGTCTGTGGTAAACTACTCACAACTCATCGGAGAGGCTATGGTGTTGATGTAGAAGCCCTCCATGGTCGATCCCCCCTCTGGCGGAGCGCCGGCGAAGGCTCCAAGATGGGATCTCGTGGATACAGAAGGTTACGGTGGTGTAGCTAGTTTTTCGTCGTCGCTTCTGATGTTTTCGTGGTATGTGGATATATATAGGAGGAAGAAGTACGTCGGTGGACGCCCGAGGGGCCCACGAGACAAGGGGGCGTGCCCAGTAGGGGGGGGGGCGCCCTCCACCCTCGTGGCTTCCTCGATTGCTTCTTGACTTGCACTCCAAGTCTTCTGGATTGCGTTTGTTGCAAAAAGATCGCCCCCGAAGGTTTCATTCCGTTTGGACTCTATTTGATATTCCTTTTCTTCGAAACACTTAAATAGGCAAAAAAAAACAGCAATACGGGCTGGGCCTCCGGTTAATAGGTTAGTCCCAAAAATGATATAAAAGTGTAAAGTAAAGCCCATAAACATCCAAAACAGGTAATATAATAGCATGGAACAATAAAAAATTATAGATACGCTGGAGATGTATCAAGCATCCCCAAGCTTAATTCCTGCTCGTACTTGAGTAGGTAAATGATAAAAACAGAATTTTTGATGTGGAATGCTACCTAGCATAATTCTCAATGTAATTTTCTTTATTGTGGCATGAATGTTCACATCCAAATGATTCAAAATAAAAGTTCATATTGACATAAGAAATAGTAATACTTCAAGCATACTAATCAAAGTAATCATGTCTTCTCAAAATAACATGGCTAAAGAAAATTCATCCCTACAAAATTATATAGTTAGGTCATGCTTCATTTTCGTCACACAAAAATGCTCCCATCTTGCACACCCCCGATGACAAGCCAAGCAATTGTTTCGTACTTAAATAATCTCAAACTTTTTCAACTTTCACACAATACATGAGCGTGAGCCATGAATATAGCACTATGGGTGGAATAGAATATGATGATGGGGATTGTGTGGAGAAGACAAAAAAAGAGAAAGTCTCATATTGACGAGGATAATCAATGGGCTATGGAGATGCCCATCAATTGATGTCAACATGAGGAGCAGGGATTACCATGCAACGAATGCACTAGAGCTATAAATGTATGAAAGCTCAACAAAAGAAACTAGTGGGTGTGCATCCAACTTGCTTGCTCATGAAGACCTAGGGCATTTTCAGGAAGCCCATCGTAGGAATATACAATCCAAGTTCTATAATGAAAAATTCCCACTAGTATATAAAAGTGATAACATATGAGACTCTCTATATGAAGAACATGGTGCTACTTTGAAGCACAAGTGTGGAAAAGGATCGTAACATTGCCCCCCCCTTTTTTTGGGCCTTTCCTTTTTTTATTTGGCCTTCCTTTTTTTGGCCTTTCTTGTTTTGGCCTTTCCCTTTTTTTATTTGGGGACAATGCTCTAATAATGATGATCATCACACTTCTATTTATTTACAACTCATTAATTACAACTCGATACTAGAACAAGATATGACTCTATATGAATGCCTCCGGCGGTGTACCGGGATGGGCAATGAATCAAGAGTGACATGTATGAAAAATTATGCATGGTGGCTTTGCCACAAATATGATGTCAACTACATGATCATGCAAGGCAATATGACAATAATGATGTGTGTCATGATGATGAACGGGACGGTGGAAAGTTGCATGGCAATATATCTCGGAATGGCTATGGAAATGCCATAATAGGTAGGTATGGTGGCTGTTTTGAGGAAGATATAAGGAGGTTTATGAGTGATAGAGGGTATCGTATCACGGGGTTTGGATGCACCAGCGAAGTTTGCACCAACTCTCAAGGTGAGAAAGGGCAATGCACGGTACCAAAGAGGCTAGCAATGATGGAAGGGTAAGAGTGCGTATAATACACTGACTCAACATTAGTCAGAAAATAACTCATGTACTTATTGCAAAAATCTACAAGTCATCAGAAACCAAGCACTACGCGCATGCTCCTAGGGGGATAGATTGGTAGGAAAATACCATCGCTCGTCCCCGACCGCCACTCATAAGGATGCACAATCTAAGAACACCTCATGTTTCAAATTTGTTACACAACTTTCACCATACGTGGATGCTACGGGACTTGCCAACTTCAACACAAGCATTCTTTAAATTCATAATCACCCAACTAGCATGACTCTAATATTACTACCTCCATATCTCAAAACAATTATCAAGTATCAAATTGATCATAGCATCCAATTCACTTCCTATGATAGTTTTTATTATACCCAACTTGGATGCCCATCATTCTAGGACCAATTTTATAACCATAGCAAATACCATGCTGTTCTAAAAGACTCTCAAAATGATATAAGCGAATCATGAGAGATTAACAATTTCTACAAAATTAAGCCAACGCCGTGCTCTAAAAGATATAAGTGAAGCACTAGAGCAAAAACTGTCTAGCTCAAAAGATATAAGTGAAGCACATAGAGTATTCTAATAAATTCCAATCAAGTGGGTTTCTCCCAAAAGGTGTGTACAGCAAGGATGATTGTGGTAAACTAAAAAGCAAAGACTAATATCATACAATACGCTCCAAGCAAAACACATATCATGTGGCGAATAAAAATATAGCTCCAAGTAAAGTTACCGATAAATGAAGACGAAAGAGGGGATGCCTTCCGGGGGCATCCCTAAGCTTAGGATTTTGGCTATTCTTGAATATCTTGGGCGCCATGGGCATCCCCAAGCTTAGGCTCTTGCCATTCCTTATTCCATAGTCCATCAAATCTTTACCCAAAAGTTGAAAACTTCACAACACAAAACTCAACAAGAAATCTCATAAGCTCCGTTAGTGAAAGAAAGAAAAACCACCACATAAGGTACTGTAATGAACTCATTCTTTATTTATATTGGTGTTAAACCTACTGTATTCCAAGTTCTCTATGGTTCATACCCTTACTTACTAGCCATAGATGCATCAAAATAAGCAAACAACACACGAAAGGCAGAATCTGTCAAAAACAGAACAGTCTGTAGCAATCTGTAACTTTCGAATACTTCTGGAACTCTAAAAATCCTACCACAATAGGAAGTCCTTTGTAATCTGTCTATTGATCTACATCAAAAATAATCAATGCAAAAGCACAAAGTTTCTGTTTTTCAGCAGAATCAAATTAACTATCACCATAGGTTATCCTATAGGTTCTACTTGGCACAAACACTAAATAAAACATGAAAACACAACTAAACAGAAGGTAGATGCAAAATTTATTACTAAACAGAAACAAAAACAAAAAACACAAATAAAATTGGGTTGCCTCCCAACTAGCGCTATCATTTAACGCCCCTAGCTAGGCATAAAAGTGAGGATAGATCTAAGTAGTGCCATCTTTGGCACTCAATTCATAAGTAGCTCGCATGATAGATTCATAAGGTAATTTAACTTTCTTCTTGGAAAGTGCCCCATGCCTTTCCTTAATGGAAATTGGAATCTAATATTCCCTTCCTTCATATCAATAATTGCACCAATCGTTCTAAGGAAAGGTCTACCAAGAATAATAGGACATGAAAGATTACAATCTATGTCAAGAACGATAAAATCTACGGGCACCAAATTTCTATTTGCAACAATGAGAATATCATTGATCCTTCCCATTGACTTTTTAATGGTGGAATCCGCAAGGTGAAAATTTAAAGAGCAATCATCAAGATCATGGAAACCTAGAATATCACATAAAGTTTTTCAGAATAGTGGAAACACTAGCACCCAAATCACATAAAGCATAACACTCATGATTATTAATTTTAATCTTTATAGTAGGTTCCCACTCATCATAAAGTTTTATAGGTATAGAAACTTCCAAATTAAGTTTTTCATCAAAAGATTGCATCAAGGCATCAACAATATGTTTGGTAAAAGCTTTATTTTGACTATAAGCATGAGGAGAATTCACAACGGATTGCAACAAGGAAATACAACTTTCTAAAGAAAAATTATCATAATTAAATTCCTTAAAATCTTAGATAGTGGGTTTAATGCTATTTAAAGTCTTGACCTCTCCAATCCCACTTTTACCAAATTTAGCATCAAGATCTAAAAACTCCGAATCATTAGGACGCCTTTTAACTAAAGTTGACTCATCTCCAGTCCCATCATTATTAGGATTCATATTGCAAAACAAAGATCTAATAGGGGACACATCAATAACTTTAAGATCTTCATCATAATTTTCATGGAAACTAGAAGAACATGCCTTTATAAAGCAATCTTTCTTATCACGCAATCTAGCGGTTCTTTCTTTGCACTCATCAATGGAAATTCTCATAGCTTTGAGAGACTCATTGATATCATGCTTAGGAGGAGTAGATCTAAGTTTCAAAGAATCAACATCAAGCGAAAGTCTATCAACGTTCCTAGCCAAATCATCAACTTTAAGCAATTTTTCTTCAAGCAAGGCATTAAAATTCTTTTGAGAGATCATAAATTCTTTCACACTATTCTCAAAATTAGAGGGCATCTTATTAAAATTACCATAAGAATTATTTTAGGAATTTCCATAATTATTAGAGGAATTACTAGGGAACGGTCTAGGATTAAAGTTTCCTCTATAAGCATTGTTGCCAAAATTATCCCTACCAACAAAATTCACATCCATAGATTCATTATTATTCTAAATCAAGGTAGATAAAGGCATATCATTGGGATCAATAGAAGCACTCTTAGTAGCAGACAATCTCATAAGTTCATCCATCTTTCCACTCAAAACATTAATTTCTTCTATAGCATGCACTTTTTTAATAGTAGATCTTTCGGTGTGCCATTGAGAATAATTAGCCATAATGTTATCAAGGAGTTTGGTAGCTTCTCCTAAGGTGATTTCCATAAACGTGCCTCCCACAGCCGAATCTAAAAGATTTCTAGAAGCAAAATTCAATCCGGCATAAATATTTTTGTATGATCATCCATAAATTCAAACCATGAGTAGGGCAATTGCGAATCATCAATTTCATTCTTTCCCAAGATTGGGCAACATGCTCATGATCAAGTTGTTTAAAATTCATAATATCGTTCCTAAGAGAGATGATCTTAGTGGGAGGAAAATACTTAGAGATAAAAGCATCTTTGCACTTATTCCATGAATCAATACTATTCTTAGGCAAAGACGAAAACCAAACTTTAGCACGATTTTTAAGTGAAAACGGAAATAACTTCAATTTAACAATATCATTATCCGTATCTTTTTTCTTTTGCATCTCACACAAATCAAAAAATTTGTTTAGATGGGTAGCGGCAACTTCACTAGGAGGCCGGAGAATTGATCTTTCATAACAAGATTCAACAAAGCAGCATTGATTTCACAAGACTCAACATCATTAAGAGGAGCAACCGGAGTACTAAGGAAATCATTATTATTGGTATTGGAAAAGTCACACAACTTGGTATTATCTTGCGCCATCGCGACAAGCAATCCAACACACGAGCAAACAAAAAGGCAAGCGAAAGAGAGAGGAGATTGGGAAAGAGAGGGCGAATAAAATGGCAAGGGTGAAGTGGGGGAGAGGAAAACAAGAGGCAAATGGCAAATAATGTAAATGCGAGGGAGATGAGTTTGTGATGGGTACTTGGTATGTCTTGACTTGAGCGAAGACCTTCCCGGCAATGGCGCCAGAAATCCTTCTTGCTACGTCTTGAGCTTGCATTGGTTTTCCTTAAAGAGGAAAGGATGATGCAGCAATAGTAGCGTAAGTTTTTCCCTCAGTTTTTGAGAACCAAGGTATCAATCCAGTAGGAGGCTCCTCACAAGTCCCACGCACCTACACAAACAAACAAGAACTCGCAACCAACACAATAAAGGGGTAGTCAATCCCTTCAAGGCCAATTGCGAAAGTGAGATCCGATGGAGATAATATGATAAGATAAATATATTTTTGGTATTTTTATGATATAGATTAGAAAAGTAAAGATGCAAATAAAACTAAATATCAAACTTATATGATAAGAGATAGACCCGGGGGCCATAGGTTTCACTAGTGGCTTCTCTCAAGATAGCATAAGTATTATGGTGGGTGAACAAATTACTGTCGAGCAATTGATAGAAAAGCAAATAATTATGAGATTATCTAGGCATGATCATGTATATAGGCATCGCGCCCGTGACAAGTAGACCGACTCCTGCCTGCATCTACTACTATTACTCCACACATCGACCGCTATCCAGCATGCATCTAGAGTATTAAGTTCATAAACAACAGAGTAACGCATTAAGAAAGATGACATGATGTAGAGGGATAAACTCATGCAATATGATATAAACCAAATTAGAATCAATACACGGGAACAGGCTAGAAATCATATGCAGTATGCAACGAATAAAGGTGTCTCATCATAAGTGATTGATGCAGGATACAAAAGAGAGGTAGTTTCATGTAAGAACATGGTTAACAGATAGATGCAGTATGTCCCAAAAATAGGAAGGCATGTCATATTCACAGGTATAATGTGTAAACTAAGAAGATGCAATTTACCCTAATTAGAAGCATTACAAGCTAGACACCGTATGCAACATGCACCCACATATCACAGTGCGAAGTTAGAGCAAGCACCTGCGATGGTGGTGTAGGGGAAATGCGGTCTTCAAGTACAGAGCTATGTTCAATATCTTCATTTAGGCTTGCTGTTTCTTTAGAATCATGTGGGGAGGATGAAGTTGCACTCTTTATAATAGTAGCCTGTCTCATACTAACCCACGGGCGTGACTATCTCATCATAAGTGATAGATGCAGGATACACAAGAACAATAGTTTGATGTAAGAACATGGTGTGATAGGCATATGTAGTATGTACCAAAAACACGAAGGCGTGTCATATTCACATGTATAATGTGTAAGCTAAGGAGATGAAATTTAACAAATTAGGAGCAATACAAGCTAGGCACCATATGCAACATGCAAGCAGATATCACACTGCCATGTTAGAGCAAGCACCTGGGGCGGTGGAGTAGGGGAGATGAGATTGGAACTTGCACTACAGTAGGAGTAGCAGGAGAATTGCTACATCTTGAGCTGGCGTTGGTTTTCCTTAAAGAGGAAAGGGTGATGCAGCAATAGTAGCATAAGTATTTCCCTCATTTTTTGAGAACCAAGGTATCAATCCAGTAGGAGGCTCCTCACAAGTCCCACGCACCTACACAAACAAACAAGAACTCGCAACCAACGCAATAAAGGGGTTGTCAATCCCTTCAAGGCCACTTGCGAAACTGAGATCTGATAGAGATAATATGATAAGATAAATATATTTTTGGTATTTTTATGATATAGATTGGAAAAGTAAAGATGCAAATAAAAGTAAATAGCAAACTTATATGATAAGAGATAGACCTAGGGGCCATAGGTTTCACTAGTGGCTTCTCTCAAGATAGCATAAGTATTATGATGGGTGAACAAATTACTGTCGAGCAATTGATAGAAAAGCAAATAATTATGAGATTAGCTAGGCATGATCATGTATATAGGCATCACGTCCGTGACAAGTAGACCGACTCCTGCCTGCATCTACTACTATTACTCCACACATCGATCGCTATCCGTCATGCATCTAGACTATTAAGTTCATAAAGGACGGAGTAACGCATTACGAAAGATGACATGATGTAGAGGGATAAACTCATGCAATATGATATAAAACCCATCTTTTTATCCTCGATGGCAACAATACAATACGTGCCTTGCTGCCCCTGCTGTCACTGGGAAAGGACACCGCAAGATTGAACCCAAAGCTAAGCACTTTTCCCATTGCAAGAAAGATCAATCTAGTAGGCCAAACCAAACTGGTAATTCGAAGAGACTTGCAAAGATAACTTAATCATACATAAAAGAATTCAGAGGAGATTCAAATATTTCTCATAGATAAACTTGATCATAAATCCATAATTCATCGGATCTCGACAAACACACCGCAAAAAGAGTTACATCAAATAGATCTCCAAGAAGATCAAGGAGAACTTTGTATTGAGATTCAAAGAGAGAGAAGAAGCCATCTAGCTAATAAATATGGACCCGAAGGTCTGTGGTAAACTACTCACAACTCATCGGAGAGGCTATGGTGTTGATGTAGAAGCCCTCCATGGTCGATTGCCCCTCCGGCGGAGCACCGACGAAGGCTCCAAGATGGGATCTTGCGGATACAGATGGTTACGGTGGTGGAACTAATTTTTCGTCGCCGCTTCTGATGTTTTTGGGGTACGTGGATATATATAGGAGGAAGAAGTACGTCGGTGGATGCCCGAGGGGGCCACGAGACAGGGGGGCACGCCCAGTAGGGGGGGCGCGCCCTCCACTCTCGTGGCTTCCTCGGTTGCTTCTTGACTTGCACTTCAAGTCTTCTGGATTGCGTTTGTTCCAAAAAGATCGCTCCCGAAGGTTTCATTTTGTTTGGACTCCGTTTGATATTCCTTTTCTTCGAAACACTGAAATAGGCAAAAAAACAGCAATACGGGCTAGGCCTCCGGTTAATAGGTTAGTCCCAAAAATGATATAAAAGTGTAAAGTACAGCCCATAAACATCCAAAATAGGTAATATAATAGCATGGAACAATCAAAAATTATAGATACGTTGGAGACGTATCAAGAATCCATAGAGATCATCTGTTTCGGTTGCTCCAGAGGACCACCATCATTTTGTGCCTTTGTCCTTTTAGATTTTGCCTTGTCAAGTAAACACACAAGAAAAAGGAATGAAATTCGCAATTCCAAATTCGTTGATGCATGATACTGACGAACACAACTTTTATGTAAGGCAAGCACATTGTAGGAGTATGGAATATGTACGAAAAATGCTGAGCAGAAGGCATTTCAACAAATTGGAAGCAATGCAATCTAGACACCATATGAAAGATCCAACCAAAATCAGTGTACCAAGTTAGATGTGTCTCACTATAAGTGGCACTTCAACAAATTAGAGGCAATACATGTTTGAAATTATATGGAAGATGCAACCAATATTACACTGTTAACTTGAATGTGTCTCGTCAGAAGTGATTGATGAGGGATACACAAGAAAAGTAGTATGATGTAAGAACATGGTTAATACAAAGACGTAGTATGTACCAAAAACAATAAGGAATTTCATATTCACAAGTATAATGTGTTAACTAAGAAGATGCAATTTACCCTAATTAGAAACATTACAAGGTAGACACCATATGCAACATGCAACCACATATCACATTGCCAAGTAAGAGCAAGCACCTTCGATGGTGGTGTAGTGGAATTGCGGTCATCAACTAGAGAGCTACATCGACTATTTTCATTTAGCCTTGTTGTTTCTTAAGAATCGTGTGGGGAGGATGACCCTGCACTCTTTAAACGAGTAGCGCGTCTCACAGTAACCCGTCGGGGTGACTGTCTCATCATAAGTGATTGATGAGGGATACAAAAGAGAATTAGTTTGATGTATGGACATGGTTAATATACATATGTAGTATGTATCAAAAATAGGAAGGAATGCAATTATCAAAGGTATAATGTGTAAAGTAAGCAGATGCAATTTAACCAAATTGGAAGCAATACATTCTAGACACAATATGCAACATGCAACCACATTTGACAGCGCGGAGTTAAAGCAAGCACCTGCTATGGTTGTGTGTGGCAATTGAGATCATCAACTGCATAGCTACATTTACTATCTCCGCCTGCTGACACTACACCCTTTAGAGCGCTGAAACACTTAGTGTTTGTCTTTGAATTACACTAGAGCGACTTCTGTCTTTTCTTTTGTGTATTCATCAACACTGCGTTAGAGTCTGATATACCCATGCATAAAAAAATAATAGTGTGATTATGGGTGAAGTATGTGCACAAGTAGTACAGTGTAAAAGTAGTAGATAGTAGGTCGGTGAGAAATAAATGACGGGAGACATATGATAGCTCTACAACATGCATGGCACACGAAACTACTAGATTCTAGGATTTTGAAATATGAGCACAGGGATGGCTGGGAAATGCAGATGCTCCTCCAGCACACCACAAGGTGTGGTCCTATGAAAATAACAGACAACTATAAACAAATAGGCCAGTACATTTTTTCTGCACCATCCGATGTACAAAGAACGAGCAGATTGCCTTCATCTACCTCCAGCTAGTCAGTGTTGACGATCTTCCTCGAAACGCCAGCGACCACCGGCCTAGTCTTCTGCCTCTGCCCTCCCCTCGACCTCATCGCACCGCCATGCTTGGCACCGCCCCCCAGCTATCCCTTCAAGCCCCGCCGACCACCAGATCGGGCGCAAGCAGATCTTGTGCCCCACACCCCTATGATAGACACTGATGCGCCGCTTCCCCCGCGAACAAGCAGACTAGGTGCTCCGCATGCCTAAGCGGGTGCTGCCTCTTTTAGTTGTGAATCAACTTACCCTGAATTGAAATCCGGGCGGGCTACTGACCTCTAGCTAAGGTGAAATTGTAAATGGGAGGAAACCTTGTGCATTTAGTATCACGAAGAAGATGAAGTAAGAAGCGCTCAACTAGTTTCTTTCATGGGATGAATACGGTGTGAGCAAAGACGAAAGATTTGCACGAATAAGGGAAGAGGAGTACCTCTTTCTGCTAGTAGTGGTGTGTCTTCCTTCTGTTTTTCTAACGATCTTCTTGTGGTTCGCTGGAAACGAGAAGTTGTGGAGGATGGTGGAGCCTTCGAAGAACCCATGGCCAAGTTGTTGAGTGTGGTGCGGTGGCCGTCTATCGACAGCGGGGAACTAGATCCGAGGTGGCGAACAACGGCTGAAAGTGCAACTATCCCTAGGTGGTTTTGGTAATTCATAACAACATATAGCTCATTGAGCTAATGCTATTCCAAGACTATTATTTCAGGAAAGCTCAATGAATGGCATGGCATGGATGATGAAAGTGGATCCCTCAAAATATCAAGGACAAAGGATTGGATCAAGCTCAAAAGCTCAAGACTCTTCATTTTATATTTCAGTGATCCAAGATCACATTGAGTCTATAGGAAAAGCCAATACTATCAAGGAGGGATGAGGTGTTGCTTAATGAGCCTCTTGCTTCATGTGCTTAGTGATATGCTCCAAATACCCTCAACTACTTTCTCACATCCTCATTTGACCTAAACCTAAAGCCAAAATCGGTCACACCGATTCTTTCTATCCGGCGCCACCGAGTTCAAATGTCATAGCAACTGCCACAAACCCTAGGCAAATTGGTCTCACCGATAGGGATCTCGGTCTCACTGAGATGGGATTGTAATCTCTCTGTTTCCCTTCATAACATTTCGGTCTAACCGAAGTGAGCGATCGGTCCCACCGAGATTGCAATGTAAACTCTCTGTTTCCCTTTTGTATCATTTCGGTCTCACCGAAAAGAGGAAATCGGTCCCACCGAGTTTACCTGACCAAATCTCTGGTTAGCTAATTACCAAAATCGGTCTTACCGAGTTTGTGTAATCGGTCTCACCGAGATTACGTTATGCCCTAACCCTAACCATATCGGTCCTACCAAGTTGCATTTCGATCCCACCAAAAATCCTAACAGTCACTAGGTTTACTAAATCGGTCTGACGGAGTTTGTTGATTCGGTCCCACCGAGATTGGTAAATTGTGTGTAATGGTTAGATTTTGTGTGGAGTCTATATATACCCCTCCACCTCCTCTTCATTCGTGGAGAGAGCCATCAGAACAAACCTACACTTCCAACTTACCAGTTCTGAGAGAGAACCACCTACTCATGTGTTGAGACCAAGATATTCCATTCCTACCATATGAATCTTGATCTCTAGCCTTCCGCAAGTTGCTTTCCACTCAAATCTTCTTTCCACCAGATCCAAATCTTATGAGAGAGAGAGTTGAGTGTTGGGGAGACTATCATTTAAAGCACAAGAGCAAGGAGTTCATCATCAACGCACCATTTGTTACTTCTTGGAGAGTGGTGTCTCCTAGATTGGCTAGGTGTCACTTGGGAGCCTCCGACAAAGATTGTGGAGTTGAACCAAGGAGTTTGCAAGGGCAAGGAGATCGCCTACTTCGTGAAGATCTACCGCTAGTGAGGCAAGTCCTTCGTGGGCGACGGCCATGGTGGGATAGACAAGGTTGGTTCTTCGTGGACCCTTCTTGGGTGGAGCCCTCCGTGGACTTGCGCAACCGTTACCCTTCGTGGGTTGAAGTCTCCATCAACATGGATGTACGATAGCACCACCCATCGGAACCATGCCAAAAACATCCGTGTCTCCAACTGCGTTTGAATCCTCCAAACCCTTCCCTTTACTTTCTTGCAAGTTGCATGCTTTAATTTCCGCTGCCTATATACTCTTTGCATGCTTGCTTGATTTGTGTGTTGATTGCTTGACTTGTCCAAAGATTGTTAAAATCTGCCAAACTCTAAAATTGGGAAAAGGTTAGGTTTTTAATTGGTCAAGTAGTCTAATCACCGCCCCTCTAGACATTATTCAAGGTCCTACAAGTGCTATCAGAGCTTTGGTCTCCATTTGCTTTGATTTCCATAGCTTTGGGTGGTCATAGCCTTGGTTTCCCAACCTAGGAGAGTATGGCGTCTAGCAAGGGAAATTATCACCGTAGAGGTCCTTACTTTGATGGAACTAATTTTGCTAGTTGGAAGCATAAGATGAAAATGCATATTCTCAGACATAACCCGGCCGTTTGGGCTATTATTTGTATTGGATTGCAAGGTGAATTCTTTGATGGGAGAGAGCCGAACCGTCAAGCTAATGCGGAAGAATTGAAGATGCTGCAATACAACGCTCAAGCTTGTGATATCATCTTCAACGGATTGTGCCCCGAAGAATTCAACAAAATCAGTCGTCTTGAGAATGCAAAGGAAATTTGGGACACTTTGATTGATATGCATGAAGGTACCGACTCCGTCAAGGAATCCAAGTTGGATGTGCTCCAAAGTCAGCTTGACAAGTTCAAAATGAAGGATGGTGAAGGTGTCGCTGAAATGTACTCTAGGCTTGCTCTTATCACAAATGAGATTGCTGGCTTAGGGAGTGAAGAGATGACCGACAGATTCATCATCAAGAAGATTCTAAGAGCATTGGATGGAAAATATGATACCGTGTGCACATTGATTCAAATGATGCCCAATTACAAGAATCTCAAGCCAACGGAGGTCATTGGTAGAATTGTTGCTCATGAGATGTCACTCAAGGATAAGGAGGAACTTCACAACAAGTCAAGTGGTGCTTACAAAGCCTCATGTGAAGCTCCTACATCATCAAGTGAGAAACAAACCTTCAATGAAGAATTGAGCTTAATGGTGAAGAATTAGAAGCAAAGAAAGAAGCTCTAAGTCAAGGTCCTACAATGACAAAAGATCTTCCAGTCGACAGCGCAACTGCTACAATTGTGGGAGACCCGGACACTATTCCAATGAGTGTACGGTACCCTACAAAAGAGGAGAAGATTCTCCAAAAAGAAGAAATAGAAGAGAAGAATCACCGCCAAGAGAGAGAAGGAGTAGAGATGATCGTTATGAACGAAGACCCTCATGGAGAAGCAAAGATTCAGAAAGGAAGGACAAGTCATCAAAGAGCTACACAAAACGAAGACATCCAGTTCATGTTGGTGAATGGGTATCCGGTTCCGACTCTGAACATCACTCCGAGAGAAGCTATCACTCCGACTCCGAACATACTCAAGATGAAGGTGTTGCCGGTCTAGCACTTGTGTCAACCAACTCCTATGACATATTTGACTCACCAAATGAAGGAATTGGAAGATGCTTCATGGCCAAAGGTCCAAAGGTAACACATCCCGAGTATGTTGATTTCAATAGTGATTAAGATGACTTGCTAGGTGATGATGATTTACTTGTTGACAACTCTAGTGATGAATGCTATGATGGAACGTCAATTAATCATGCTAAACAAGATAAAACGAATGACAATGATAAGGAGAAGATTGAGCTTCTAACTAAAGAACTAAACACTCTTAAGTTAGCTCATGAAACTATCTTCGAAAATCATCGAGAACTTTTAAGAGCTCATGAGAAGTTACGCTTTGAAAAGCTCAATCTTGAGCAAGAGCATGAGTTCTTAAAGGCAATCAATGATGATCTTCGCAAGAAAAGTTCTTCTTACATTGCCAAGCGTTTACTTTTATCTACTTACATGCCTCAAGTCAAGTCTAGTAACAAGAACAAGAAAGATTCGTCCTCTAGTCGTAGCAATAACAATGCTAAATCCAATATTGTTGCTTCTAGTAGTTCTCTTGATTCCACTAATGATTCTCTTAGCCAAGTTACACTTGAGCAAGAAAATAGCTTATTGAAGGGAATTATAGAGAAAGGTGTATACAAGAGCCTTGCCGGGAGTAAGCAATTCGAGGAAATTGTACGCAAGCAAGGAAGGCACCGGAAGAATCAAGGTGTTGGTTTTGAACGAAAGTTCAATGCCAATGGAGTTTAGTGGGAAGAAGATCAATACCCCAAGACGAAGTTTGTTCCTCAACAAGAGAAGTATGATCCTACTTCTTTCAAGGGAACACAAGTTCAAGATGATCTTCCACCACAAGACCATAAAGGCAAGGACAAGCTTCAAGAGGAGATTGATGCATTTGAAGCAGCACCTAAGGCCTTGGTCAAGTGGGTTCCCAAGACTACGTCAAGTTCTACTTCATCAAGTACAACCACAACTCCAAGGATTCCCATCAAGATGATGTGGATCCCGAAGAAGAAGAACTAGAGAGTTCTTGGGGGTGACTCCGCCAACATTCTTCACTCATATCATTACGGCAAGATCAAGTGCAATCAACTTCCACATCTTGCACTAGTTCAAGGAGTCACAAACCCTCGTGTTGGTAAGGCAAGGGACAAGGTAACCAAATGATTTCATGGACATCATCTTGTGTGTGCATCACTCTATGTCTATGGATATTCTTGTTTTGTTCCTTGTGGGACTAACCCATGTAGGTATGTTGAAAGTGCAACTCACTCCAAAAGATTGCTGCAAATGATCTACATCAACTTTGAGCATTCACATCTTCAACACCTACATGAAGTCATCATCGACAAAACCCAAGGTTAGTTCATCCCTCTAAGGGGGGATCTCACATCTAGGGGGAGCTTAACTCTAAGAATTGAGTCAAAGCAACTCTAATGGTGTGAACACATCAATGCATTATGTAAAAGTGGTAACCCCACTTGAGCTTAAACGATGAGTATGACCTATGATCAAATGTTCCGATTTGACTCCTAAGTCAATATACTCATATATAGATGACCTAGTCATCGCCAATTGTTTGATAGATGCTGGAATTGGTTGTGCATGCTTTGCCACATATTTCATTTGTCACTTTATTGTGTGAGCATGCTGGTTGCATATTTTACTCATTCGAGGACATCCACTTGTTGTTTTGATTGATTGGTTTCCTTTTCTTTGGCCAAGTGGATGGACAAGAATGCCTAAGAACCTTCTCTAGCTATCTATGCTTATCTCGTCTCAAACTCTATTCATGCTACATCACAAAATTTGATCAAGTCAGATTCGAACCACTCTGTGTGAGGAGCACTCAGAGTCCCCGATTCGTCAGAGACTTAAACTTCCAAAACTTCTTTGTGATTCTCGGTCTGACCGATTCCTCCATTTTGGTCCCACCGAGATCACTAAGTCGATCTAGGTTTTCAATCTCGGTGCAACCGATATGAACTTTTAGGTCACACCGAGTTGCTGTAACTGTTAACAGTTATGCATCTCGATGCCACCGAGTTGTTCAACTCGGTCATACCGACATTGACGGGCTATATATAGTCACGGGCAAAAATTTGGAAATTCCTCCAAACCTCTTCGCCCGCGCGTAGCTCGCTCTGCCTACTAGGTCTACGGATCGTCGACTTCGTCGCCAGCCGCCTCCTGTCGCTGGTCTCCGCCGCCGTCAACAGATTTCTTCTCCGCCGTTGCCGCCGTAGCGAGTTCACCGCCGAACTAGGGTATGAACTCGATCACAGTGCTTTCCTCATTTGATTCTCAGCACATTGTGTTCGTAATGCATCTTGCCACGATTGAAACACTCCTATCCAGTCAATGTGATCCTTAGAATAGATGCAATTCGAAAATTTAGGGTTGGGTTTCCGCCGAAACCATCTCGGACCCACCGGGTTGAAAAACTCGGTTCCACCGATTTGGCTAACGCCATTGCACTAGTAAGTCTCGGTCTGAACGAGAATTACAAATCGGTGTGACCGATTTTAGAACTTTGTGAAACCCTAGCAGACTCGGTGCCACCGAACTGTGACTCGGTCTGACCGAGTTCACTAGTTTAGGTTCCAAAACTGCTTCGGTATCACCGTGTTTGAAAATCGGTAGATCCGAAATGCTTTCTATGGAAACTAAAACTAAGTTTTTGAATCATTCTTTTGCAAAAACCTCTGCATTTTGTGATGCTCATCCACTCTATCTCATCTATAACTATTCACAAGGTCAGCAGTCAGTGATTTGCAGCATGTCAGACCAAAGTGATAGTCAGAACAAGTTAGCAGAGCAGACTCACATGAGTGAGGGCACTAGTCCCTCAAGTACTTCAGATGAAGGGAGTAGAAGCACTCCAAGCAATTTGCCCAAAGCAGCCACAAGAGCCAGAAGGAAGAGAACCTCAGACTCAGAGGATGAGGACTATGTGGCAGCAGAAGATGAGGCTACTTCCAAGAAGGTAGTGCTCAAGAAGGTGCTCAGCTCAACTGCAGTAAAGCCAGGCATGAAGATCAAAAGGCCAGCAGGAACAGCCAATGTCCAAAGCCAGAGGATCAACTCAAGTATCTGAAATGCCTGATCCCAAAGAGCCAGCTGCAGAAAGAAAGAAAAGGAAGGAAAGGGTCAAGAAGACCATGGAAAGAGTTGTTGGTCAACCTTCTATGATGGAAGAGGAAGAAGAGGTCGCTGCTGAGGAGGATGAAGAAGGGCAGATCTTAAGAAAGATCAAACCCAAGATTCCAGACCACAATGATGCTCATCCTGTGGCTGAGAACATGAAGATCAGGAAAGACTCAGGGTTGAGGCTATGGAGAGAGTCAGATCCATATGCCACCAGGAGAAGGACTGCTGTAGATTACAGGTTCCACACCAAGGAGCAGCAGGACTTCTATGAGACAATCTTGTTGGACAAGAAAAGCCCATAGTGTGTGATATGAGGTGGGTCAACTGGACCTACATGAAGGAAAATGAAGAACACTATCCTGGAGTGCAAGCCAGTTTCATTGCTTGTGGAGTTGCAGATGTTGTTGGGCAGAAGCTCACCAACTGGAATGATGAACTCATTATGCAATTCTACTCCACAACACACTTCTATCCAGATGGCAGGATAGTTTGGATGTCTGAAGGAACGAGATACCAGTCAACCATTGAGGAATGGGCAAGTCTGATCAAAGCCCCAAAGGAGAGTGAAGATGACTTGGATGTATATGCCAAGAAGAAGATGGGACACAATACTATGTCACATATGTACAAAGAGATCCCAGACAAAGCCCTTGAGACTTTCTCGTTTGGGTCAGTCCATTTTCTTCTGTCAGGGCTGCCTACAATCAACTGGATCTTAAGGCACACTCTTTTGCCCAAATCAGGTGACCAAAACATGATAAGAGGCCATGCAATTAACTTGATTCACATTTTTTATGTGCCCCAGAAATTCAAGGTCATGAGCCTTATGGTTGAAACCATTAAGAGGACTGCAGCAGATTAGAAGAGAAGTTGTGGATATGCCCCACAGATTCAGGAGTTGATTAACTCAAAGATGGGCACAGGAAAGTATCAGTTGGATAAGGAACATTTTGCTCTCTATCCAGACTTTAAGGACAATCAAGTTGTCATGAATGAGAATGATCCATCATCAGTGCAAGCTCATGAGAAGAAGGAGAAAGCAAGGAAAGAGAAGGCTGCCAAGATGCCAACTCAAGAGGAGGCATCTGAGTATTTCTTGAAGAGAAAGCAGGAGAAGCTTGGTTACTTGATAGCATCAACACTGAGGATTGAGAAGAGGTTGGCCACCCTAACTCAAAACCAGGAGAGCCTGGAAAGGATCATGGAACAAAAATTCTATGATCTTGATGTCAAAGTAACTGAGATTCAGTCTGTTGTGGAACAGCTTCAGGATGACATGCAGGAGAGGAAGGGCAAAACAACCACAGATGCATTTGCCAGAGTGCCTAGAGCTCAGAGGTTAGCTGCAGTGCCTGTGACAGACACAAGAGCCACATCATCTCCACCAGCTACAGCTCCTACAGCTCCAGTGCAACCAGCTCTAGCACCAACTCCTCCAGATCCATCTACATCAACTGAAGTCTTCGTCCAAGGAGCCATCTCTACACCACCACCTGAAGACCAAGCCAGAGAGACGATCTAGCACTATGCATTTTTTATGAACTTTTTGGTAACTTGTTGCCAAAGGGGGAGAAAAATGTATAGATCATAGGCTTCGAGAGAGATATTTGCTGTTTTTTGTTCTCTCTTGTCTTCTTGGTTAAACTTGTTTGCTTTTTGATTGCTTGAGATACAATGCATTACCTGTGAGACATTGATGATCATGTGTTTGATCATAAGCTACACTTATGCTTGCTATATGTTATTATCTTACCTATCCTTATATGACCATTCACTTTGCTTGGTGATGAGTGCATGTATTTAATCTTTATTATTTTGAGCGCTCCACCAAGATGTATGTGACATGGAAGAGTAACCCATGAGCCTAATTCCTTGTGCATTTGCAGTCCAAAGCAAATCTTAAACTATGCACAAATTTAGGGGGAGCTCTTGCTTATCACATACTTCTCAAAGCGACGATGTTTTTCAATCTTATTATCATGTGTCGAAGCTTTGATCTATATGTTGTCATCAATTACCAAAAAGGGGGAGATTGAAAGTGCAACTATCCCTAGGTGGTTTTGGTAATTCATAACAACATATAGCTCACTGAGCTAATCCTATTCCAAGACTATTATTTCAGGAAAGCTCAATGAATGGCATGGCATGGATGATGAAAGTGGATCCCTCAAAATATCAAGGACAAAGGATTGGCTCAAGCTCAAAAGCTCAAGACTCTTCATTTTATATTTCAGTGATCCAAGATCACATTGCGTCTATAGCAACAACCAATACTATCAAGGAGGGATGAGGTGTTGCTTAATGAGCCTCTTGCTTCATGTGCTTAGTGATATGCTCCAAATACCCTCAACTACTTTCTCACATCCTCATTTGACCTAAACCTAAAGCCAAAATCAGTCACACTGATTCTTTCTATCCGGCGCCATCGAGTTCAAATGTCATAGCCACTGCCACAAACCCTAGGCAAATCGGTCTCACCGATAGGGATCTCGGTCTCACCGAGATGGGATTGTAATCTCTCTGTTTCCCTTCGTAACGTTTCGGTCTAACCGAAGTGAGTAATCGGTCCCACCGAGATTGCAATGTAAACTCTCTGTTTCCCTTTTGTATCATTTCGGTCTCACCGAAAAGAGCAAATCGGTCCCACCGAGTTTACCTGACCAACTCTCTGGTTAGCTAATTACCAAAATCGGTCTTACCGAGTTTGTGTTGGTCTCACCGAGATTACGTTATGCCCTAACCCTAACCATATCGGTCCTACCGAGTTGCATTTCAGTCCCACTGAAAATCCTATCGGTCACTAGGTTTACTAAATCGGCCTGATGGAGTTTGTTGGTTCGGTCCCACCGAGATTGGTAAATTGTGTGTAACGGTTAGATTTTGTGTGGAGGCTATATATACCACTCCACCTCCTCTTCATTCGTGGAGAGAGCCATCAAAACAAACCTACACTTCCAACTTACCAGTTCTGAGAGAGAACCACCTACTCATGTGTTGAGACCAAGATATTCCATTCCTACCATATGAATCTTGATCTCTAGCCTTTCCCAAGTTGCTTTCCACTCAAATCTTCTTTCCACCAGATCCAAATCCTATGAGAGAGAGTTGAGTGTTGGGGAGACTATCATTTGAAGCACAAGAGCAAGGAGTTCATCATCAACGCACCATTTGTTACTTCTTGGAGAGTGGTGTCTCCTAGATTGGCTAGGTGTCACTTGGGAGCCTCCGACAAAGATTGTGGAGTTGAACCAAGGAGTTTGCAAGGGCAAGGAGATCGCCTACTTCGTGAAGATCTACCGCTAGTGAGGCAAGTCCTTCGTGGGCGACGACCATGGTGGGATAGACAAGGTTGCTTCTTCGTGGACCCTTCTTGGGTGGAGCCTTCCGTGGACTTGCGCAACCGTTACCCTTCGTGGGTTGAAGTCTCCATCAACGTGGATGTACGATAGCACCACCTATCGGAACCTCGCCAAAAACATCCGTGTCTCCAACTGTGTTCGAATCCTCCAAACCCTTCCCTTTACTTTCTTGCAAGTTGCATGCTTTAATTTCCGCTGCCTATATACTCTTTGCATGCTTGCTTGATATGTGTGTTGATTGCTTGACTTGTCCAAAGATTGTTAAAATATGCCAAACTCTAATATTGGGAAAAGGTTAGGTTTTTAATTGGTCAATTAGTCTAATCACCCCCCTCTAGACATACTTAAAGGTCCTACAACGGCGTAGCGCGAACAACTCCAGTGCGGTGGATGTTTGTGACAGTGGAGTGGTAGCGGTGAGGCGTAGGACGGCATGGTCGAAGTGGTTCTGGTACGTCGCACGTTGGCGTCAGTGTCATGCAGGCAACTCTGCCTTGGCTTGAGCTGCTAAGTCCTTGAGGGTGTTGCGGTTGCGGTTGTGCTGGACGACGACGTCGGGGTACCGACTCTAGTGTGATGGAGGAGCGCAACGGAGGATTGAGCGTGATGGGGTGGAGGACAGAGGATGTTCGGGTTTCACGGCTGGTGGAGAGGGCATTTTGGCACCCACGGAGTATGAAATCAGGAAACGGAGGGAAGGGGAATTAAGGGGGAACAATGTTTCAGTTTGGGACACGCTTGTTTGAAATTGGGGGAAATTTACAAACTTTGCCCCCATCTAAAATTTTGGACATATTGCGGATCAGGGGTAGGACAGTAATCTCAGGTGTCCCAAATGGTGGGCGGGATAGATTTTGGCCGAGCGCATGGGTGTTTAGGCGCCCATGGCGTATGAATGCTTCTCGAAGGCGGTTGAGACTAGCGTCTTGGTGAAGTTGCAAACCTACCTCGGTTTAGACCTTTGGACATCGGGTCGATAGGCTACACGGGCCAGAGTCAGGACAATAATTTCCTACCACCAAACATTAATCTCGCGCAGCTTCGGGTGACTAGAGGCTTATTTGTCGCTTCGTTCAATATTTGGGAGAAAAAGCATTAACGTTTTCGGTTCTCTTGAATTGAACTTTCAGGATTTGTCAAACCTCACAAATCTTGACTCTTGAAAATCCTAAAACTACGATTATTTTGGAATGGAGGAGGTACATATGAATATACATTGTACACGAGCATATATCTGTAATACCTAAATAGTTCATCCCCACTAACATATTTCTCTTAACATGCAACCTATCCGCCTCAGCAGCCTTGACACATCACTAATCATGCTCTCTAAAAATATATTTGGCAAATAAATCATAGCATGCATATTGGCCGGTCATGCATTCGGTTTCCAGCTCAATGTGTTGTCCGTTCATTTCATGGTGCCATTAAACCACCAATCCAGCCAGCTGCCCACCTCCCCCATGGCCCCACCACCACCCCACCACAGAAAGAAAAGAAACCGACACACAAACACAAGTGGACGACCTAAACAGGGGAATGAAAAAGATATTTTTTTCAAGATCTCACCACCGAGAGATATCTAGAGAGGCTCTTCGGAGAGCAGGGATGCGCGACTTCTGCTCCATGCCCCCCCTACGGATTTGCTCTCCTGGTTGATGACATGCTGGGCTACCACCACCACGGCAGCACCGACTCCCTGACGGGCGGCACCGACCTAGGTGGGCTCCTCTAGAAAAGAGACCAATCTTTTGGTGTGGCGACCGCCTCCAATGCCTCTCTGGCTCCGGCATGACTACCAGTCCGACGGCTCTCCGGCTCCGCCACGACTACGGTTTGGCCTCCCACAGTTCTTCGAGATTGGATCGGTCGTGGTCCCGTTCTAGGTTGGTTCCTATGGCTTTGGCTACCGGTCCTTAGATTTGACTGCTGGACCGCTGATGCACCTCACCTCTATTCCTTTCATCCTCCCCTACTGACTACTATCTCCATTCCTGAAAGTGTACGAAGAGGAGAACATGGTGTTCCTTTTTTCCCAAATGGCACTGGAGTATGTATGATCCCTCAATGGTTGTTATTTATTTGTATGCAGAGGCAGGCTCGCCCTCAAGAAGACCCATCTATGTACTCACACTCTCAAGCATCCACATCGGCTTTACCAAATTGGTTTCAGAGATTGTGCAATGATCCTTGCACTAGTCCAGTTTTGCTTGATTCATGAATATGGGTAACACTAACTATTTCTCTTTTTTTGCGAAAACTAACTATCTCTATATGATTTCTAAACTTTTATCCATAGTTTTCACAGTCATATCAAAGCAATAAGAACTCACAACGTTCTTTTCCAACAGTTAAGATTGGGCTCTGTAAATTATTTTGTACCAAACCACTAGTAGTATTTTGGGTTTAGTTCTTTAGTGTTTTGTTTTTATTATTATGTGATGCAAAATTATTTTCTTCCATTTACTATCCACCTTTTTAACCATTTTTAGATCGTTGACAACTTCATCTCTCTCCTGCAGTTAGTGAAAACTTTGTCTCCCTCTAGGGGTGACCAAGTTGATCTACAGTTAGTGACAACTTTGTTTTATTCTAATGCACAGACAAGCAGTACTCTCCATACATGTGGATATCTAATCACAACACACTCAAGCCAAGAAACTGCAGCCTTCAAGTACATGGTATGCTACACATCCCTCGGTGCCAAACTTAGGCTTTTGACTTTGTTTTCCAATTGATGTCTAACCTCTGCAAATTCTGAGAGGAAGTCGAGCAATGTGATCCAGTATTGGAAGTAGCATCACCATTTTTCATGTATAATAACATGGCATTTTATGGTATACATTGCTTCCTATTGGTGTTGTATTCACATGACGAAAGAAGTACTATTTTCATGTATAGTAACATGGCATTGTATGGTATACATTGCTTCCTATTGCTGTTGTATTCACATGATGAAAGAAGTACTATTTTCATGTTCGTAATAATATACCCCTTCCTCTTATTTGATGAAAATAGAAAGAGCATTGCTAGTGCATACAAGGAGAAGAAAGACATGATTACTACCATAAACAAGTTCTTTACCTTGCCTGAATCCTAATTACGGATTACTCACTCGACATGGACACTCTTATTTATTCCCACTGGTGTATACCATACAATGCCATGTTATTATGCATTGAATATATTTCTTTGCATTAATGCTATCGATTTCCCAGTCCTGTCATGTTTTCTTTGGTGCAACTTCTACATTTTTTATTGCACAACATTCCTTCTCCCAACCGAGTATGCACTCCAAGACAAGTCGCAGCCCATTTCCCTTTCTATCTTCTCTCTCACACTTATTTGTTTTTGCACTTTTAACATAAATTATGTTAGTTTGTGAGATGTAGTGCAATCTCTATCTCGTTCTTATATCAATGGGACTGAATCTCATGTCTAGTAGCCATTGTTCTTCACGTCTTTCAGTGGATGTCCATTCTTCTACTACTGCGCTTCTGTTTACATCCTCTGTTTGTTGTAATTAGATTTGTGGTGCTAAAGGTCACTATTACTTATTTTTGTTGAGATATATTGCTCTGGTCAACTGTTGAACTATTTGTTTCCCTTTGTGATGATAACATTTTTAGTATGAAAAATCATATTATTGATGAATTGATCAGGTCCACTCCGTTCGACATCTTAACATGATGAAAGAAATACCTCTGCAAAAAGAAATGCATGGTATAAAAATACCATATGAAGGAAAAAATAGTCTCTTCGGGATTTCAACTGCCTTATATTACAAATTCACTGTTCACTCTAATATTGTGTGCCATATAGTATTGCTATGTACAACAACTCACAAATTACGCTATTTATATCACCTCACTATGTGTTACCATGTGATTTGTGTTGTTCAGATTAAACACATTTTTAAGCGTAACTTTGTGGTTCACAAATTCTTTTTATTTCATTGGAAAACCATTTTTTTAATGTTTGAAAAGCTTATCTATCTTTGTATTATTCATGAGTGTTGTATTCGACACAACTCTGTTTGTATGTCGCAATCAATGGACTTTCAACCATAATCAAATAATTTTACAACCGATGGTTCATGTATGGATCTTAGTAATGAGCATATGTTACCGCAGCAACGCGCAGGGTATTATCTAGTTAAAAAATATGCATCTTACCTCAGTTCATGCATGGTTCCAGATATAATCTCCTTGGTTGGAGAAAAATAGATAGACATGCGTATGAATATATAGCATGTTCAAACGCACAACAAAGATTGATGCCCCCCTTTTAGATCTAATTTACAAATGGCATTATATTGGATTCAAATAGATGAATGCACTTCATATGAATTCGAATCTTCGAAACCCCCTTTATGTTGAATTCAACATGTATTCTATTTCATAGCTAGCAATTTGGAATGTATCCATGTAAGTGACAAATGTATGAAGTGCTTCACACTAACAACATGGAATGCACTAATTAATGTTTATATATGAATTGCAAAGCAATGCATTGTCTGGATTTCAAACCACTCTCACTCTATGGATCAATAATATGAAATAAACACATGCACATGCTAGAATTCAATAGAGTATGGGTGTCTGATAGACTGATGTTCGTTCATACGCAAATTGCAAAATTCATAATCTCATCCAAAAATAATAATGCCATTTATAATCTAATTTAATGCATAGAACTGCCTTTTACACGTAGATGCACTATGCCTCGGCCCGTTCTCACACACACGCTATATATATCTCTATCTAACACATAAGTGCACACACTTTATATACATCGACATTTCTCTCTCACACATGCTACAATCTCTCCCGGGGTGTCGGGGTGTCTAACACACACACACTCTCTATATATCTCCCTCTCTCTTTCTTACTACTATGTACCACTCTTTTCACTAATCTCAATTGGAAAACACTATTTCTCTCACATGCATATATACACACACACACGGTCTCTACTAGCCCTCTATAGGCACATATATGTGCCTACGTGTCTCCCGCATGCACATTATCTTTAGGACTCTCTCGTACACATCCCCCCCCCCCCGCACACCTCTCTCTTAGTAGTTGGCAGATATGATTCCATCGGATCATTTGGTAGGACATCCCTGATTGTTAGGCTGGATGGTAATACAAGGCAAAGTTTTACCCAAGTCCAGGCCCTTGAAGTTGAGGAAAAAGCCTACTCCTGGTAGTGTATATTTGTGATTGGGGTGTGTACAAAGTACACGTGAATACCATGCATTGTGCGTGTGTGTATACTATCGACGAACTAGCCCCCGGGCTTCTATAAAATACTCGGGGCCTAGGGTTACAAATCATATATAGTCGGCTTATCATCAGTGGGGATAGAGTCCTCCACGACTTTGGTAGCTTTGTTTTGTACGTCGAGTCCTTCGCATGGGTCTTCGTATAATGCGTCTCGGTCCAACCTATGTGGCGCAAGATGGAATCGACCCATGAGTCCTCACGTTGACTCACACCCCACACACAATCGGTTAGTAAGAAAATAAGCATATACAATAGTACAGTGTTATACATGAAAGTTAATTGCTTGGTACAATAATATTTGTTCTGCATTGTGAATGTTTATATTTTCTACTAAAATATTAGTCACGGGAAAGAGAAACAAAGGGCATATCTCCTTGTCTCCACCGGACACCCCCACTTTCTACACCACTTTCACGTACGCACGCAAACTATCTCTCAGCCCTCTAAAAGTATACATGCCCCTGACACATTCACGCGTGACGGTTACTGTATTTCAAGCGAAAGCACTATACCGCCACTGGACTTCAAAATATGCTCATTATGGTCACCGTATACATTCTCGTGGTGATCATACGGTATCTAGCTCACGATACGTCTCCATATTTTGTTGATGACACTGACGGACATTGTATTTGATGCGTGCTCCGTATTTTGTTGATGACACTTACTGCCATTGTATTTGAAGCGAAAACACGATATGGTCACTAGACTTCAGAATAAGCTCATCACGGTCACCATATCCATTTTGTGGTGCTAACCAACCTGTGGTTGGATGGTTAGGAGGATAGTGGTTTCCCCAGCCACCAGGGTTAAAGTCCTGGTGCTCGCATTTATCCTGGATTAATTTTAGTATTTTCCGGCGATGTGCATTCAATGGGACGAGACGTTCCCCTCGTCTATGAGGCACCTATGGTGACTTTGTAAAATTTCAAGATCATATCCTGGCTCACTCTCTCGAAGGTGCTAAAAGAGGTAGGGTCTGCGTATGTGTGTGTGTGTGCTTATAGCGGTGAGTGTTTATGCATATATATGAGCGCTTGCGTCTGTACTGTGTTAAAAAAATACATGTCGTGATTATACGGTCACTGGCCCACCATCTATTGACCAGTCAAATGTTCCATGTGGCGTGACTACTGTTGCACCATCAGCGTGCGTAACCGTGGGGCCCACCTGTCACTGCGTATATGAAAGAAAGAAATGGTAGTTTGAGTATGTACTGTGTTAATAAAATACATTTTATGGTGATCATACAGTCACTGGCTCACCATACAGCTCCGTAATTTATTGATGACACAATCAATTGACCAGTTAAACGGTCCGCATTCCGTAGCACATATTACCATAGGGCCCACCCATCAGCGCGTATATGAAAGACAGAAATGGTTATAAATTAGTGATCGGTGGGGATTCGAAGTCGTGAGACCTCTGGTTGGCAGCCCGCGCCCCCTAACCATGGCGGACAAGGATCACCTTGTGATGATATGCTGAGCCGTCCGTTTTAATTGCACGCACGCAAGAGCCACTTTGGTGAATACAAACTCATCACACATGCGCACAAACACGCTCGGAACGCCCGCATGCATGCATGCATGCAATACTCACACGTACTTGCACATGCACACACACAACACTCGCACGAACACATGCACACATGCAGGCGTGCAACACTGACACATACACATGCACTCACGAACAGACGTACGCACGCACACATGCATGCAACATTGAAACATACACATACACACACGCAACACTCACACGCCTGCATGCACAGAACACACGACACAACACACACACTCAACCTATACGTGCATGCACCCTTTGTTAAGGACATGGATTATTACGGATGTTAATAAATCTTATCTGTGATAAGCAAAACATTGATGTTTGCAGCGGTCTTTATGAATCACAATGTATCGAACGGGCTATCAACGTATATATGAAAATTTTAAAATTATCTTACGTTATATAGTAGGCTTATCTACATAAATTGATGACGTCACACTCAATGAACAATTATCGGTTTATGAAATGCCCGCTTCTGACCACGCTGGCCCACCAAAAGCTCCTCTGTTGTGCACTGCCTATGTTGGGTCACTGACATGCAATCCAGGAACACAACGATCCCACACGTCCGTCGAAGAATGGTGCAGTGCCGTACGTCAGAGTTGAGGGCGCCGCTCGCTGCACGCCCGGCTGAACATACCTCCTTGCCGCATTCAAACGCCTCCATGAAACCCGTGTGGAAGCCGATAAACCTACTCTGGACACACGTCCGTTCATGATCGGGCTGGCATTAAATGCAACACCGGCCAAGCTCCTCCCGTCCACCATCTAGTTAGTCTCCTATTTAAACGAGGCCAGACGTCGGCCAAGAATCACACACCTTCGCCGCTCCCCTATCTCCTCCTTCACCATTTTCTCCACTCTTAAAGTGGCTTACGAAGAGTAGTTATTCGGCATCCAAGCCGGCTGGGTGGCCCGATGAGCCCGCCGGATACGAGCTATCCAGCTTGCTGATCCACCTCCCTCCCCTCGCCCGACAGAGCCAAATGCCACCCAAGCCGACGCGTGGTTCAGCAACTTGCAGCTCCAGGCCAGCTCGACGAGGAGCGGCGAGCTGCTGCATGCCGGCACGGTGGGGAGCACAGGCGTTGTCGCTGCCGGCCACGTTGCCGCCTTGTACCGCGCCTCCTGTGTTTGCGACCGTGTCTCCCGTTTCTGTGGCTGAGACTCCCATGCCTACGGCCGCGCCATGCAAGCAGAGACAGAAGCCAGGTGCGCGGAGAGCGACGAGTCAGTGGACAGCGCCTCCACGTCCGCGGCCATCATCCAGGAGAAGTAGAACACGAGAGACTGCCGCCGCTTGGGTCCCATGAAGGCCACCGCGGAGGCGACACCGGCGTACACAGACGGTGTCTTGCCAGATCCTTTTTTTGTGAGGACCTTCATCGAAGCAGAGAAGTCTCCTTCAGACTCCATCGTTGGCATCAGGCAACGAGGTCAGTTGAGCGGTGGGGAAGCGAGCCATCCTTTGCGCTGAAGCATATACCTTCGGGGCTCTTGGTAGTCCGGTGATCGTGCTGCCGGACATGAGGAAGAGAAATGGTCGGTGGGCGATCATTTAGGCTAGGTATTATAATACTTGTGTTGTTCAGGACTAGCACCGCTTAGTTGATTTGAATGTAATGAAATCCGTCATGTTTGTATGAAAATCCGGTATTTTATATGAATTCCATCATTGTTTATTTGACATATCGCCGTGTTTGCATGAATTTCGTCTAGTTGGTTGAGTGGCTTTCAGAATGTGTGCGGCTACGGTTGGATGTCATAATTTGTGGGTGTTGGTTGGTCTGCGGCCGGCCCGAATGGCGTGATGGGACAAAAAAGCACAACTCGTGCGAGCTTGTCTCCAACGCGCGCGTTGGAGGATGCATGAGCACCGAGCTCTTCCTCGTTCATTGGTGGCAAAGGCACGGATGGATAAAAGGGTCGCCAATATTTTGGCTACCCCGGGTAAGATCCAAACAACCCCTCCCAGCCCCACCCCTCCCAGCACATTCAAATCCGTCGTTCGCCGTGAAATTTTGCCATGTGTTATTTTCGTGGATATTTTGCTGTGTGAAATCAAATTTAAATATGAACGTATAATCGGTGTCCGCGGTCTTCTACCAGGACATAGTAGGATGGCCTCATAGTAGTAGTAGTAGTAGTAGTAGTAGTAGTAGTAGTAGTAGTAGTAGTAGTAGTAGTAGTAGTAGTAGTAGTAGTAGTAGTAGTAGTAGTAGTAGTAGTAGTGTAGAGTACTACTAGTACTACTCCTACTAGATAGTGAGTGTTTACTATCTTATCTACGTACTAATTGCAACGCATGCACATGTTAGCAGTATAATGACCACGTATGGATTTGATGGTAAGATTTGCGTAAGTTGGATGTCATATTATTGCTCAAACATTTGGTCAAAGTTAGCCTTCAAAACGCATTTTATACCCTATATGGATTGAGGGAGTACATGCATTGCTGAGGTTTCTCTTAATCCTTGTGTGCAACATTTTTATTGAAGCTTGAAATATGAACATGTGAATGGGAGGGACTACTACAACCCTTCCAAAAGAACTATAGTACTAATGGTATCGTACTCCCTCCGTTCACCATCTCACATGCTCAGTACTTTTGCAAACTATGGAAGTAACAAACTTATTCCACCACTCAACATCTATTATGGATACATTGTTGATTTTAAATTGAGTCATATAGAATGGAAATTAGGCACTTAGGGCATCCACAATGTATGTTTTTTTGTTTCCTCTAAGCCCTCTCTGCTCTTAGAGGCAGGCCTCTATACATTGCATGAACTGCCTCTAACCAAAAATTGGCTAGCATCGTGTCTAACCTTAGAGGCTACCTCTAACAATGTAACAATCCATCTGGTCCCAATTGTCAGCCTTAGGAAGCATAAAGTAGGAGTACAAGAGAAATAGTACTGATTGGGTAAATGTGTTGCTAATTAATACATTTTTAATTTTTGCTAGGTCCGACCTTAGAGGCTGGTTAGAGTCTCTATACATTGTCATTTTTTCATTTGATAAGAGGCAAACCATGTGGGGCCTACCTTAGAGACAAGGCTCTATACACTGGAGATGCCCTAGACGTATTACTTTTGATGTGTCCCGTCAACTCGCAGAACGAGGAGAAGCTTTCTTAGTACACCGTCTCCCCCGCCCACTAGCGTGGTGGCTCACAGAGTCGCAGGACGAGGAGAAGCTTTGTTACTACGTCTACGCGCGCTGCCGTGCCCACGCGCGCGGCGGCTCGTAGGACGAGGAGAAAATTTTACTACTCCCTCTGTTACTCCTCGTCCCTATCTTGGTTAGAGAGATTATCATTTTGTTTGAAATATATGTCTTTTAGTAGTAGGAGGAGTAGTACTACAACAATTTCCTTGGAGTCTGTGGTGCAGCAAGCTACCCTAGGCTATGCTACTACTCCCTCCTTTCTGGTTTATGGATCAATTTCAAAAATCTCTCCAACCAAGGTAGACGGTGAATGGTGGAGTTAATTTCGTAGTTTGCACAAGTAATTAGTACCCTCGTTTTCTCAAGAAGTTATGTTTACCGATGCATTAATTACAACGAATGCATGCATGACCACTAAATTTCCATGAACTACTACATGCATTGGTGCGTTTTCTCTTGATACTACTTGCATCGGGTGATTTAATGCACCTCGAAATCCAAACATGTGATGGTACTACTAGTACTCCCTCCTTTCCGGTTTATAGGGCTTATTTCAACTTTAATATTTTTCCAATTTAAAGGGCTCATCTCCATCTCATTTTAGTTTTCTAGGCGCATTAAATCTTTGCATGCAAGAATTAAAGGAATGCACCAATGCATGTAGAAGCATGCACTGCATTTAATACAAATTAATGCATGAGTTTAATTTGAGTAGTTTTGTAAAATATGAGATACATTCCTCCACTCGCAAAATGCCTTGGCTGATGAGATTTCAGATTTGAGCCCTATAAACTAGAAAGGAGGGAGTAAAATTGAGACTTATAAAAAAGAAAAAAGATTTTTTTAGATGAGCCCTATAAACCAGAAAGGAAGGAGTAGTAAGTAGTACTACCTCCATAGTGGGTATGTACTCTGTAAAATCAGATTTTCCCAAAACTAAGTCGCTCAACCTTTAATTGCGTGTTTCCCTTCCTGCCTCGTTGCCTCGAACAGACTATGCCAAACTCCCCTGCCTGCCGAGTGGGAAAACACCCGTCCTCGCCTTTTTCTGTCAGGGTTTGTACCGATGGATCGTGTGAAGCAGCAAAAACCAAGCTGTGTGCTGTACTCCCCCGTCGTACTAAAAGAGTGGAGACGCTCGCTTTCATGAATTATGTACTTCCTCTTGCCAACATGTGGGACATATAGCAACCGGGTCGACGTGTCATGCACCCAATAACAGTGCAGAACAGCAGGGGGGTGGCAGCCCAGTCGTAGCACCCAAGTAGTAGTAATGAGCAATGGGACGTCAAATCACAATCCCGCACTTTCCCAGACGGAAGAAGCAATCATTATTTCACACTTTGTTGAATCCGCTTTGCCATCATCTCCTTCCTTCAAGAAAACCACGTATTGCTTCTGCCATTGTTCTGCCTCAAGAGGGACGCGCATCGCCTTGGTATATCATGACACGTGGGACCGCATGACAGGCCATGCTCCCCCTCCCACCGCTCGACAAAATCACCTCATTTTAACTACTTCCTCCGTCTCGGTTTACAGGGCATGCATGTCGTTCTAGGTTGAGAATTTAACTAGCTATATATTACTATGTGATGAACAATATATGTTTAGAAACTACATCCGCTTAGGAATCCAATGATATACTTTTTGTGACATAGTAACTCATATTTAGTTAGTCAAATGGATGACTAGAACTACATGCATGCCCTGTAAATCGAAGGGAGTAGTATATTTTTAGATAAATATAGTCGGGATTCACCAAGGAGCAAAACCAAGTCGTAGGCTGCTCCTGTCGTTTTGGTGTATCAACTCAAGCAGGGTCAGTCCACACACGAAATGGCACACAATTAAAAAGACCCCTTTAGCCAACATGTGGCTCATCCACCATCTTGTTCCACATGCGATGCACCAAATTACAGTTCGGAGCAGCGGTTGGACTTGGAGGCACCCCGATCGTAGCGCCACAGTAGCAGTAAATGGGTGATGCAGGGTCAAATCACAAAGCCCCACCTTTCCCGCATTAAGCTGGACGGACGAAGCAACCATCATTTCACTCTAGGGCGCAAGAGAATAAAGAAACGAGAAAACCAATGATGCGTGCGACAGCTACCTAGGGCACCCTAGGGTAGGAGCCTCCACTACAAATCGGCTTCTCCCTCATCCTCTTGAAGAAAACCGATGATGCATGCGGTGGGTAGGGTTTGTAGGAGTACTACGGCGTGCCGGGCCACGGCATAGTAAACGGGAGAGGGATTGAGTTCGAGTTGACGCATTAACACAGGTGGGCCGTTTGGTTTTACGTGAACGAGGTAACATTTTGGGTTCGGGGGCCAGTGGAGATATATGTAGTACAAAAAAATTGTGGACGTAGGTTCGACCGAAAGGCAATGATGCATGGGCCCCACATTTTGATATACCCGCGGCCGCGTGAAATTTTCTACTCAAAGTACTGCATAAAAGTTCCTCCAAAAACATCTATAACTAATGGGAAGTGAATGTATGCTTAAAATGAATATGGAATACAAAGAGAAAAAATGAATTGCAGTTGAAAGAATAACATTTCTAACAAAAATGTGAAAGTGAACTACATATGTGTGCACATGACCAACACATACATTGTCAATACAAAATCTAATGCAAGAAATAACTTATGAGTAACTTGCACGAATTGATGATGTGGTACTTGCATGCATAGAGTACAAAAACAATGTGATTTATGACTTGCATGCATGTTCATCACAAAAGCTACTAGTGGGTTGTACTAGCTATTTACGAATAGAGAAGATGTATACATGGAAGTTGTAGGGAAAGAAATGGCATGTCTCTCAATTCCTATGAGTAGGGATTGGAAAAGATATGTCATTTGGTTTACATCATATGAACTTTTCTAATGAATCTAGAGATGACATGTATCTCAATTCCTATGAGGAGGGATTAGAAAAGAGATGTCATTTGGTTCACATCATAGGAACTTTTCTATTGAATATACGCTAATGTTTATTTTCCTTTGAAATTGTGGGAGTATAGGAATCCATTCATATGAACCAAGTGGCTCTAAAGCTATAAACATGATATCATGTTTATTTTCCTTTGAAATGTGGAGTATATGAATCTATTCCTATGAACCAATTGACTCTAAAGGAAAAAATCCTATAAAAATCATATCCTATAGAGTTCCTATGATATTCCTCCACACCAAAGGATGGTTGAAATTGATACAGGTCATACGACGGTCTTTCTTTGTACACTCCCCCCATCTCTACATTTACCTCTCGAAGATGACTGAAATGATATATACTAGGTATTCTATATGTGCATTTTGGTATACGAAAACTCAGTAAAAGTTTGCGAGGTTTGAATTTTCAATAAAGCTATATGCGCTACATTTTGGAACGGAGGGAGGAGCATACGGCAGTTGCTAACACTCACGTGAAGGATTTGCGTGTCGGAGGAGTGGATGTTCTATTAAATGACATGGCAAAACTGACACCGTCGGATGCCGATCTAACGGTTCTTACGGTGTTCGTTAGGAAACGGCTTTTGGCGAACGTTGGTCAGATATGATTTATGGACACATGCATTGCATTGAGACGTGCTCCCCTCTCTCTCATGCACACACGCATCCTCAAGAGTCACTACTCTCCTGAGCCCTCTCGCACCCACCGTTTATCTATAGGTAGACGTCACACACATATGTGTTATTCACACCCTACCCAAAGAACTTCTAAAAAAATAAAAGATGCCACACACCTTTTATTTTAACTCACACGTCACACACATATACTATTACTCTTGTGGTGAACGTTCTTTGGGCGTAGTATATTATACACTCAGAAGAGAACCGGTGCATGCCCGCACTAGTTCTCTCACACCCACTCGCGGGTACACATAAGAGCGCATTTTTTTGAAGCTAGGAGCATATTTGTTTACAAAGAGGCATCCCAATTGACATTTTGACTATTCTATTTTTCAACTTGATGGAGGGTCGGGCACCGCACGTGAATGATACAGTATTGTGCATCCTGGACGCAGTGGCATTTCTACTTGAACTTTAACTTAAAATAGTGCTTCACGCACATTCAATTTAATAACGGCTGATACAACAAAACCACTCCACTATATATATAAGCAGGAGCCTCGACGCTTGCTTTACTAGGGTTCCTCTCTTTCACTCTCTCATGCTCTCCAGATCTAAGCAAGACATATGTGTCCACACTCTCTCTGCTCACGACTGGTCACAAATCCGGTCGGACCACCTCGACCAGGGCAGGGGTGTAGGTGCATCGTTCACGCGGTTGTCGACGGCGAGGGAGGAGACCAACAGCTACATGTGCATCCCAATCGGTGGCCATGCCGTTCTCTCTGAGACAGTACCAGCTCGGGAGGGCCTCTGACCCATTCTTCCTCCCTGCGGTATTGTGGCGAAGATGCGGCCTCCGACGTCGTCTTTGCCACATGCCGACGACCCTCAGGTATGTATTCCTTCGAAACCTGCCTTGCTCTACTACCCCAGCTCCCCACGTGGCTGTGTGTGGATCTTTTTCTACTTCCGTCGGCTATTCCAAAGCCACTAGACTTTTACTATTATTAGAGGTAAAGCTAGTTCATACAGTCGAATCTAAGAGTTGGTTCAAATAGGGAAGAAAGTGGGAAAGCTGTAGCATGAATCTAGGACTTGGTTCTAAGAGGAAATGGGGGAAAGTAATAGATACTGGCTACCCAACCGGTTTCTTCGTTGAAAAGGCGAAGAAAGCATGGTGGATGGCGAAGAGTGGGGGGAAGTGGACCTGTCTCTTGGTCGAAAAAGGAAAGAAAGTGAGGGGTGTTGGGGACAAAACAAAAGAGAACGAGTAGGTCTAGATTTCCTGTGCTCACATAGGAAAATGTCGCAGTGGAGATAAAAAATGGGACAAATGCAGACATGATGACTGAGTGTTTTCCACTCTCGGCAACCACATCTGCCTCACCACTTTATGCCCCTGTTGTCCCTACGCCCATATCGCTACCATTAATGTAAAATCACATGAAGCATTAAGCAATGCCACCTAATGTCCATATTAAGTAATGGTCTAGTGCCGTCGATAAATTGAAGCAATGCCACCACCATTTTATGAAGTGCTTCTGTCTTGCTTTATTTCCCATGAATTGTGTTTTTGCAGTTACACTTAAATCTCACACCGCTAACATTGCTTCATCCCAGTGGAACTGCACAAATTTGATTGCACATTTACTGACCATGTGCTACTCTCATGACACTAATACTAATGCTATTGTTCTGCATGTTAATCTAGTGGAAGTGTTGATGTGATGTGCTGCTACTTAAGGGCACTTTCATACTGTCAATGTAGTGCCAATTATAACACAATAGATGTTGTTGTTAATCATATGCCACTGCAAATAACGTCACTGTTTAAATAACCGTATTCCATATTTGCGCAAATAGGGATGTCTGTCTCCATATCGTTTCTATATGCGCAATCAAAAGTACACACCTCAGTTTTAGTAGAACTGCACAAAATGAGATGGCTACTCCTTGTTGCCGTCGTTTAACCACCCATCTTTCAGGTATTCCTACATTGGTAGTAACTAGGTAGAATGACCAACGCAATCTAAAAGAAGTTGATTCGTATGTTTTACTTCCTGATTGCAGTGTGGGGACGAGCGAAAACAACTGCATCCTAGTAGGGAATGCACTTTCTCCCAGTTCATCCATGAACAAGGATTAGCTGACACGGCTGCACAAAGGTTTTTGGGACAGGTGCGCGGACAAGAGGCATTGTAGTTTGCTTATTTCTGCAAATAGCGGTGCTTAAATTTAGTGGAACTACACAAGAAGTTCAGATGGTCAGTACACGACATGGTTCAGTTCAACATTCTAAGTGAGAACACCATTATAATTGGTTATTCTGGAATGAGAGAACCTAACCCTGGATGGTGGCAACAAGAAAAACCAGAGTGAACTCCAGGAAATTAAAGCCTGCCTAGGGAGGCCCTTTCCCCAGAGAAGCCTTGCTTGTTTTTTCCTGATTTGTAAACCTTCTCACAACTTTGTCTTTTGTTGTGAACTAGTATATGTTTGTTATGTTCTATGAACCATTGAGATGTATAAAATTGCTTAACTTATGCTTTTCAAGTATTTTATGAAGCCGAGTTTAATGTGAATGTTCCACATGAATGCTGGACTAGCGTGTGAACGTTTGAAATTTACAATGTGGCCTCAGTTACCTAAATGAACCACTGTAACAAGATACGTAGTTGCTTATACGTCATATAGAAGATTATTGATTATTAGCTGGTCGATAGCCGAATTTTCTAGTGTTGAAGCGAGCTGAGCCAATGTGTCATGTTTTGCACAATTGCTTACAAGTGGGGTAGCACCAACAGTGTTTACAAGTACTTAACCAGCCTTAAGTACCCTATGTATACGTCGGTGCATAGCTCTCGAACGAGTACTCTATTTCATCAAGCACACACTGCTCGTATGATAAACCGTGACAACTTATGTTTTACCATGCCATATTCATGAAAAAACTAGTGAGGACGCATCTGTTTTGGCAGCAATTAGGATGGTTCTCACATGAGTCACGGGCACATAAAAGTAGTAGCAGTTCCCATAGACGGATTCGAACAGAGTACTAGCCCCAAAGGGCTCGATAATTGGCAAGATTTGGACAAGTAGACACAATCCAAACTACTATTAAACACTAGATGGGGAAACTGTTTCATGCCTCGATCTAATTTAGGATGGACACAAGATGAACCTTGCCATGAACATCATCGAGGACATTTGGTAGCAGCTCAATCCTGTGAACCTTCCTGAAGATAACCTTGTGGCCTTGCCACTCATAAACTTGTTTGTGGAGGCATGCCACATCATCGTCATGTGTAAGCTTGACAAGAACAATATGCCTCAAAAACGAAGGAGTAGCTTGGAACTTCTTGTGCTTCAGTACACCCTGGACAACACGCCTGACAACAGTGAGGCTCGAATAGATCACGACATTTCTATAAGTGCAAATGGCTTCCAGGATCCAACAACTTAAGAACTTTGTTTTCCCAGTGCGTATATTCAGGTCATCCGCCTCATAGCGAGTGACATGTACAACCACACAATCCTTGTCTGCATCAGGGCTCTAGTTGAAACAGAAACAAATTCTGAATTACTTTCCAATATAAGAAACACAAGTTATTTAAACCACTATGTAGAGTCAAAAGTATGCATGACAGGGAAGGTAGCATGGCATCGAAGCTAATAAAATTTTGCATTATTTATCACCACATACTTAGATGAAAAACCACAGTCGCGATCGGCAAAGAAGAAA